>NC_087202.1:86132607-86179232 GCF_015104395.2 Macrobrachium nipponense | reverse complement strand
TGGTCGGTGCGGTTGGATGACTTTTGCCTTCCGCTTTTTTTTTCTTTGTGGGATTTGATCTTCGGAATTGGTGAAGTACTCTTTTTTGGCGTTGTTGTTATTTTGCTTTTTATTTAGGCGTTGCCATGTCGGATTCTAGTCCGTCGGGAGTTAGGTTTTGCATCTCAGGATGTAAAACTAGATTATCCAAGTTAGAGTATGATTCTCACACTAAATGTGTTAAGTGTAGGGGACAGGTTTGTTCAGCAGATCGAACATGTAACGAGTGGTAGTGATTGGACTGATTCTCAATGGAAGTTTTTTAGTTCATACTCGGAGAAATTAGCTAAAGACAGAATTAGAAAAGCAGCGCTTAGGGAAAGTAGACTTAGCTCTGCTTCGTCTTGCGATGCATCTGTTCCTTCTGTTTCTCCTCAAATTGTTATGTCTCCTTTAACTACACCTCCTATTCCTCCTACTAATCCCACTTCTCCGGCTTCCCGTGTAGTTTCTTCGGCGAACCATTGCCAGTCTGGGGAATCGAGGTTAGATCAGAAATTTTGGTACTAGCGAATACTGTTTTGCAACTTGGTAATTCAGTTAAGACGTTTTTGGAGAAAGCGGCTTCAGGTAAGAGTGTAGTTGAGGGTGCGTCTGTCTGTCCTGACAAGTCTCCTAGACAAAGGTCACTGTCCAGCTCCCCCGCACCGGGGAGAAGACATACCGGAAGTCCAAGGGAGTCGATCGGGATTTGCCCACAGACAGGCACCTCTCTTGTTGAGCCTGTTGCGCCTCAACAGGGCTCGGTTAAGCGTTGGAAAGGTGTTGCGGTCAGACGCCTTTCGAATGATTCAAGCGATTCGTCTCCGGTCGCGCGGCGCTCTTGGCGAGATTCGCCCGTTTCGCGTCCCTTAAAGAGGCGTTCAGGCGCCGATTCTTCGCCTCCTCCAGTCAAGCGGTATAAGGAGCCTGAGAGTAGGGTTGCGCCGCAGCCGTTAGCGGCTCGTTCGTCGCCTCAATCTGTGCCTTTTTCGGCTCCATCTACTAGTAGAGATTGTGGTTTTAGCGCTGTAGCTAGCAGTTCTAAGGGTGTTTCTTTAGGCGCTTTTTCGTCTGTTACGCCTGATGCGCCTGTTTCGCCTCGAATTTCGGCGGCTCCGAGCGAGGCGCAAGTAGTTTTTTTCCGCCTCCTGCTGAACATTTAGGCTCTTCCAAGCCTACGTTAACTGTTTTTGATTCGTCTCTGGCGCCTTTGCGCAAGCAGTTAGAGTTGTTAACCAACTGGATGAATGAGTCCAAGGGTGGTTCGAAACCTTCAGATCCGGTTGTAGTTCCGTCTACTTCTTCGGCGGTATCGGAGAATGAAGAAGAAGTAGAGGAGGAGGATTCACATCACCTCTCGCGTTATTCACGTCTCCTTAGACTTCTTCTGGTATCTTATCCAGATTATTTTGAGAAAGCGGCTCCGCGCTCCCCAACTTCGACTTTTTTGATGAGGAGGAAAACTTCAGACCCTCTCCTCCCAAAACTTGTTCTATCTAAAGCGGTTAGACATTCGTTGAAAGAGACTGAGAAATGGATTTCTATGAAAAAGAGACTTAGGGAAGGCTCTTTTTGCTTACCCTCCCTCTAAGTTGCTTCGGTAAGAGGTATAGGTTTTATGTAACTGGGGAAGCTCCTTCTCTGGGAGTTTCTGCCTCCTCCCAGGGAGACTTCTCCAGTTTAATCGACTCCTCTAGAAGATCTGCTTTCGCCGCAGCGAAAGTTTTCTTTACAGCGCCTGAGTTGGACCACGTTGTAAAGAATCAATTTAAACTTTTGGAAGTCTTTAGCTTCCTTGATTGGACTATTGGCGCTTTAGCGGCCAAGATCGAAGACTGTCCTTCTCTTTCTCAGGAGTTAGCGGAGGATTGGATTGGTGTTCTGTCCTGTGCGGACAAATCCATTAGGGATGGATGTGATGAGTTAGCTTCGCTCATCGCCTTTGGTACCCTTAAGAAAAGGCAACTTTGGTGCTCCTTTGCTTCTAGAAGGGTTACTTCCCAACAGAAGTCTGCTCTCTTGTTTGCTCCTTTTGTGAAAGATAACCTCTTTCCAGACGATGTAGTGTTGTCAATTTCGTCTGCGCTAGATAAGAAATCTACTCTACTCGATTTACTGGCACAGTCTACTAAGAGACCTAAAGCTCCTGTGGAGACTGTTCCTTCGGTTTCTCTCCTTCTTGCCAATTGCCTTTTCGAGGGAGAAAACCCAAGCGCTTCTTTCGGCCGAAGTCGAATTTGCGACCTCAGTCTAAGGCCTCGGCCAAGGTTAACAAACCTTCCAAATGAAAGCTCGGTTCTTCATGCACCAGTGGGAGCCAGGCTGGCTCTGTTTTGGGAGGAATGGGAAAACGAGGAGCAGGAAGCCTGGGTAGTGCAAGTACTCAAGTTCGGCTATCGTATTCCTCTCGTTTCACCTCCCTCGCTCTCACCTGTGCCAATTCCATTCCAGGCATACTCTCCGGGCTCAGACAAATTTCTGGCGCTAGCCGCAGAAGTGGAAGCGCTTGTTCTCAAAGAAGCGATAGAACAGATAGAAGGGGATTTTCCTCCAGGCTTTTACAATCGCCTTTTTGTAGTTCCCAAGTCATCAGGGGGCTGGAGGCCGGTTTTGGATGTGAGCGCCCTGAACTTGCATGTCCAGAAAACAAAATTTCATATGGAGACCACTCGGTCGGTTCTGGAGTCCATCAGACAGGGGATTGGATGGTCTCTCTGGACAATGCAAGACGCTTATTTTCACATTCCGATACATCGCGAATCTCGGAAGTACCTGAGGTTCATGTTCGAAGGCAAGGTGTTTCAGTTTCGGGCACTTTGCTTCGGACTAGCGACCGCTCCTCAAGTTTTCACCAGGGTTCTATCCCCGATAGGAAGCTGGCTGCACATATTAGGAGTAAGAATCTCCCTCTATCTGGACGATTGGCTTCTCCGGTCGGAATCAGAGAGTCGGTGCATGAAGGACCTTGGAACAACTCTGGATCTTGCCAGAAAGTTAGGAATTCTTCTGGTCAACAAACAGAAGTCCCAGTTAGTTCCATCTCAGAGCATCCTTTATTTGGGGATGATTCTGAATGCTCAGTTTTTCGGGCTTTTCTGTCCCCGAGAGTTCAAGGCTGTCTGGAGACAGTTCAAGGAGTTCTTGGACAAAAAGGTAGTTCTGCCAATCAGTGGATGAGGCTCCTGGGCAAATTGATGTCAGTGGAGAAATTTGTGACCTTGGGAAGACTGCACATGAGACCTCTGCAGTTTTTCCTGAGAGCCTCTTGGTGCAGGAAGACACAACCAGACTCGATTACCTTTCCTGTCACAGATCAAATAAAAGAGGACCTAAGGTGGTGGCTCTCTCGAGCAAGGTTGGAAGAAGGGTTAGATTTACGACCCATCCTCCCAAACCTACAGTTCTTTTCCGACGCATCGGACACAGGTTGGGGAGCCCTACTGGGAAATCAACGGACTTCAGGAGCTTGGTCGGAGAAGGAGAAGAAGTTCCACATAAATGTAAAGGAACTGTTAGCAATTTTCTTGGGGCTCAGACAGTTTCGGAGCTTAGTAGAAGGTAGAGTAGTGGCAGTGCATTCCGACAACTCCACGGCTCTCTCGTACGTGCGGAAACAGGGGGGGACTCAGTCTTTCTCTCTACGAAGTAGCCAAGGATCTCCTCCTGTGGTCAAACGAAGCGAAGGTTCAGCTAGTCCCGAGATTTGTTCCGGGAAAGATGAACGTCCTGGCGGACGAGTTAAATCGTCAACAGCAAGTGTTACCTCTGGAATGGACTTTGGACAACAAGATTTGTCAGAAACTTTGGCACCTTTGGGGACGACCGTCAATAGACCTGTTTCGCGACATCAAGGAACAACAGTCTTCCTCTCTTTTGTTCTCCAGTCCCAGATCCTCTAGCTTGGTCGGTGGACGCAATGCTGTTGGATTGGTTGGGTCTGGAAGCTTATGCATTCCCTCCGTTCGGTCTAATAAGAGAGGTGCTGAACAAGTTCATTTCGCACAGCAATGTAACACTAACGTTAATCGCTCCCTTTTGGCCCAGGAAAGAGTGGTTCCTGGACCTTCTCCAGTTGTTAGTAGACTTCCCCAGACTTCTTCCTCCAGAGAAGTGGCTTCTCAAACAACCTCACTTCAAGAGGTTCCACCAAAACTTGTCCGCTCTAGCTCTGACAGGGTTCAGACTGTCAGTGAAAATAGAGATAAGCAAGAATGAAAAAGTGGGAAGGATATGGAAAATATCAACTCTACAGTAAAAATATAAAATGGTCAGAAATTAATGAAGAATTAAACAAAGATTGGGATAACATTTTCGTAAAGTGGAATGACATAAGGGTAAATACGGAGATATTATATAAAATATTGGAGAAATAGTGGAAAAATATATACCGAAGAAGAAAAGTAACATCATTCATGCATACCAAGAGACAGAAGGATCTTGTTCCAGAAAATCAGAAAGTGGAAAAAAGGTCTTGCAAAAGAAAAAAATGCATGGAAAGTTATAGAACTAAAAGTAAGATAGAAAAATGCAGAACAAAAGGATTATACAATCAAAAGAAAATGAAAAACGGGACTTGGAAGAAAAAACCCTATTAAATATCAAGCAAAACCCCAAACTATTATACTCATATGCGAAGAAGATGAATAAAAGAAGAATAGAAATAGGCCCTCTGAGAATTGAAGGGAGATTAACGAATGAAAAAAAGGAAAATTTGCAACATACTGGCAGAACGATATAAGAGAGAATTCACCCCTAGAATAGATAATGAAGATAATGATATAGAAGTAAGGATGAAAATAGTGAATATTTAGCTGACATAGATATTAATGAAGCTGATATTGTGCAGGCTATTAATGAAATTAAAAATGGAGCTGCTGCAGGGCCTGATGGAATTCCTGCTATTTTGTTAAAGAAAGTAGTTCATTCTATCGCAAAGCCACTTGCAATATTATTAAGACAAAGTGTAGATACAGGCAAGATTTATGATGAGCACAAATTAGCATATATTACCCCTACTTTCAAAAGTGGATCAAGACTAGAGGCAAGTAATTATAGGCCTGTTGGAGTCTAACATCACATATTATGAAAGTGTATGAAAGGGTAATGAAGAAAAATATTATGAAACAATTTAATAAAAAAATAATTTGTTTAATAAAGGACAACATGGTTTCGTACCCGGAAAAAGTACACAAACCCAACTGTTATCCACCGTGAGAACATATTAAAAAATATGAAAAGCGGAAATGAAACAGATGTGGTTTATTTAGACTTTGCAAAAGCTTTTGATAAAGTAGACCATAATATATTAGCGAAGAAAATTAGAAAACACAATATCGTGGATAAAGTAGGAAGATGGTTAAAAGAATTTTTACACAACAGAAAACAGATAGTTATTGCAAACGACGAGAAATCGGATGAAGCCAAGGTAATATCCGGTGTGCCGCAAGGTACGGTGTTAGCTGCAATACTGTTTGTTATTATGATTGAAGACATAGACAATAATGTTAAGGATTCGGTAGTGAGTAGTTTCGCAGATGACACAAGAATAAGTAGAGAAATTACTTGTGATGAAGATAGGAACGCTCTACAAAGAGACCTTAAAGTATATGATCGGGCAGAGGTAAATAGGATGGTATTTAACTCTGATAAATTTGAATCAATAAATTATGGAGACAGAGAAAGAAAGCTATATGCATATAAGGGACCTTATAATGAGACCATCACAAATAAGGAAGCAGTTAAAGACCTTGGTGTGATGATGAATAGGAACATGTTATGCAATGATCAAATAGCAACTCTGTTGGCAAAATGTAAAGCAAAAAATGGGAATGTTGTTACGGCACTTCAAACAAGAAAAGCTGAACACATGATTATGCTTTATAAAACATATGTTCGTAGTCCACTTGAATATTGCAATATGATATGGTACCCACACAATCAAAAGGATATTGCACAAATAGAGAGTGTACAAAGGTCCTTTACAGCTAGAATAGAAGAAGTTAAGGACCTAGACTACTGGGAAAGACTACAATTCTTAAAATTATATAGTCTCGAAGGAGGAAGAAGAACGCTACATGATAATTCAGGCATGGAAACAGATAGAAGGAATAGCAGAAAATATCATGGAACTAAAAATATCAGAAAGAGCAAGCAGAGGTAGATTAATAGTGCCCAAAACTATACCAGGAAAAATAAGGAAAGCACACAGGACATTAATCCACTACGCACCAGCATCGATAATGCAGCGTCTATTCAATGCGTTGCCAGCTCATCTGAGGAATATATCAGGAGTGAGCGTAGATGTGTTTAAGAATAAGCTCGACAAATATCTAAACTGCATCCCAGACCATCCAAGATTGGAAGATGCAAAATATACCGGAAGATGTACTAGCAACTCTCTGGTAGACATTAGAGGTGCCTCACACTGAGGGACCTGGGGCAACCCGAACAAGATGTAAGGTCTGTAAGGTAAGGTAAGGCTTCTCCCCTTCGATTTGTTGGATCGGGAGTTCAGCCTATCTCCCTCCCCTCTTTCCCTTGGTCTGCTCAAGGAGGATACCTCCTTCACCTTACCAGGGAATCCTGAGGGATGGGTGTAAGGCCCTAAGGGACCTTATTCTGTTCCATGAGCCGTCCCTAGCCTTCCTTGCCAGATCGTGATTGAAATCACGTCTCGGGTAAGGTTAGGCTAACCGCTCAGAGCCACCCTGGCTGTCCTGACCAGATCGTTCCGATCGAGAGAAGGTTAAGCCAGCCGCTCTTTAAACAGAATTATGTACTTATCCTCTTTATCCTTATCCCCTCTCGCGCCAGGGCTATTATATAGCGTTTATTATCACTTAATTATTGTATTATTTTAATCAGTGGGCAGTCGGTCTATAGACCGTCAGCCCCTGTGATCGATTGGATCCACTTCTGACTGCGAGGTGTTCCACCTGGCCGGTCGTAGTGTCCAATTGATCGTGTGTGAGCCACCCTCTAGACGCCCTCCCTCCCCCCTGTTACCTTGACGGGATGACATAACTCGCTAGCGCTACTTCAGGTAGCCATCCGAGCCCTATCCCCTCTTGCAGAGGGGGTGAGGGGGAGTGATTATAGTCGGAAGGGGTACTCCTCGCCTTACGTAGTAGGAGTAGTACGATGGTACCTACCCAGACGAGCCCGGGTAATTTCCCTGCTCGTTAGGATGGTATTAGCCACGTACTCTCTTCTCGCCTTTCCTATCCCCAGTTCCCTTCGTTCTCTATCCACCCGCCTCGGCGGATCCGGGATCCAGCGGACATCTATAGTTATGCATATAACAAAAACGATTCCTTTACGATCAGATTCAGGCCTAGGTTTTACCTATTCCCCTGTTTCGATCCCTAAACTGGACCCGGGGGATAGAGAGATAGCATTGAAAGGGAACTGGGACTGGAAGGGGAATTTTGCGTTTCCTATCCTTAGTCCTCCATACATTATCTATCCTTCCGCCTCGGTGGGCCTGGGATACAGCGGAGATCGTTCTGTTATGCATATAACAACATTATCTCCCTTACGATCGGATTCAGGCCTAGGTTTTACCTATTCCCCTGTTTCGATTCCTTAGCTAGACCCGGGAGATAGAGAGATAGTGTTGAAAGAGAACTGGGACAGGAAGGAGCATAGATTCTGTGCTCCGATTCAAAATTCATTTAGTTATTTTATTTTAATTGTTTTAAAATATGCTTTATGTTTTCGATCGGTGTACTACGCCGGGTAGTCGACCCCGGCAGGTAACCTAGAATCGAGGCATTTGTTTATCCTTACCTAGCCTCTCTCCCCCGCTTTCATTTTACCTCGGCACCCCCACCCCCGGTGGCGGTGGCCAGGAGCTAGCAGAGGCATTCTTAGTTACTAAGAAAACCTCTCCGATACCAACGGATTTGGGCCAAGTCTAACTTCCCCGGTTCGTTGCCTAGTTAGGCTTAAATATAATAATTATATAGTATATATTATATTATCTATATATATATTATTCTATATATATATATATATATATATATATATATAATATATAGATATATCGATATTACTATATATAGATATATATATATATATATATATATATATTATATGTATATATATGTATATATATGTATATATATTTGTATATATATTATATATGTATATGTATATATATGTATATATATGTATATGTATATGTATATGTATATGTATATGTATATGTATATGTATTAGGGCTGTGCCTTGTATGATAAGGCGCCCTATGAGGTAATGTTAGACTAGCGATAATCTATACGCTAAGTCGGTTGGTATTGCACTTCCATCTTCAATGGAGTGTCTGGGGTTTTGTAGATCACTTACGAAGTCGGTATTATCTTTACGACGATGTGTTAAACTCATGGTTCGGTGAGGTTCTTGTAGAAAACACTAAGTATAAAAATAGATATAATTTCTGAAGTTTTACATGATGAAGATCAGGTATGATCGTACAAGTCTTCTATGACGATCAGCTTGATCGCTTCTGCCAATGATGATGGCTAATCCTATTCCTCTACATGATAAAGCTTAGGTAAAGAGGTACAGGTCTTCTAATGACGATAGCTAACTCTGTTCTGCCTGTCTACCATCTCTGTTACAAGTTATGAAGGAACAGACAGTAGTTCGAACATATGAAACATACTATCAGATGACATAGTTTCATACGAACACACAATCGAATGAGACACGCTACAGATCACGTAGGCCGTTTGAATAATAGGTCGGGGTAGTTGTCTCAAGCAGGGAGCTTGGACTAATGTTTATAAACATTGAATGACTACAGGTGACGGCATGTTATCTTAGCTTACATACTTATTGTATACGTCATCTTTAGCGTCTCTAGTCTGATCACATTCCTGCAAGCAATCTTGGTTGACCTCTTTAGTTTTATTCTTTTATATATATGGACAACATTCCATATTTTTATTATGTAAACACTTACATTAGCTCGGTCAGCTACCAAACCAACTACTGAATATTACTCAAACTTGACTTGCATTTGACTTATAGGAGTGTGATACAGACACTATGTGATATATATATATAAGTAAATAAAAAATTCATGTATACATGAATTGATTCAAGTAGTAAAATATAAAAACAATGATATTGGTATAAATAGTGATCACATGATATATAATGATCACAGTTTTTTCACTTCATCTCTTTAAGATACTTATGCTACAGAAAATACTAATGTACTCTGATAATTGCATAGAATGAAGATTAACATGATAAAAATCATATTTTAACTGATAAAAAATTTTCATATATGAATTGATAACATTATTAATGTTTAGCTGATTGATTCGTTGATTTTTATGCTAAATGTTATATATCTGATTCATTAATTCATATATTAACTCATAAATCAACTGCAGATAATGGTAAGATATAAGGTAACAGATTGATTATAGGCTACCTGTTATTGTTTATACATATGTATATGGATTCTATAATTATGATTAATATATGTGCACCTTTAAATAGATTCCTATTGCGTACACGCAAAGATATATTTAGATTCTGATATTTTATGATCATATATTAAGAGATTCCTATTGCGTACACGCAAAAAAATATATTTCGATTCTGTTATTTATGATCATTTATATATATAGGATACATGACCGAGGTTATACTACTTCACATTTAACTAGCTTTCGAACCACTTTTCGTCCATTACACAGTTCCAGACAACCACCTATAGCCAAATGAAACGGCCTTTTTCAATGGTTAAAACAAGGGGAAAATTTGCTGGGCGGGTCCAACGTTCCATTTTGCGCTCATACTTATTCTCTGCATCCTAAGCTACACGATTACGTTCCGCGGATGAATAAAAAAAAACATCCCAGCACGAGTCCTTCGCCAGCAAAGTAGAGTTGAATATCCTTCGGGTCGTAATTGTCGGAAGTATGTCCCTTTTTGTAGTCGAATTCCGACAGCCGCTGGAGCATTCCGCATTAAAACGAGATTAACGACGAGATACGGTGTCGGTCGAAGAAGTCCATGAAATTCCTTTCACATTGTAGGCGGTTGTTACTTGACTGTAGTCGTCCGCCACGACGAACGATTTTTTTTTTCGAAGTTGCGATGTGAAATTCTCGTACTGCAGGATACTGTAACCAGGTTCCATTAATCAGCCTGCAAGTGAAATTATACTTGCCACAAGGGCAAAGTAAATTCAGACGACATCCAAATACAGGGGAGGGGAGAGAGCCATTTAGACCAGACTTAACCCACATGAATTCGCTGATATTTCGGAATTCAAAGAGTCCGCTGTACAAACTTTTTTATCCATGGCATTAACAATGAGTGAACCTATCCAGGTCTATGATGACTTGTAAAAATATCCATAATTATAAAAAATAAATAGATATCATTACGAATCTCAAAGAAAATTCGATATTACTGGTAGTAAGTTACTAGACAAAGAAGTGGAAAACGGAGCTAATTGTAAGATTGCCAGGCAACATAAGAGTCAAAGAGAAGATTAATCATGATTCTATGTGCCCTAACAAAAGTTTCATATTCAATTTTCTCGTGCGCATCTTCTGAGGTTAACTATTAAAACATTATTAATAGGTAGGAGATGCAACGAAAAAAAACCCACTATGTAACTAATTTCTAAATAAACTTTGGGTTTTTCAAGAAATTGTGACATTTTCCCATGAATGTTTTACTTGAATTGTAATAGGCTAATGTTGCAAGTAAATATTTCACATATATATCTTGATACTTCTAAATGTCTATGAGGTTCAGAAAAAAAATTAATTCATTTTGTTGTTATAGAAATTCTATTTGCTTTTATTGTTCATTAATTTTAAAATGATTACAAGTCCTGAACTAATTGCATTACACACGGATAAGAATATGTTATGTGGCCTGTCATGTGACCTATGAACCACATGTGAAGTTTCATGAACTAAGCATTCCTTTCTCCAGTCAATCTGCTTTTGCAAGCAGAGACGACACACAGATGAAGCCTGTGTAAGCAGATTATTGAGGTTAAAAGGAACAAATGCTGATACGGCAATGATGACGTCGTCACTTGGCAGGAGATTGCTCTCAGCCAGCTAAGAGTTACGTTACTTGCTGTAAGAGATACGACTTTAGTATTTTCAAATGATATTTTAGTGTTTTAATTCTCCACCCGCATGAGAAGAATGTCAAAAAAAAAAAACAACAGTACCAAAATTGAACAATATATTAGTTTCATGTTGGCATTATGTTAAATAAATATTCCTTATTCAAACTATATGAAAAAGGTTTCCATACAAATTCTATATATATTATTAGCCCTGTATAAGATTCATATAGGATTATTCCATAGATAACATTTTCACTTCTAGACTTCCTGACTTTAAAATCTCTTTTATTTTATTTTATTTATTTATTTATTATTATTATATATAAAATTTTTTTTTTTTTTCATTGACTACGAATATAAATCACCGGGACAGACAATATGTCAGTAGATTTTGATATGTGTTTGAACTTTTAGCTTATTTGTCATTACTAAAGCGTTAAGTTAGAGTTCAAATCTTTACGCATATATATTTGGATATTTAATGGTTACGTTTTGCTTATTGATATTATCGTGATTCCTTTTTTATTATAATTTGTAACCCTTCCGACTTCTTACGGAGTGTATTATATTGACTCCACTTGTATCCATATTTATTTTATTTTTTTTATATTTATTTATTTATATATAGTAAAAAAAATATATTTGATAAATTAATGGTTGGCTTGAATATGTGGAAAAGTGTTCGAGCGGCGTACCGTATAAGGCTACTTGCGGCATCAATTCTATAGATACAAGATATAAATGATAAACGTATTTAAAACCGCGAGAACCGCTATAATCCGGTCGGATCCAATATCACGAGTTGTAACTCGTAAGACATTGACACTTCCTATTTAATTATCCGTTATTCTACCAAACCGATTGACTCTGGGTGATAAAATATATGATTGGTTTTCTTAATGGAAAGGAATTCACACCACGTGTTAAGGAGATTATTATTGATTTACACCACCCGAGTCACAGATTATTATGTGTTGAATTCCATATTTACTGATTTAGCACTCATAAATATTCGTAACGCACTCAATTGCGGTGTTTGTTTTTAGTGCTATTAATTCTATATAACGTGTCAAGGAACTATTAACACTAAGAAGTGTTTATTCCCTCTGTCAGACTCGTAATTCTGTTAATAATTCTAAGTATATTCTTTCAAGGATTGATTTGGCACAGGATAGGCTCCTAAACTGACAGGTGTCTTAGTGTATCCCTTGTTTTCATGACACATGTTACAATTAGTTATGTGCTTTTTATATCTGTAAGCATTGTAGGCCAGTAAAATAGTGATTTGGCTTTCTGTGACATACTATGGAACCCTGGATGACGGAATGCAACCAGTTTATGATGATTGGTATGAAAGAGATTATTATTACTACCTGGTCGTTAGTCATCTGCTGTGTTCTTCGGGTTTTCCTCGTCACAGACCTACAGCTGTTAAAGGAGCTGTCATGATTGAAGAGTTACATATTTACATACGATTGTAATACCCACTACAGCGCAAAAGTGCTGTATCCCCCTTTTACGTTAATAGGTACCGGAAGTTATGAATAGCCGACACCTTACCACGGACTACTTTAAGACCTTGACTAGACACATAAAACCTAGATAAACATGTTCGGTTTTAAAAAACTCACATTTAGATATTTTACTCTGAGATTATTTGTCTTTGTCTCTGTAGCACTAGCTCTACTTTATGTGAATGTACTTCTAAGGTATTAGAAAAGATTACAAGATCATCCATATAGGCATGTAGGTTATCCCCTAAAAGTCTCCAAACACTATATTGTAATTTGGGGCGCAACGTAAGCCGGAGGCATGCGTAAAAATTGATAATGTCCCCTGGGTGTGCTGAAAACGGTGTATGAGGTACAATCACTTAGGTAATGGTATCAGGTAAAAGCATTTAAGTAAGTCCAAGTTGGTGAAAAAAAATTTATTCTAACCTAACAGAGATAAGATGTCGTCGGTACATCGCACTGGAAACTATCGGAAGTCGTTTCCTTGTTTAAGCGACAGTAATCTACGCAGATACGCCAAGTCCGATCTTTTATGGCATGACGTTTGAGGGAAAAATTATATGGGCTTATTTGATTTCCTAATGACTCCTATTACTAACATTTTCAACTCCGTCATTTATCTCTATTTTGAAATTTCATTGAGAGTCTATGCGAAGGTACGTATATAGCTTTATGTTTGTCCTTAGACCGTATTTTGTTTTCAATGACATCCGTTTTTCTCCCAGAGATCACTCGCTAGTGGAGAAACTTCCTGGTATTCAGGTGAAAGATAAAAAAAAATTTCTGCTGAATCACCTCTGCTTGAATGACTTTACGGATATTACTTTAGATAGATTATCAGAGAGATTCATCCACGACTGGTTGGGCGTGATTAAAAATTAGCAACAATAAAAATGCGATATTTATAACTTCCGTATCCACGATATGTATACTTTTAGGGCTTTGTTCGCGGAAATCGTTATATTTCAGAGTGTCGGGAAGGATTAAAAATTTCATTTCCCAGCAAAGTCTTTATACACGCACTAAGACATTCGAGGTTGCATGCTTCTCGAGATTTTGCGTGCAAATTGCGACTGCGGTTGTGGGAGAATTCTGTTGGGTCATTTGAACAATGTTACGATTTATGAGACAAATGTATAGTTCCTTTATATAAGTTATTATTTGATTAACTGTCTCATTTTTGTTCAAACGGATTTTAATGTTTGAAGGTTTATAGGATTTTCCTTTGATAAACACGCCTTATTTTTCAGGATGTAAGATAATATTTTGTATACCCCTAGATGGATCTTACAATTACACTACATACAGATCAATGTTTTTTATAACTATAGAGGTATCTGTAAGCGCTCGCTTATCCAACCGGATTATCATTAGGGAAGTTCGAACAACAGACGGCGAGTCCGTAAATACAAGATATTACGTGTATTAAAGAAATAAAACAAGATATTCTAATTTTTACGGCGCGTACAGTTGGGCTTAATCCACCAGTATTTTTATTATAACTTGAATGTATTAAAATTACTAGAACCTGCTCTGATTACTATTGATACTGTCGTGTGATGCATAGGTAAAAAATCCTTTTTAGTTTCAAAAGATATCGGTATGTATGAACCAACATCGCTTTTCCCCACTCTGCTAGAGTCGCTTATTGTGTGGAATTTGCTTCGCTTTGAAAACTCGGCAGATTTAAATAACCTTGACCGCTTGACTAGGTGACACAGTCACCGAGTTTGCTTGTTTGATTCTGAACGGGCTACTGTTTCTATTTCTTTTTGTAATAATTAGGATCCTTCTCTTTATTACCATCGGCAACGTATTGTGTGTTTTTAGCATTATGTTGCTGGTTACGTATAAAGCAATGAATGATGAACTATTAGGAACTGAGCGATTACTAATTAGACAAGTTATCTCTACTGTATTCAATATTAACTGTTTGTACTTCATTCTTTGCTAAAATTTGAAATAGTGAGGGATCCTGGTCAGCGCATTTAGCTGATGAAAGTTTTTTACAGACATGTTATTCCTTGCAATCCAGCCATATTTTTAAAGTTGAGTTGAGTCATTGAGGTTCGATATTTTATATAACTCAAAAATCAAGGCTAAAACTGCGATCGGGACTTTGCAAAGGGAGCATTTATTGTCATGACCCGAAATAGTGTTACCTCTAATTTATATAGATTTGTACGGGTGTTCCACTTGTTTTTTGTGTGTTTTCTAATCACTACGGTGCTTAACGACCCTACCCATGCATCTGTATAAATACAGACGTCCACTGCGTAAACGCATATTCACTGTTTAATATGATTTGTTACGTAAGGGATTAATAATAACCACCCCAAAATGATAAAGTAAAGCATAGTATATGATTATGATATTTCAGTAGAACTTCTGGAAACAGACACTCAAAGATAAAAACTCGCAGTAGCGAAATCTCAAATGATATAGATAATTTCTGTAAAAAAGTAAGATTAAGAATGTCTCGTAACTTCAGCCACAGGAATAACGAAATTCGACCTGCAAAGGAAACACTCAAAGTTACTCCAAATGAATAAAAAATTGTACTTAGCTTGCTTTTGTGGGAAGTCACGGTGTTCCGATAACGACACACGGCCTTGGTCCTCCTCTATTTAGCGGACGACCTGGTTTGGCTTCAGTTTCCCCCGTGCGCGTTGTTTCGATGATTCGAGCCCTTGAAAATCCGATGCTGCAGACGCGTTCGGTTTGTTTCTTGCAGTGCCGGAAACGCTCACTAACGATGTTTTCTTGAATGATTCTATTGAGAGACGAAGCTTCCGTTGCCGTAGGAAAAGGACACGTCGGTTTTGTTTCTTGAAGTTATTCACTAACGATGATACTAAGTTGCTTGACGAATCTTGTTGTTTTCTGAAGTCGCTCACTAATGATGATACTAGGTTGCTTGAAGAATCTGCTGCTTTCGTCGTCGTTGACTTCATGATTTATTATTCTGTTTTTTCTTCGTAGGACGTTGTAGAGTTCTTCTGGTCCGCTGGCCACCAAATATTAGGGCTGTGCCTTGTATGATAAGGCGCCCTATGAGGTAATGTTAGACTAGCGATAATCTATACCTAAGTCGGTTGGTATTGCACTTCCATCTTCAATGGAGTGTCTGGGGTTTTGTAGATCACTTACGAAGTCGGTATTATCTTTACGACGATGTGTTAAACTCATGGTTCGGTGAGGTTCTTGTAGAAAACACTAAGTATAAAAATAGATATAATTTCTGAAGTTTTACATGATGAAGATCAGGTATGATCGTACAAGTCTTCTATGACGATAGCTTGATCGCTTCTGCCAATGATGATGGCTAATCCTATTCCTCTACATGATAAAGCTTAGGTAAAGAGGTACAGGTCTTCTAATGACGATAGCTAACTCTGTTCTGCCTGTCTACCATCTCTGTTACAAGTTATGAAGGAACAGACAGTGAGTTTCGGAACATATCAACATACTATCAGATGACATAGTTTCATACGAACACACAATCGAATGAGACACGCTACAGATCACGTAGGCAGTTTGAATAATAGGTCGGGGTAGTTGTCTCAAGCAGGGAGCTTGGACTAATGTTTATAAACAATTGAATGACTACAGGTGACGGCATGTTATCTTAGCTTACATACTTATTGTATACGTCATCTTTAGCGTCTCTAGTCTGATCACATTCCTGCAAGCAATCTGGTTGACCTCTTTAGTTTTATTCTTTTATATATATGGACTAACATTCCATATTTTTATTATGTAAACACTTACATATGTATATGTATATGTATATGTATATGTATATGTATATGTATATGTATATGTATATGTATATGTATATGTATATGTATATGTATATGTATATGTATATGTATATATATATATATATATATATTATTACAAGACTATGAGGTGAATGTATAGCGGGGTCGGAGCTGGCGGGAGAGGATAATATGAATACCTTACATAATGCATGCCGCCACAATTTATTACGGCGTCGACAATACAGAATGCAGGTCCCACCGGAGTGATCTCCAGCGGACCTACATGTAGTAATACTCCGGTATCGATTCTAATATTACATACTCCGCCAGATACATATCCGGCGAGTCCATACAAAGGTACTTATGTATCATTTTGTAATTACAGATGGTACGCTGTCAGAAGACAACCTGCACTGCAACCCTGCAGCAGCAGGGCAGACAGGAAGTATGCCGCACTCACACAGGCTGTGCGGTCCAATGAACGATTTGTTGGTCTGGCAACCAGTTGAGATTGAAGTCTGTTACAATCTGCTTTTGGGACTTCACTATCGAGACGCTAAGTACCAATTCATTGAATGATTAGTTCACTGAATGAGATATTGTAAATAATTGGAGAAATATTGAGATAATTATCAATGTTTATAATACTTTCAAAAGAGGATACTTTTTAAAAGTAACTATCTCTTTCAGAAGTTCCTTCCCTTATCTACCCAAATGCAGAAGTCTCAGCAACGGTACCAGTAGATTTGGCAGCCCCGATCATTGCCAAGATCCATGTAGATTAACAGGCCGTGCTGGCAGCTGACCTAGTGGGTTAGAATAAGAAGTCGTTGGAGGTGTCACAGCAATCAACCTGGACCATGAACCAATGAAGGCCAATACCCAGGACGAAGGTAGGCTATAGAAGCATTTGGTAAACGGGCAAAAGGACTACCTTTTAGCCCGTCTCATTCTTCTTCTTCATTTTAGAGTTTACCAAGAGACTTATGACTTCGAGGGATAAGCCGGGGTCGGTAATCCCTAAGGTAAGCTGAAATAGTCACTCATAGGTCTATTACAAGTCCCTTACTAAACATTACAAACTGAAGGCTATTTTGGAAAGTCGTTCTAGTTCGTCATCAGCCACCAGACTGGTGACGAACACGACAAAATCTGCCACACACAGGCAGGCATTGAAGACAAAGGTATCTAAACCCAGATCCTAGGATCCCGGGTTTAACCCAACATGTTTTCCAGCTTGCTGAGGCAGGAGATGGGATAACCTGACTCAGCCCAATTCTAAATAACATCACAACTCAGTTGTTCTCGAACATGTAAACGTCAGGTCAGCCTATTCAGTCGTTAGTAGAAGGACTGAAGATCTAGGAGACCTCGAAGTAAGGAGCCCCCCAACCTGGAAAGCCACAACTACTCCAGGCAGTACCAGACACATCCAGTTGTGTCCCTTCAAACCAATAATCCTTGGTGGCTACCAGCGCATGCTCTCTTCTCAGAGGGCATGCTGACGATTGAGGACAGGGAAGGGAACCCGGCCAACAGAGGACTTCGAGTTCCTTTCACCGGGTCTCCAATTCCCTTGTTTAGGCTATGCACGTCTGACTGAGAACGCATCTGTGAAGACAAAATGCCTAAGAAAATGGTCATCTTCCCCAGAGACCAAGCTCAATCCGCCTGGGTTCAAACCCTGGCAGATTGGGAATGCACAAATACCAAACTGACACGCCACAATAATCCCTTCACGATTTTTGTGGTGCTAGACGACACGTCCATTCCGTGTACCTCTAAAGTAGTAGAGATTACACTTCTGGCAACAGCAATGGACAAATCTATACATTATATCAGAGAGACGGATTTACCATGTGTCGTCTCTCTGGGAGGAATGGAGTGCGGGGTAGACGCCCCGGCGACATTCTTCATAGGCATATTGAACTAAAATTGTGCTAAGACGCTCTTCAGCGAGCTTTTACCCAGACTCCCAGAAGCACTGGTAAAGGCGAAGTATGAAGCCAGTAGTCGCTTGACTAGGTCTATCAATTCCGCCACTATAGCGGAAATGACAACCTCAGTCTTTACGGACGAACCATGGTTCAAGATCCGGACAAGTCATTGCTTCACACCTTACGGTGCGATGTATATGGCCTTGCAATAGCCAGGAAGAACTGCAGAAAGCAAGTCTTGGCCATTGCGTCTATTCACCATGAACCTAATAGACTCATCAAAGCTTAGGTCTGGGGAGCAAACTTGTTCCCTGAGACCGTAGTGAAGAGAATCCCGGGCGTAGCAGCTAAGGTCAACCAGAGCTTGCGAGTTTGCTGGGGCTTGATCCCCAAGAGGAGATATGAATCCTCGGGAACACAGTCCACGGGCATGAAGGGAGCAAAGGGGTTCTAGTCTTCCTAGACGACGTAACCTCAAACATTGATACAAGCTGTTCCAGTAGGCCAGCTAGGTCAACCATCCACCTCAAATGGTCAGCCACAACAGTCCGTGCTGCTGTGGAAACAGCCCTCTCAGCAGCACCAAAGCTCGGCTTCTTTACCTCTTCCCCGGCCACAAGGCCTCCGATAAGAACCAGGTGTATGTCACGGATACAACAGGTTCACAAGAGGTAGCCGAGCCAGAGTAACTTTCTGTAGAGCTGGTGGAAGAACTTCCGGCAAGGAACAGACTTCACAGGAAGCCGGCGCAACCGACTTTCGACGAACCAATGAGACTCCTCAGGTAGGAGGAAAGCGGTGCTTATTCAAGAACCGCTAGGAATCAGCACTTGGTTGAACAGCATAGTATCAAGAGGTTAGTGTGGAGTAGGGAGAAGGGCCCTCCTCTTTCAACCGAAATTTATCAACATCCAAATGCCAGATGAGATACAGGACACCTAAGACTTTCTGTAGAAGAAAGTAATTACATGTGCAAATATTTAGAATTTCAGGGACGCTTCTCCAGCGATTTCATGAAGATTCAATCGAACAAAGGTTAATATTAGACTTGTGTCATTGAAACATATATTCAATACGACAAGTTCCATATGCTAACTGTTTTCGCAGGTATGGACCTTACCTCCCTGTGGAGCGGTCACAGTAACTATAATCTTATAGATACTTACTATCCCGTTCCGGTAGCAAGTCACTTCCGCCTTTTCCTAGGCTTTTGCCTTTTTCTAGGCTTCAGACTAGGCAACAGGCTTACGCCTTCAAGTAAGGCTATTTGGGCTTATCAGAGCGCCCAGAATATTTACAAGATAGCGGAAACAGTAGTGCAATAACCGAGAACCCAAGGGATGAGCCTAGTAATCTCCCAGATGACTGGCTCATCTGAACTATAAACGTCAAGGAATGTTTCAAGGCAAGCATAAGTGATAATTTCTGGAATTCCTAGGATTCCAAATCACAAGGAATTCCTGCACACTCCAACACCACGGTTTCAGTGTTTAGTAAACAATGGGACCTCAAATCACACAACTTTCGATCCCACCAGGGAAAAAAGAAAGGAAATAGCAAGGCTGCGAGACAGTTCCTCAAGGCAGACAAGCATCCCGGAGGAACCAGGAAGAGTTCTAAGTTCACTCCAATTCGCGTCAGTAACAGGGACTCTACTAAAGGCCAACGGAAGACTATATTCCAGGTTTGGTGGAGTAGAGCGAACAGGGAATTGCGAGACAGTTCCCACATCCCGCACATTTTACAGAGACTCCGTCCATGGACAGAAGTCAAGAATCTGACAAAATCATCACCGGTATGGTTCCCTCCACCAAGTTTAGTGGTCCATATGGATGCTTCACTAAGCATTTTGGGAGACTACCCCCAATATGGAAACGCTCAGGACACTTGGTTCCTAACACCCTGCTAGCTTCATAACAGTGTTTGGAAGCCATGACAGTATTCTATTCTTAGTAACTCTCCTCAGAGAGCAGCTTTCAACCAAGCCACATAATCGGGTCATGATAACAATCTTTTCATTGACAACAAGAAACAGTGGCATCTGTCAGCAACTCACTTGGCAGGAGCAAGAACTTAGTGGCAGATGCAGTCAAGGACAACTCCGCTACAGTCGGAATAGTCCTTAGACAACAGGTCGTTTAGATGGATCAGCCAACAGAATCCAGATCTCCTAGTAGAATTATTGCCACAGAATCCAACCACAAATTACAATATTTCATGTGCCCTCAATCTGGACCCTACGGCCCAGGCCACGGATACCAGATAGGTTGGAACATCTGGTAGAGGATTTAATTTTTCCCTCCAATAAATCTACTAAGGCAAGTTCTAGGCTAACTCCCATCCTTCTAAGGATGGATTGGGCTGTTAACCCCCAACGGACTCAAGAGCAATTGTGACCCGTAGCTAGGGGAATTGGGACTCCGCCTCAGACGGACCCCCAACCCCAGACTGGCACGATTAGTATAACACGGCGGATGCTTCCTTAAGGATGCGGAGGGTCCTAACTTTATGGAATTCATGAATTTCACGGCACAAGAAGATGCCCAGTTATGGATCCTATTAACACCTTGTTCTTAGAATCAGAACAACAGAAGTCTACTGGGAGGTCCGCAACCATGCGGAAACGTTTCAGCAATTGTCACGAGATTTGACAGTCCTGACTAATCTCTCCCCTAGTTTACTACGACTCCCCTTCTCTAAGCAGTACGATTCTACAGTAACAAGCTAGCCTTTTTCCTAAAAAGACCCAATAGTTATGACGATGAATATGAACCTGGCTGTTACGTTCCTTAGGACCCAGTTGAGAAAGAGCCTACCAGCTAGGGTTATTACCACGACCAAATCTGCTTCAAGGAGCTTCTCCAGTTTGGTTCCACATTAACAGATTCATAATTTCATCGATTCCGAGAAGTTGTGCTAGCTAGAACAAAATCATATTGATTTTCTTCCATCCAGAGAAGTTCTAGTATCTCCAGATCGAATTCTTGGCTAAAAATGAGGATCCTCAGAGTAGGTGGGGCCCCTAGAAGATTGCCCCACTTCCACAGGATCTATCCCTATGTCCAGTCAGAACTTGAGATTAATTTTAGACAGAACTTCAAATAAAACTTCAGGTCATTTATTCATTTGAGAGATGGTGGAACAGTCTCATGAAAGTGATTAAAATAGCAATTCTATAATTTTAGATAGGCTAACCGGAATGAATTCCACATGTACATGATGTCCGAGCAGTAGCTCCCTTAATAAGTCACTTCCACCACATGAACTTTGATGACCTTAAAGAAGTATATAAGATGGAATTCAAGTATTTAATCACCACTACCTTAAATCCTTGGAAGCCCTTAAATAATTCAGCAGTGGCAGTGGGGGAATATTGTTTCCCCTAACACAGCCTAGTCATGTTGACATACCTAGTCATAAAGACCTTGTCCTTTAGCTCCTTTTCTCTCCTAACCACCTCGCTTAGTCTCTAGCCTTCATCTCGGGGTTTTTCACTTGGATTGTATAATTGAACCATTTTTGTACTGGTTATAATTAACTACTAATCATATACATGTAAAATATATAGTACGTATTACTTGTTGACAGTAATCACACAGGCCTTACCAATAATTATTTGCGGTAATAGTATATACTTACTTGAGTAAGGACCTAGACTTAAGATATTGTTAAAATCTGTTTAGATTTAAGCAATTTATTAAATAGGGTAGAATTATCTTAGAGTTAGTTTCTCCCTTCCAGTAGTCTTATAGTGTGTATATCCAAGCTTGTGGGAACAATTCTGTTACTATTTCACGGAGCGACACAGGTTTAGCCCAGAAAAGGGATTTTGACAAAGGAAAAATCTATTTCTGGGCGAATGACCTGTGTCACCCAGTGAACCCACCCCAAGCTTGGGTGCTATTTTCAGGAATGGCTATCGAGACGCTAGTAGTAGCGGTAGTGGGTGGTAGATGGCGCTGGTATGGCGCCTAGTTTGAAAGGGAAATTGACAAAGGAAGAGACTAAATGGCAGAAGACCTCTGGTAGTGGTTTCACTCGCCCCAGATACCATACCGATCCTTAAATAAAGGTGAGCAGCCAGAAATATTCTGGCATTTCCACATAGCTTTTTTTTCTGGTATTTATAGCATTCGCCCAGAAATAGATTTTTCCTTTGTCAAAATCCCTTTTTTAATGAAAAGTAAATAAATTTGTTTTTAGCTGACATCACTACTTCATTCTAAGTACTATACAATTTGTTTTCTTTCATTTTTAATATACTGCAAAAAGTATAGTTATTCAAAATTGAAATGAGATTAAAACCAATGTTGTCATAAAAAAGACATTTACAGCAAGTGATAAAAGAAAATAATCTAGAAGCCTAAGAGCAGTAAGTCAGACCTGTTTTTGTTTTACCCCGGATGATTTCTGGGAAATTATGTTGAGAAATCTTTGCTGTGCTTTGTTCCATAGCTAAATGCTAAGCTCTGGTCACTGCTTGGTACTTGTTGAGGATTGGTATCACTGCTGTAATGTTCCATCTGGTCTTGTTGCTATGGTTCTAAGCCCTGAAAACTGCTTGGTCCTAGTTCTTCCAGGGGCCCTGAAGGTCTGGAGGAGAACCAATTTTTCAATTTGGGATCCAATAAATTCCCAGATGCTGCTAAGAACCTGACTTAGTCCCAAGGTGCAGGTATGAGGATATCAAGAAGATCGGTTCTTGTATTGAATCTTGGTCCTAAAATCCTCCCATATGCTTGAGTTTCAAGTGGACCTATGCTTGCCACACTAGTGTGTCAGAATCCGCTTTCAGCGAAGTTGGTGAAGCAGCAGTAGTCTGTCTCTCCTTTAGGATACTCTGGAGCAGTCAAGGGTGGGACTGTGTATGATGCTCTTCATGGTGGATATCCAAATGAAGTGTCATTTAGACCAGGTTAACTACTAAGACCAAAAATTGCCAGAATACAACACCAGACAGAAGTGTAAATACACTTGAAAACACTGAAGACAAATACCTGAAGATACAACAGAAACAATTTTCTTTCAGTAAAGGCAGTAAAGATAATTTAGAAAAGACTTCATTCCAAACTACCAGCCAGAAAAGTGAAGATAACATAATTGAAGAGTTATCACTGTACTTTGGCTATACTAATGCTGTGAAAAAGTAAGGAATGAATGACAAAAAGATGATTTAAATGTTGTCAGAATGAATTTACCTTGGCAATTGTGAAGAAGAGAAAAAACACTTAAGTGTGAAGTTAGCTAGCTGCTAATAATGCTGCAGATTCCCAAAAAGTAAGGCAGCTAAACACTGAGGACCCAAGGCTACTGCTGGTGCCATTAAGTTTGTTAAACAATATAAAACAATAGACTGGCATCTGGGAATGTAGGTTAAGGTATGCAGTGGATTGGTGATGATCAAGTTGCCTTATAAATTATTTCTGTTTGAATGGTAGTTGAAATATACTTTGTGAAATCCATTATACTATAGTTACAGGATGAAACTAACAGAAGAATTAAAGATGATGTCACAACAGATGACCAACTATCTGGCGCAAGGGAAGCTGTGTCTAGCAGTAAGAGACTGGTAAGTAGGAAATGTTTTTGGTTGAGTATCTAAGTTGATTGATTAAAGTTTTTCATTAAGTTTGGAATAGTATATATATCCTTAAAGCTTTGCTGAATGTTCAAATAACTTGCACATACTCTTTGTAATGTATATACATATAATTATTATTTATTAGTACTATTCGACTTGAAATGGTATGCTTAGTATATATACAGTTTTCTTAAAGGTGGTAGTGCTGTAATGTATGACTGTTAGGAAGAACACAGCATTATACCTTATAAACTTAGAGTTAGATGTTAGAATTTTTTTTGCATTGAAATTTGTGTTAAAAGCAGTTATTTGGGATGAATCTTGGCTACTCTTAGATAGCTAGTATATCTCGGCAGTGACAGGCACTTCAGTATTAAAAATAAAAGAAGATTGCTTTGCTTTGACTGACCTGGATGACTTGTCTAGTTCATCTGTTCTGCACCAGATATCCCTGCTTTGGCTGCTTGCTGCTTTCATGGTATTGTGTTTTGCATTTTGGTGTCATATTTCTTCTGCCAGATGAGCGTTTTAGGCGTCGTAACCTGGGAAATAATTTCTGATGAATATAATTGAAAAGCACCTTAACCTTGGAACGTAATAAGCCAAGCCCGTTGTAACCCGGGGACTGCTTGTATTGGCCTTTAGTAAACAACAAGGTTTGTAAGTCAAGCCTTACTGGGAACCATGAATAATGAACAGACTGCAAAATGTTTTGGATGCAAAAGCACTTTCTGAAACTGGAAAAAACACATGTACTTAATTTAATTTACTACGTTTACAAATACAGTAGCTGCGATTTATAAACCCAGCTTTGGTAATTTATGAAAGAAACGTATCTGTGAATGAAGTTCCATTCGGCAGCGAAAGACTGATGTAGGTAAAACCAGAATGTGAATGGCAGATTGCTCTGTTCATATTATAATACGATAATATGGTAATAATACATCCCATACTAGGTTCAGTAAAACAGCAGTTTTATTAAAATTATCATTATTCTCAATACACAACCAGTATTCGACTTTGGTAATGATAAAATTAAAAGTCTTAAAAAGTCCACCTAGTTTTATATATAAAGTTTATTTCTGTTGTGCCTCTTTCTAGGTAAAATCTTTATATGTAAGATTATTTAAAAACTTTAATTTATAAAATATAAAGCTAACTTCCCTAATCAAGAACATTAGTTGATTTTTAAGTGTCAGGAGTACAGTGCAATATCACAGCTGAAGATAACACAGCCAATAAGAAGACAGATTTCCTGGCCATGAGGGTATTCCTGTTATTTATGGCTTGCTGTTCGATGAACCTGCCCGAATGGCTTCAAACAGCCTTTCCAACACTAGGCATTGGAGGGGCCCCTTTTACAAATAGTTAATGTTACTATACATTGACAAAAATGGTAAAATATGTACAAAATAAAGAAACAAATCACCCCTGACAAGGAATGAGGAAAGAGCAAAATTTACTCGAATGTTTCCATTTTAACCTACATGAACAGTGAACTTACTGAATACTGAAAAAATGAGCACTCACAATAGCACAGTGGCAGTGAGCATGTCACAAACTAAATGGAAAACGTTAATACACTCAACACTAACCACAACAAGCCAGAGATGCAAACAATAAACAGATGCTTGTGAATGACTACATAATGTATGGCATACCACAATAACAGTAAAACAACAATATCCATGGGTTGAGGAACAGCTTGACCAATCCTGAAGGAGATACATAGAGGACTGATGCCAACTTTACTACATGGACAAGTTGAGCACAAGCTGGATATGTGTAGTTGATATTTTCTAGAAAGACTTGTCAAGCTGGTATGACTGGAATTGTTGCACATGGAGTTAGGCTATTTTACGATTACTACTGGTTACATAAGAACAAACATATTGACATAAGTTGACTCTTAGCCAAGTTAGTATATTATTGTTATTTGTAGCAAATTTATAAAAGACATGCCTTTTTGTTTTAATACTTTTTATTTTGTCACAAAATCCACTAAAATGTTTATATCTTAGGAAGTAAAGTTGAGATGTCCAATGAGATGCCATTTCTGTGAAGCTACCATTCACAGTTCAGAAGAGCTCACTAGCCATGTCATAGAAGTTCACAAGTCTTCAGATATTAAGTTTATGTGCCATCAGTGTCCAGAGACTTTTCTAAAACTTATATGATTCAATGACTAGCCATCAGAAAAGGAAGCATCGGGATACTTTACAAAGGTACCAATCTCTGGAATTGTAGATTTTTTTGATGATTTACTTTATGTTCCATTAGTTATATAAAATTGTTTTGCGTAAGAGCAGTGGCATCTTGTTAAATGGAGTGAATTTAAACAAAATTGTTTTGTAGTTTAGTAACGAGTTTTGGTTTTACAGTCCTGTACATTTCTGTATGGTGTGATGTTTAGAAAGTAGTGATTTTTAAGTTGAACATTACCTACTGGAAGTTAGAGGTGTGTTATAATATCATGTTCTTCTGTTGTGCATGTATATTTTTATTTTATAAAACTATTTTTGTTCCCAGGGTGGCGTCCAAAATGTAGGGATGCCCCGATTGTGTGTTCTGGCCGTACCCGGAGACCCATCTCTTCAGGTCCGCCCTGGCTGTCTGGCGGGCGTCCTCACTCAACTGTCGGGGAAGAAGGGGAATTAACCTACCGACATAGGGAACCAGGTTGTTGAACAATATTGTCACATTTATTACAATTTTTATCATGAAGAAAAAAGAGGGGGGGAGCATTTTAAGATGCTTACCTGATCATTCAGAAGGAGCATCACCATCTCGTAGCAGATGGTGCAGGCCTCCGGGTGCCAAACCATATACGGCAGCAGTCCCTCCTCAGCTACAAAGGGGACGGAGCAGTTCGCGTGGGAGCGACACACTTCGTGCCCCACGGTCTCGACAAGGGAGGCGGAGCACCCCGGCGACTGACAGCGCAATTTCTGTAATGAATTATTAATGAGTATCATCCTCAAGGAGTGCCGGAGTATGCTGGAGCTACTCCGGCGAGGGTATGGAACTTAACTAGATAAAGTTCAAGACTTACTCATTAATAATAAATACATCTAATTCACTGAATAAATTCTTATAAATAAAGGCTAACTGCTTGGTCTCGGACCCGCTCCTGGATTTTATGTAGGTCTAGTACTTGGGATCCAATATCCGCCGGACTATGAGGAGGACAGGCCTCAACTCTGTAGGTCCGGCCGGACCAGAGGGCTTCGTATGAACGTAGGCGCCTACATTATATCTCCAAGAATGAGGACTGAGCTATAGCAGGTTTAATGCAAAACTCCGGTGGCGGGTGTGAGGGTGAGTCACTCTCCGCCGGCACCGCAAGGGTCCGGAGCTGTTCTCTGTACGATCCCTCAAGGCTTAGCTCACCTAAAGTCTCATTTCTCTCTGTCCTAGCCACTGGCTGTGGAATAGGCAGAGGTGGCAGGTCAGGGGAAGGTAATGCCATAACTGACGTTGCCTACCTCTACTGAGGAAGGGGTAGGAGCAAGGCTCTTACCCCAATTCCACTGTTAGAGGAGCCAGAGAAAGAGACAACGGAGTGGCGGAGCAAAATATGTACTTCCTGAAGCTATGTCTGTCATCCGGCGGGGGCCGGAGGACTATAGCTCGGAGCCGTAATACCCCTCGCACCCCTCATACCCGTCCCCCTCCTTCCACTTATGTGAAACTCAAGCGGACGTTCCTCACTAAGAGTACTAGTACCGCGAGTTATAATGGCTCGGCTGGGCCGAGCCTAGTAGTGGGTGGGGGGGGGGGGGGGGGGGGGGGGGGGGGGAGTGTTGTCCGTCATGAAAGTCTGGCTCCCTGTCCGATCAGAGGTGCCCACCTATTAGCTGTTGTGTAGGCTACCACTGTAGGGGTGGTAGTGTAATTGGGTCCATGGACCGTCATGGTTGGTACTGCAACCAGTTGGGGTGGCCACCCATTAACGGTTGTGTAGGCTACCACTGTAAGGGTGGTAGTGTGACTGGGCCTATGGCCCGTCGTTGTTGGTACAGCAACCTGTTGGGGTGGCCATTCATTAGCGGTTGTGTAGGCTACCACTGTAGGGGTGGTAGTGTGACTGGCCCAGGCCCATCGCGGGTTGTGTACAAACAACCGGTTGGGGTGGCCCTCGATCGAGAGGTATAGCCTACTACTAAGGATTTAACTGGAGGAGGCTAGGCCAAGATGAATGTTAACCAGACCTTTTACAGTACAGTGATACAGTATAGCATAATGAAAACAATGGATATACATCAGACTTGATAATGAGTTATTATGGAAGAGTTGCAAGGGGTTCTTGTATAATATATATATATATTGGGAAAATAACCGATATGGATTTAACTGACTAACCGAGATCTCTAGCGACGTGGGACGTCAGGTAAATCTTCCTCTAAGATATCATCATGTGGACAGTACCCTCAACTAAACCTACCAAATTCAAATTTATACGATTCAGACTGGCCAGGAGGATAAATTCCACTCGGTTAAGGACAGTTAGCCTACCTTATTAATATAGTTGGGCTGAACTGATGGGTGGCAACTCTCCCACCTCTTCAGTGAATAATGAATAGGTATATTTGCATATATTTATTTTCGAAAATAATAATAATTCATGCAAATTAACATTGGTGAGAGAGGACGAGTTACTAACTCTCTCTCTCTCTCTCTCCTACTAAATAATAGACTGCGTAGCCTATCAAAGATGACAATAATATTATTGTTATGTCGAGATCACTCGGACGCGCTCACGAGCTGGGGGGGATGGGGGGATGGGGGGGGATGCGAATGTTCTTAGTCTAACCCTCAGACTTGCCCCAGCGTGTCGTGAACACGTTCGATACTTCTAAGACATAAAATCCAATAATAGTAAGATAAATAACGTTATAACACAAGAATTATGTACTTTTAAAAGCAAAAAACATTTGATTTATTCTTATTTAAGCTAAAACATTCGTACCTAATTCCCACACGTTCTTGCTCATGATGCCAAAATGGCAGGGGGACGCCACCTTCCCCGCAATACTTTCTACGGGGCCGAAGGCTTATAAAGGAAGTCCCGCAACCATATAATTTATGAAAAACAGAAACTGGGGTACTCAACTTTGGTGCGGTAGACATTTCAGCTGAAGCCATCACGAAAAAGCACTTAAATCGCCGAAAAAACATGAGCAAGAAAAAAAAAAAAAAAAAAAAAAAAAAAAAAAAGTCTCGTAGTTTCACATGATCTAAAAACAGGATTGCAGATGGCGCTCGGGTCAGGTAGTAGTACTAGTAGCGAGAGAGAGGGGGAAATAGTAGCCGTTGGGTCGGCTCCTCCCATGAGAGGGATTTTGGAAAGGAAACCTCTAATTGGCAGGAGACCTGTGAATAGTGGCTTCCGCTCGCCTTGTACTTTATACCCGACGCCCTTAGGGTGCTCGCGCGAGGGTAGTAACCTCAGCATACCATGCTAGTTTTTTCTCTGGTATATTTAGAACCTATTTATACTAGAAAAGTGGATAGCAGGATCCTTTTCACCTGGGGACACAGGTCTCTCCCCAGAAATAGATTTTTCCTCCGTCAAAATCCCTTTTCAGCTGTCCCAAATGTAAGAAACTATATCCTACCCACTACTTATGGACTCGACATATGACACATGCTTGTTCACACAAATACCCAACCATTCACTTGTGATGAGTGCGATAAAAAATTTAAAAGTAAAGCAGAGCTTTATAACGATAAAAGAACACACAAACCAAGTGAGGAAAGATATAATCATTGCTGTGAATTGTGTGGAAAGAGGTTAGTAATTCTTTTATCATTAGATTTATTTGACTTGGAAAGCAGTTACTTACAGCATGAATATAGATTGCTTAGGGTTATCATATAATTGTATCGTGAATGTTATTCCAGTTCTAATTTCAGGAATATTCAGTCTTTTTGACTGAAATAGCAAAGATTATTTTGTTAAATCTGAACCTATGGTAGTGTTTTGGAACCTTTGTGTGTTCATTCCTTACTAGATATATTCATGGCTTGAAAATAAAACAGGCAGTCTTGTCTATATGATTAGGATGTGTTCTGGCATGATTATGTAATTGCAAATGGAAATATTGTATGTCAAGCTATGATTATGTAAAAGAAAGAATAAATTTTAGTGTTATTGTAAACTAACCACACCAGCCTATCCTGTTAGCAATTTATTTTGCCTCAGTTGCATTTTAATACCCTCCTGTTTCTCTTAGACTGCTAAACACAATATATCAGCAAATAAGTACCATATATTAGGTAAAAGGAAAACTCTGTGAGATCCTGTAAATATTATGTAGTATTCGTTATAATCCATATCTAGTCCAGGGAAAGTGATTTATAATCATTCCTCCCATCAGTCTTATGCTTTTCATCATTGTCATAAAGATTTGTCAGGTCTGATAGTAACAAAGATGGATGGATGAGAGGCTGTTGGTGTTTGTGGGTGACCTGGACTAGTTGGAGAGTGGGATGAAGCAGCTTCCCTGGATGAATATGGATATTAAGATGGCTGAGGAAAGATTTCTTGTCTGTGATGTGGAAGGTTGAAGTAAGTCCAGATTTGCATTCTTTCTTCCCCCAAATCTATAAATAGAGCCAGAGGATAGCACAGATAATAGATATTGTAATGCTCTTCCTCAGAGACTAATGATTGATGTTCTTCAGAAAGTTAATGGCTTCTTCAGACTATGTGAGGATGCCCCAAGTACAGTATGTAATGTCTAAGGTATTTGGATTTTCTGCTTCTGCCTTGGAATCTTGCTCAATCACCATTGGTCAGTGGCTTTCTGTGACCTTCAGGCAGCTAGGCAATATCTCCTTCATTCTCCTCATCTTGCAACAACTTAATAATGTCCTTATTGATGCTCTCAAGCATACAGATAGAAGTCAATGATATGCTTCATGTTGCAATTTTTCCAATATTTGTTCACAGTTTTGTTAGGGCTAGTAGTCCTTGAACACAGATGCTCCCATAGCCAACAGGAGGATGAAGGGTGATCTTAGAAGGCAAGTACAATGTTTAGATATATTCACTAGTACTAATCCTGTATAGTATGGCTTTGGGTTTAAGTAAATGAGTGTTATCAATGAGAAGTAAGGATTACGAGTGTGTTCAGAATTTCATTCTGGCTGTAGCACTGCTCTAGACCTTAGAAAGATAACCAACCTTTAAGCTAAATTTGATTGCTTTTGCCTTCTACTCCTTAGAGTTCAGTTTCCATATTATATAAAACTGCTGCTTCAGAAATCCCAAAAGTTATCCTAAGATTCTTTTGAATGTTAAATCAGGTTTAGTTTCAGTTCTCACAAGGGTAAAATAGTCCTTAACATTTTTGAACACTATTGGAGTTCTCTCATCCATTGCAATGTCTTGTCAAACGTTATCCAAAAATGATCCCTGGAAGCATCTTGATATGTAGTTCTCTTTGCCAACATTAACGACTTTCCTAGCCGACATTGAAAAAAAAAATAGTTTCAGAGCACTTGCAGCTGCCATGGCTTTCCACATGTTCCCTTATAATCTGGTCCTCTAACCCTGCCTGTGAAAGATAATAGTAAGTAATTTAGTACAGTACTACAGTAGTACCTCGAGATACGAAAGGCTCAACTTACGAAAAATCCAAGTTACGAAAGCAAAGACGAAAAATTTTACTGCTCTACATACGAAAAAGTTTCAAGATACGAAAGGTTTTCTGAAAGTCCGAGATTCGCCCCATAACAATTTTGAAACTCGCCCGCACGTCGCCTCTTAGTTATCGTAGACTCGCCACCATCCTCCCCCCGCTCTCCCCATTGGTTCCTGATGCTAGCCAAGCCATGAGATCCTTCTCTCTGATTGGACAACATCCCTCCCATCATGCATCTTCTATACATACGTACTACGTGTTGGCGTGCTTTAGCTTCGCACCCGAAACTTTACCGTACGCATTCGGCATTCGTTCGCTCCAACGATTTAGTTTAGTAACGTAAATTCGTTAGTGATTTCGTTGCAGTACATATTATCGTGTGTGCGAAGACTGTATTATTACGTATTTGTGTAACTTTACGTAAATTAACGTAGTCATGGGTCCCAAGAAAGTTGAAATTCACGGAAAGAAGCGCATGCTGTCTCTGGAGACAAAGATGGAGATCATAAAGAAGTACGAAGCTGGTATGCGATTGAGTGCGATTGCAAAGGAATACGGCCGTAATCCGTGGACAATAGGCACCATCCTTAAACAGAAGGACGCCATCAAAGCAACTACACCATCGAAGGGCATCACTATTTTGTCCAGCAAGAGGAGCCATGTGCACGACGAGATGGAACGGCTGCTCCTCATCTGGATAAAAGACAAAGAAATCCCCGCCCCCTGGTTTTGGCGATACAGTAACGGAGACGGCAATCGCTCACAAGGCCTGTGCTATTTTCGGCGATTTGATTGCGCAGGCAGAAGACGAGGGAGGGAAGGGACTTCAACGCCAACCCCAGAGTTCAAGGCTTCGCATGGCTGGTTCGAGAAATTCCGTAAACGGAGTGGCATCCATTCGGTGGGGCGTCATGGGGAGGCTGCCAGCTCGGACACTAAATCGGCCGAAGCATTTAAGAAGACTTTGACGAGATGATGACCAAGGAGGCTACAGTTCTCAGCAGGTTTTCAACTGTGATGAGACTGGCCTTTTTTTGGAAAAAATGCCTCGTCGGACGTACATCACGGAGGAAGAGAAGAAGCTACCCAGGCATAAGCCTATGAAAGACAGGCTTACGCTCGCACTTAGTTCGAACGCCAGTGGGGATTGCAAGGTGAAGCCCCTACTGGTGTATCACTCAGAGACTCCTCGAGCCTTCAAGGCCCACAAAGTGTTGAAGGAGAAGCTTCCAGTGATGTGGAGGGCTAATGCAAAAGCCTGGGTAACGAGGCTTTTGTTCACCGAGTGGGTAAATCTGTGTTTCGGCCCGACTGTGAAGTGTTTTTTTGCAAGAGAAGCGCCTCCCCCTGAAATGTCTGCTGGTGTTGGACAATGCCCCTCCCCACCCTCCTGGCCTCGAGGAAGATATCCTAGCGGAGTATTCCTTCGTTAAGATTCTTTTTCTTCCGCCCAACACCACCCCTCTCCTCTAGCCCATGGACCAGCAAGTGATAGCGAACTTTAAGAAGCTGTACACGAAACATCTTTTCAAGAGATGTTTCGACATCACCGATACCACAAACCTCACCTTGCGTCAATTTTGGAAGGAGCATTTCGACATCGTCATTTGCATCCAACTCATTGACCTAGCTTGGCAGGAGGTTTCGAGGCGAACCTTGAATTCCTCGTGGAGGAAACTCTGGCCTGATGCCGTATCAGCCAGAGACTTCGAGGGATTCGACGTGGGCGAAGCTGGTGCAGCAGAGTCAGAAACAGTTGACGATCCCGAAACTGTTTTGGAACCAGATCTTGACGAGATCATTGCACTCGGCAAGTCCATGGGGCTGGTCGTCGACGAGGACGACATCAACGACCTTCTCGAGGAGCACCAAGAGGAGCTTACGACGGATGACCTGAAGGAGTTGGAGGCCATGCAACTTAACGTCGTTCAAGAGGAGTTCTCTAGCAGCGGCGAGGAAGAGGAGGAGGAGCTTATGACAACGGCAGAAATTAAGGATATTCTAGGTGCTTTTCATTAAGTGCAATCGTTTATCGAAAAAAGACAACCCCGAAAAGGCTCACATAGGTCGTATGCTTGCGCAGTTCGATGACGTTTGCCCGAGTCGTTTCAGGAACATGGGAAAAGTAGGCAGAAGCAATCTTCCTTGGATCGTTATTTTTTTTAAAGAGGCCTTCAGCATTAGCAGGAGTAAGCAAAAAAGGAAGAACCAAGTGATAAAAAACAGAAAGTGAAAGCAAAAAGGAAGAACCAAGTGATAAAAAACAAAGTTGAAAGCAAAAAGGAAGAACCAAGTGATGAAAAACAGAACATGAAAGCGGTGATGAAGTTGAAATTCTGTAAAAAAAAAAAAAAAAGCCTACGTAAAAGTAAAAAAGTTAAAAAAAAAAAAAAAATATTTTACGTAATTTCTAGATTTTTGTAAGTTAAGTGTTACAGTTTTGTTAAGGTGTTTCGTAAATTTTAGTTTTATATTTTCCTTAAATTTTTTGTGTTCGTAAATTTAAGTGTACGTACGTACGTACGTACGTACGTTATCTGCCGTTTGTCCTCCTCCTCCTCTGCCGCCACTATCGGAGATAGCCTCACTCGAAAGGTAAGCTTCCACATTTTACGTTAGTAATATTTCTTGTACACTAATATACACTTTATTTACAGGTTTTGGATTTTTATTCTTAAGTTTAGGTATTTAATGGTCCAAATTGTTGTAGTATTTCATTGTTTATAGGTCAATTTAGCTTTATTATGAAATTTAATGGGGTGTTTTTGGAGGGCTTGGAACGGATTAGCCATTTTACATGTAAAATGTGTTCCAAGATACGAAAAACTCCTTATACGAAGGCCGCCTCGGAACGGATTAATTTCGTATCTCGAGGTACCACTGTATATTTAAAATTCCCACTGAAACTGAAGTAGCAAATGTTTGCTGAATGGTGAATGTTTGGTTTAACATATTTTTGCTTTCTCCCTTATTTAGCTTTTGTCTCGAGTATTGTAGATAAAAATAAAAATATTTCCAAATGTGTAAAATACAGGTTATCTTAATTAAGGCAGAAATGATACATAATTCTTGTTGGCTGAATGATATCCTGAATGCTTAAGTGTAGGTCATATTATGGAATTGTTATTATATAGCATTATTAATGTTAATTAAGCTCTTTTGAGAAATAATTTCATATAACTTGAGTAAGCAACATTTGGGCTGGTCAGTTGTTGGATGGATGACCGCTCTCCTCGGCGTTGATTCCTTGGGAACGGATCTTTACCATAATTTCCCCAGTCTACTCAGCTGTAAATGAGTACCTATCCCTGATGGGGTAGGGTCCAGCTATGGGTTAAATAGCAAAACTCAGCAATGATGGAAAGAAATGAAAGATTAAACGACAACGACGTAAATGGAACCTCTGGCAACAGAGGAGCTTCGTCTGGTAGCCAGGTATTCAGCCCAAGTGAAGGGGAAGATGGTCATGTACTTGGAGGTCGTCATCCAGTAACTGACCACCACAACGACAGTAACCAGCAACTGACCACCACAACGACAGTAACCAGCAACCAGAGACTGGAGCTACAGAAGCAAACCAGAGGAAGAAATGGACAAGAGAAGAAAATAATGAAATAGGGAGATGCTACATCAGAAGCAACCCGCCGGAGAGGGGATACAGAAGAAGGTTGGTCAACATCTGGAATGAGAGGAATAACACCCCCCAAACAGAGCAGAGGTTGGCAGACCAAGTAAGGAACATAAAGAAAAAGAACTGGCTCTCCCCAACAGAAAGAGAAGAACTGGAAAGGGAAATGACACACTGCTACAAATTACAAGAAGATGAACTGAGAGACGATGCCACAGAAGACGACAGAGATGATGAGGTATCAAACAATGACACGAAGAAACGCAGACGAAGCAACAGAGGAGACAAAATGGGTAGAAAAGATCAGACAATGGATGGAGCCAGATACAGAGAGAACAAAGGTCCCCTCCATGAAAGCCTACAACACCAAGAAATTAAGGGAGAAAACAAGTGAGGTCAATGAAATAATGGGAATAATACACACCACCAGTATCACAGAAACAAATAACTTGGCATATTCAGGGGCAAGATTAGTAGCAGAACTGATGGGGATACGAACACGAACACCAACACCACCAGCACAACCAACCCAACAGAAACCAAAACAGCAACCACCTTGGAAAAGGCGCCTGGAAAAGCAAATCATGGTGATGAGATCTGACTTGAGTAAACTGAAAGAGATGGCAGAAAAAAGGCTAAGAAGCAAGAAAACAAGGGAGGAACTCAACGAGAAATACTAAGTACAGGAGAGGGGACTAAACAACACAATAGAAGATGTAAAACAGAGGCTCAAGGCCAAAGCACTTTAGATCCAACGATACCCGAACAGGAATAAGGGATACCAACAGAACAAACTATTTGGAACCAACCAGAAAAGACTATACAGCCAACTAAGAGGGGAAGACAACCAACAAGAAATTCCTGAAGCCGAACCAAGTAAGAGGACAAAATGGGTAGAAAAGATCAGACAATGGATGGAGCCAGATACAGAGAGAACAAAGGTCCCCTCCATGAAAGCCTACAACACCAAGAAATTAAGGGAGAAAACAAGTTAGGTCAATGAAATAATGGGAATAATACACACCACCAGTATCACAGAAACAAATAACTTGGCATATTCAGGGGCAAGATTAGTAGCAGAACTGATGGGGATACGAACACCAACACCACCAGCACAACCAACCCAACAGAAACCAAAATAGCAACCACCTTGGAAAACGCGCCTGGAAAAGCAAATCATGGTGATGAGATCTGACTTGAGTAAACTGAAAGAGATGGCAGAAAAAAGGCTAAGAAGCAAGAAAACAAGGGAGGAACTCAACGAGAAATACTAAGTACAGGAGAGGGGACTAAACAACACAATAGAAGATGTAAAACAGAGGCTCAAGGCCAAAGCACTTTAGATCCAACGATACCCGAACAGGAATAAGGGATACCAACAGAACAAACTATTCGGAACCAACCAGAAAAGACTATACAGCCAACTAAGAGGGGAAGACAACCAACAAGAAATTCCTGAAGCCGAACCAAGTAAGAGACTGGGAAAACATATGGAGCAATCTGGTATCACACAACAAACATGCAACGTGGCTCTAAGAAGTTAAGGAAGAAGAAACAGGGAGAATAAAACAAAGATTCGCCAAGATCACGACACACACAGTCAGACACCAACTAAAGAAAATACCCAACTGGAAAACCCCAATGAAGTCCATGAAAACTGGCTCAAAAACTTCAAGGCACTACACCCACGAATACAGAACAACTCCAGCATTATATCACAAATCACCATGAGCCCAAATGGATGACCACAGGGAAAACATCCTTAGTACAAAAAGACAAGAGTAATGGAAATATAGCCAGTAACTACAGACCTATCACCTGCCTACTAATAATGTGGAAGTTACTAACATGTATCATCAGTGAAAGGGTAGATAACTACCTAGAGGATACAAACACCATCCCCCACCAACAGAAAGGCTGCAGAAGGAAGTGTAGGGGCACAAAAGACCAGTTCCTGATAGACAAAATGGTAATGAAGAACAGTAGGAGAAGGAAAACCAACCTAAGCATGGCATGGATAGACTATAAGAAAGCCTTCGACATGATACCACAACATGGCTAATAGAATGCCTAAAAATATATGGGGCAGAGGAAAACACCACCAGCTTCCTCAAAAATACAATATGCAACTGGAATACAATATTTATAAGCTCTGGAATAAGACTAGCAGAGGTTAATATCAGGAGAGGGATCTTTCAGGGCGACTCACTGTCCCCACTACTCTTTGTAGTAGCCATGATTCCCATGACAAAAGTACTGCAAATGATGGATGCTGGATACCAACTCAAGAAAAGAGGCAACAGAATTAACCATCTGATGTTCATGGACGACATCAAGCTGTATGGTAAGAGCATTAAGGAAATAGATACCCTAATCCAGACTGTAAGGATTGTATCTGAGGACATCAGGATGGAGTTTGGAATAGAAAAATGTGCATTAGTCAAGATACAAAAGGGCAAAGTAACAAGGACTGAAGGGATAAAGCTACCGGATGGGAGCAACATCAAACACATAGATGAGACAGGATACAAATACATAGGAATAATGGAAGGAGGGGATACAAAACACCAAGAGATGAAGGGCACGATCAGGAAAGAATATATGCAGAGACCTAAGGCGATACTCAAGTCAAAACTCAACGCCGGAAATATGATAAAAGCCATAAACACATGGTCAGTCCCAGTAATCAGATAGAGCGCAGGAATAGTGGAATGGAAGAAGGCAGAACTCCGCAGCATAGACCAGAAAACTAGGAAACATACGACAGTACACAAAGCACTACACCCAAGAGCAAATATGGACAGACTATACATAACTTGAAAGGAAGGAGGGAGAGGACTACTAAATATATGTAGAGGACTACGTCAACATCAAGAACACAGCACTGGGGCAATATCTGAAGACGAGTGGCTCAAGAGTGCATGGGAGTGCATAAAAGTAGACGAAGGCCGAGAAATATACAGACAGAGGAGAATGACAAACAGAACAGAGGACTGGCACAACAAACCAATGCACGGACAGTACATGACAGACTAAAGAACTAGCCAGCGATGACACATGGCAATGGCTACAGAGGGGAGAGCTCAAGAAGGAAACTGAAGGAATGATAACAGCGACACAAGATCAGGCCCTAAGAACCAGATATGTTCAAAGAACGATAGACGGAAATAACATCTCTCCCATATGTAGGAAGTGAAATACGAAAAAGGAAACCATAAACCACATAGCAAGTGAATGTCTGGCACTTGCGCAGAACCAGTACAAAAAGTGGCATGATTCAGTAGCAAAAGCCTTCCACTGGAGCCTGTGCAAGAACATCAGCTACCTTGCAGTAATAAGTGGTATGAGCACCAACCTGAAGGAGTGATAGAAAACGATCAGGCAAAGATCCTCTGGGACTATGGTATCAGAACAGATATGGTGATACGTGGAAATAGACCAGACGTGACGTTGATTGACAAAATCAAGAAGAAAGTATCACTCATTGATGTCGCAATACCATGGGACACCAGAGTTGAAGAGAAAATGAGGGAAAAAATGGTTAAGTATCAAGACCTGAAAATAGAAATAAGGATATGGGATATGCCAGTGGAAATTGTACCCATAATCATAGGAACACTAGGCACGATCTCAAGATCCCTGAAAAGGAATCTAGAAAAACTAGAAGCTGAAGTAGCTCCAGGACTCATGCAGAAGGGTGTGATCCTAGAAATGGTGCACATAATAAAGAAAAGTGATGGACTCCTAAGGAGGCAGGATGCAACCCGGAACCCCACACTATAAATACCACCCAGTCAAATTGGAGGACTGATAGAGCAAAAAAAAAAAAAATAAAAAAAATAATATGTGGAACCGTGGCAGAGTGGGTTAGGTCGTCAATGGACTGGTTAAGGAACATTGGGGCGTGTCAGTCGTTAGATGAGTGACCGTTCTCCTCGGTGTTGATTCCTTCGGAAAGGATCTTTACCATAATTTCCTCAGTCTACTCAACTGTAAATTAGTACCTATCCCTGATGGGGTAGGGTCCAGCTATGGGTTAAATATCAAAACTCAGCAATGATGGAAAGAAATGAAGGAATAAATGACAATGACGTAAATGGAACCTCTGGCAACAGAGGAGCTTCGTCCGGCAGCCAGGTATTCAACCCAATTGAAGGGGAAGACTGTCAGGTACTCAGAGGTCGTGCTCCAGCAACTGACCACCACAACGACAGTAACCAACAGCCTGAGATTGGAGCTACAGAAGCAAACCAGAGGAAGAAATGGACAAGAGAAGAAAATAAGGAAATATGGAGATGCTGCATCAGAAGCAACCCGACAGAAAGAGGATATAGAAGAAGGTTGGTCAACATCTGGAATGAGAGGAATAACACCCCCCAAACAGAGCAGAGGCTGGCAGACCAAGTAAGGAAACATAAAGAAAAAGAACTGGCTCTCCCCAACAGAAGAGGAACTGGAAAGGGAAATGACACACGACAACGAATTAAGGAAGACGAACTGAGAGACGATGCCACAGAAGATGACAGGGATGATGAGGTATCAAACAATGACACGAAGAAACACCGACGAAGTAACAGAGAGGACAAAATGGGTAGAAAAGATTAGACAATGGATGGAGTCAGATACAGAGAGAACAAAGATCCCCTCCATGAAAGCCTACAACACCGAGAAATTAAGGGAGAAAACAAGTGAGGTCAATGAAATAATGGGCATAATACACACCACCAGTATCACAGAAACAAATAACTTGACATATTCAGGAGCAAGATTAGTAGCAGAACTTATGGGGATACAAACACCAACACCACCAACACCACCAACACAACCAACCCAACAGAAACCTCCTTGGAAAAGGTGCCTGGAAAAGCAAATCATGGTGATGAGATCTGACTTGAGTAAACTGAGAGAGATGGCAGAAAAACACGATAAGAAGCCAAGCAAACAAAGGGAGGAACTGAATGAGAAATACAAAGTACAAGAGAGGGGACTAAACGACACAATAGAAGATGTAAAACAGAGGCTTAAGGCCAAAGCACATAAGATCCAAAGGTACATGAACAGGAATAAGGGATGCCAACAGAACAAGCTATTGGGAACCAACCAGAAAAAACTATACAGCCAACTAAGAGGGGAAGACAACCACCAAGAAATTCCTGGGAAAACATATGGAACAATCCGGTAACACAACAAACATGCAACATGGCTCCAGGAAGTCAAGGAAGATGAAACAGGGAGGATAAAACAAAGATTCGCCGAGATCACGACAGACACAGTCAGACACCAACTAAAGAAAATGCCAAACTGGAAAGCCCCAGGTCCCGATGAAGTCCATGGATACTGGCTCAAAAACTTCAAGGCCCTACACCCAAAAATAGCATAACTCCAGCATTGTATCTCGAATCACCATGCACCCAAATGGATGACCACAGGAGGAACATACTTAGTACAAAAAGACAAAAGTAAGGGAAATATAGCCAGTAACTACAGGCCTATCACCTGCCTACCAATAATGTGGAAGTTACTAACATGTATCATCAGTGAAAGGCTATACAACTACTTAGAGGACACAAACACCATCCCCCACCAACAGAAAGGCTGCAGAAGAAAGTGTAAGGGCACAAAAGACCAGCTCCTTATAGACAAAATGGTAATGAAGAACAGTAGGAGAAGGAAAACCAACCTAAGCATGGCATGGATAGACTATAAGAAAGCCTTCGACATGATACCACACACATGGCTAATAGAATGCCTGAAAATATATGGGGCAGAGGAAAACAGCATCAGGTTTCTCAAAAATACAATGCGCAACTGGAATACAATACTTATAAGCTCTGGAATATGACTAGCAGTGGTTAATATCAGGAGAGGGATCTTCCAGGGAGACTCACTGTCGACACTACTCTTTGTAGTAGCCATGATTCCCATGACAAAAGTACTGCAGAAGATGGATGCCAGGTACCAACTCAAGAAAAGAGGCAACAGAATTAAGCATCTGATGTTCATGGACGACATCAAGCTGTATGGTAAAAGCATCAAGGAAATAGATACCCTAATCCAGACTGTAAGGATTGTATCTGAGGACATCAGGATGGAGTTTGGAATAGAAAAATGCGCCTTAGTCAACATACAAAAAGGCAAAGTAACAAGGACTGAAGGGATAAAGCTACCAGATGGGAGCAACATCAAACACATAGGTGAGACGGGATACAAATACCTGGGAATAATGGAAGGAGGGGATATAAAACACCAAGAGATGAAGGACACGATCAGGAAAGAATATATGCAGAGACTTAAGGCGATACTCAGGTCAAAACTCAACGCCGGAAATATGATAAAAGCCATAAACACATGGGCAGTGCCAGTAATCAGGTACAGCGCAGGAATAGTGGAATGGACGAAGGCAGAACTCCGCAGCAGAGACCAGAAAACTAGGAAACATATGACAATACACAAAGCACTACACCCAAGAGCAAATATGGAGAGACTATACATAACATGAAAGGAAGGAGGGAGAGGACTACAAAGTATAGAGGACTGCATCGACATCGAGAACAGAGCGCTAGGGCAATATCTGAAAACCAGTGAAGACGAGTGGCTCAAGGGTGCATGGGAAGAAGGACTAATAAAAGTAGACGAAGACCCAGAAATATACAGACAGAGGAGAATGACAAACAGAACAGAGGACTGGCACAACAAACCAATGCACGGACAGTACATGAGACAGACTAAAGAACTAGCCAGCGATGACACATGGCAATGGCTACAGTGGGGAGAGCTCAGGAAGGAAACTGAAGGAATAACAGCGGCACAAGATCAGGCCCTAAGAACCAGATATGTTCAAAGAACGATAGACGGAAATAACATCTCTCCCATATGTAGGAAGTGCAATACGAAAAATGAAACCATAAACCACATAGCAAGCGAATGTTTGGCACTTGCACAGAACCAGTACAAAAAGAGGCATGATTCAGTAGCAAAAGCCCTCCACTGGAGCCTGTGCAAGAAACACCAGCTACCTTGCAGTAGTAAGTGGTACGAGCACCAACCTGAAGGAGTGATAGAAAACGATCAGGCAAAGATCCTCTGGGACTATGGTATCAGAACAGATAAGGTGATGCGTGGAAATAGACCAGACGTGACATTGATTGCCAAATCAAGAAGAACATATCACTCATTGATGTCGCAATACCATGGGACACCAGAATTGAAGAGAAAGAGAGGGAAAAAATGGATAAGTATCAAGACCTGAAAATAGAAATAAGAAGGATATGGGATATGCCAGTGGAAGTTGTACCTATAATCATAGGAACACTAGGCACGATCTCAAGATCCCTGAAAAGGAATCTAGAAAAACTAAGAGGCTGAAGTAGCTCCAGAACTCATGCAGAAGTGTGAGATCCTAGAAACGGTGCACATAGTAAGAAAAGAGATGGACTCCTAAGGAGGCAGGTTGCAACCCGGAACCTCACACTATCAATACCACCCAGTCAAATTGGAGGACTGTGACGGAGCAAAAAAAAATAATAATAATAATATGAAAGTTACTAAGAGGTATCATCAGTGAATGGTAGTACAACTACCTAGAGGATACAACCACCATTCCCCGCCAACAGAAAGGCTGCAGAAGGAAGTGTAGGGGCACAAAAGACTCGCTCCTGATAGGCAAAATGGTAATGAAGAACAGTAGGAGAAGGAAAACCAACCTAAGGATGGCATGGATCAACTAGAAGAAAGCGTTCGACATGATGCCACACACATGGCTACTAGAATCCTTGAACATATATGTGGCATAGGAAAGCACTATCAGATTCCTCAAAAATACAATGGGCAACTGGAATACAGTATTTACAAGCTCTCTGATAAGACTAGGAGATGTTAACATCAGGAGATGGATCTTTCAAGATGACTCACTGTCCCCACTACTCTTCGTAGTAGCCCTGATTCCATGACAAAAGTACTACAGAATATGGATGCTGGGAACCAACTCAAGAAAGGAGGCTAAATAATTAACCATCTGATGTTAATGGAAGACATCAAGCAGTATGATAAGAGCATCAAGGAAATAGATACCTTAATCCAGTCAGTAAGTATTGACACTGGTGCGCAGATATCCATCATTCGAGAAGGTGAGATTCCTTAAGGAGCTCAGGTTGACAGGCACCAATTCGTCACAAAGGACAGCCTCAACCATGTTAAAATGGTCTTGCCTACTGTCTGGTCGAGAGTCACCCGACCTCACCGGTCTAAGGTATGTACTATGGAGGTTATACCGTCTTGCTAGGACAGTATTTTAAGCCTCCTCCTACCTTTTCATAGTCCTAGGGACCCCGCTCTTATTTACATACCTCCAGACCAGTCCTACAGTCCTCCAGGAACCAAGATATCTACAGAGAGAGGTAGCATCATCCCCACTCAACATCCCAGAAGACTCTTCGTGCACTTAGCTGAATATCTGTACAATAAGTCTCCTGATGTTTGGTGCGGGCGTGGTAGGAGTCTCTCTTACAGTCTCATGATGGTCATACTAGAGGTGGGCATAAGCAAGGTGGTTGCATCTGGAGCGAAGGAAATCGGCTCGTCGTCATCTCTTACCCACCTAGGCCACACCCCCTTTACACCTGGGCGGCTGTGCGATGAAGGCAGGCTTGTAGTAATTGTAATTTAATTTAAATGTTATTCATTATACATTCTTAAGGTGACTGTAATTGTAATTATTCAAAGAAATCTCTGCTTAATATTAATTGTAGTTGTAATTGAAATTTGCAAAACGGACGATGACGCTATACTAGATATGACGTCACATACCAAACTATTTCTTGAGATCAATGAAAATCTAAAAATTTCCTTATGTTTCCCTGATTTATGTGGCACAAGACTCCATAATTTAGCTATGTTGAAATATCAGCATAGTTAAAAAGACCGCCTTCCCTCTTTGAGAACTGAAATATGACTATTAGATATTAAATGGGAAGGAGCTTAGTGATAGAAAATGATTAAGCAAATATCCTCGGGGACTGTGGTATCAATACACAAAAGGTGATATGTGCTAATAGACCAGACGTGACATTGTTTGACAACATTAAGGAAAATGTATCACATTGATGTCTCAATACCATGTGACACCAGAGAAGTAGGGAAAAGATTGAAAAGTATCAGGAGAGAGAGAAAATGATTCTAATATCATAGTATATCTATAAAGAATGATTTATAAATATGTATACTGATCTTGACCCTGCATGTGAATGACCTCCATAGGCGCTCTACTAGCCTGTTCAGGTAATGTCAAGGAATAGTCAGATTCCTGACTTGGAATAAAAATACACTTTAAAAACTCTACGGGTTATACAACGAATGTTTTAACTACAGCCTCTGGCATCTTTGAATAAAATTAAAACGGACTCTCATAATTACCTATTTTAGACATGCCAATCTTAAGGTGGCGTTGTTTCCAGCAGTTTAAGCAACAAAAATGAAAAAAATCATAATTTATGAAAATAGACCTACATGATATTACTGCAGCTGAGGCAGATACTACTATTAAAAGATGGTTTATTTCAAGAATAGAGGTAAATTAATGATTAAAATCAATGTAAATTTATATTAATACAAAATAAATATATAGAAATGCAGTATAGTAAAATAGGAGTAATAAAAATAAATAAACTGAAAATTATAGTTATAAATATAACTAATAAAAAATAGAATATATTATATACATACGAATAGTAAAAAATGATAAAGAAATTTAATAATAAAAGATAATATCTTTAAAAAATAAAAATAATTATAAAATTATAAAAAATACAATTAGTAAAAATATAATAATCATAAAATTTCAAAAAATAAATAAATTTATGAAAAATAAACAAGGTAACATTAATAATACAAATGAAAATCATAAAAAAATGAAAGTAGGAATAAAAATAAAAATAAATAAAAAAATCTATAAAAATAAAAACATAAATAAAATAAAATAATGCTAAAATATAAAATAAATAATATATAAATAGATAAAAAATGAATAAATAAGTAAAAAAATTAAAAATATATCAAAACATAAATAAAAATATATTTAAAAAAATGAATAAATTATAGGAATATTAATGAATAAATAGATAAAAGTAAATAAATAAATCAATTAATAAATAAACAATAAACAAATCAATAAAAAATAAATAAATAAATATTTATAAAAATAAAAAATAAATACAAAATAATATAAATATAAATAATAAATCAAATAGAGAGAATAAAAAATAAGGAATAAAGTAAAATAAATTTTAAAATAGATAAATAGAAATAAAAATGAAATATAAATGAAAAAATGAAATAAAATTAAATGAATAGAAATGACAAAATATTAGAAATAAATGGTAAATAAAATAAACTAAAATGAATTAAAATCAAATACAAATAAAAATAAAAAATAGATTAAAATAAATTAATAAAAAAAAAAAAAAATAAAGTAAAATCTAAATAAAAAATAAAAACTAAAAGATAAAATCAAAATAAATGATAAAATAAATAATAAAAAGAAAGAAAAGTAAATATATATATAAATGAAAAATTAATTAGATATAAGTTAAATAATAAAAAACAACTAAAGATTAAAAATAAAACAAACAAGGAAAAAACAATAATAAAAATAAAATAAAATATAATGCATAACAAAATCATAAACTAAAAATAATGAAAATAAAATTATATTATAAGAAAAATAAAATAAGTAAAAAACATTAATAGATATATATAAGGATAAAAATATAAATAAAACATAATAAAAATAATGAATTGAAATAAAATATTAAAAGAAATTAAATAACTAAATAAATGAAATAAAAATCAGTAAAATATATTATAATAATGACTTTTTATAAAAATAAAAGCAATACTAATAATTGTAATATAAAATAAAAATTTAAAAAATAATAATTAGAACAAAATAATAGTAATACCCAGAATCCTTGAATATATATTGGGCAGAGGAAGCACCATCAGCTTCCTCAAAAATAAAATGGGCAACTGGAATACAGTATTTACAAGCTCTGGGATAAGACTAGGAGAGGGATCTTTCAGGGCGACTCACTGTCCCCACTACTCTTCGTGTATCCATGATTCACATGACAGAACTATTACAGAAGATGGACCCAAGCACGACTTCAGCGAGAGTTTCTAAGATTTGTGCAAAATGCATGGGGGCACCGCTTCCTGGTCGAGATGCCTCAAGAAAGCAGCTGCGGTTACTACCATTGCAATGACAATGACGGACAATCCTTCAGTTCCAGTAGGCCCTCCAGCGCAGGGTCCTATATTTGCTGCACGCAGAGGTAGCTATCCTGCCCACCAGGTCCGAGTTTTCGATGACACAGGCGCAGATATCCATCATTCGCGAGGATGAGATTCCTTACGGAGCTCGGG
>NC_087202.1:86095709-86132107 GCF_015104395.2 Macrobrachium nipponense | reverse complement strand
CCCGAGCTCCGTAAGGCCTGTCCACCCACGAGCGGGCCTGATCGGCGTGCTTCCCGGGGTTGACGGGCTAAATTCTGGCGGAACTTACCCGTGGAATGTTTGGTCCACACAGGTGAGGCGATGGAGAGGTGGGCGTGCCCGACGATGCCAGTAGTGTGTTCAGTGCGGTACGATAAACTGGTGCCTACCGCAAAAAAGATATGTGTAGCATGATAATTGCTTTGTGTGAGATGAAAAAGAAAAAAAAATAAGCGAATATGATGCAAAGAATGGCTCGTAAAAGAAATGCATAGGTTAACGTACGTCTGCCAGGGTCGAAGCTCAAGCCATCGGGCACCACCATGGTGACTTGCTACAAGACCCATCGGGCAATTTGGCGGTTTGCCTGTCAAGTGTGCCCGTTAGAGGGAAGTCCGCCGATCAGGCCCGATCGTGTGGACAGGCCTTACTGATTTTTTCCTTTTCAAAAAATATACAAAAAGACAATCGGCTCGTCTTTTGGCCAGACATTTAAACGAGGGAATAACATGATTGAGTGTGTGTTTTTTTTATGTATCTCCCTTGGAGACGGTTCCAGTGTCTTGCCTGTCCTTCATAACTTTTTTGTATATTTTTTGAAAAGGAAAAATCAGTACAGCTGATGAGGTCTACTGATCAAGTAGACGAAAGCTCGTCTTTTTAAGTATTTTTAATCCACATTTTACATAACTCTGGACTTTTATTTCAAGATATTTCAGTCACGTTATAGTGATTTGTTGAGGTTATTCATGTTTATTTATTAATTTATTTATATTGATTTATTAATTTTATTCATGTATTTTTTTTTATTTATAATTATTTTCATTCGTTTATATCTAGTTTATTTATCAATTTTTTATTTTATTATTAATTTTTATTTTTTTATTCATTTTTATTTGCTTGTTTATTTATTACTTTTTATATATTCATTTTTTATTTCTATTTATCTATTTTAAAATTTTTTTACTTTTATTCCTTATCTTTATTTTCTCTATTTGTATTTATTTATTTATATTTATTTTTTTTTATTTATTTATATAATTTATATTATTTATTTATTGGTTTATATTTGTTTATTTATTAATTGATTTATTTATTTAGTTTATCTATTTATTCATTAATATTTCCTATTAAATTTATTCTTTTATATATATTTTTATTTTGTTTTTTGATATATTTTAATTTTTTACTTATTCATTTTTATCTATTTATATATTTATTTATTTTTTATATTTTTAGCAATTATTTTTTATTTATTTTTTTATTTTTATAGATTTTTTATTATTTTATTTATTCCTACTTTCATTTTTATGATTATTTTTTCATTTGTATTATTAATGTTACCTGTATTTTTCATAAAATTTTTATTTATATTTTTGAAATTTTATGATTATTATATTTGTTTTACTAATTGTATTTTTATAATTTTATAATTATTTTTATTTTTAAAGATATTATTTTTATTATTAAATTTCTATATCATTTTACTATTCGTATGTATTTATTAATATTCTATTTTTATTATAGTTTATATTTATAACTATTAATTTCAGATTTATTTTTATTACTCCTATTTTACTTATACTGCATTTCTATTATATTTATTTGTTTTTTAATATAAATTTACATTGATTTTAAGTTTCATTAATTTTACCTCTATTCTTGAAGTAAACCATCTTTTAATAGTAGTATCTGCCTCAGCTGCAGTAATATCATGTAGGTCTATTTTCATAATTATGATTTTTTCATTGTGCTTAAACTGCTGAACACGCACCGAAGATTGGCATGTCTAAAATAGGTAATTATGAGAGTCCGTTTTAAATTTTATTCAAAGATGCCAGAGGCTGTAGTTAAAACATTCGTTGTATAACCCGTAGAGTTTTTTAAAGTGTATTTTATTCCAAGTCAGGAAATCTACTATTCCTTGGCATTACTGAACAGGCTAGTAGAGCGCCTATGGAGGTCATTCACATGCAGGGTCAAGATCAGTATACATATTTAAATAAATCATTCTTTATAGATCATACTGATGATCAGAGTCATTCTCTCTCTCTCCTGACACTTTTCATCTTTTCCCTACTACTCTGGTGTCACATGGTATTGCGACATCAATGTGATACATTTTTCTTAATGTTGTCAATCAATGTCACGTCTGGTCTATTGGCACATATCACCTTTTGTGTATTGATACCACAGTCCCCGAGGATATTTGCTTAATAGTTTTCTATCACTAAGCTCCTTCCCATTTAAAATCTAATCGTCATATTTCAGTTCTCAGAGGGAAGGCAGTCTTTTTAACTATGCTGATATTTCAACATAGCTAAATTATGGAGTCTTGTGCCACATAAATCAGGGAAACATAAGGAAATTTTTAGATTTTCATTGATCTCCGAAGATTTTGTATGTGACGTCATATCTGTAGTATAGCGTCATCTTCCGTTTTGCAAATTTCAATTACAACTAGAATTAATATTAAGCAGAGATTTTCTTTGAATAATTACAATTACAGACCTTAAGATGTATAATGAATAACTTTAAATTAAATTACAATTACTACAAGCCTGCCTTCATCGCACAGGCGCCCAGGTGTAAGGGGGTGTGCCTAGGTGGGTAAGAGATGACGGCGAGTCCGATTTCCTTCGCTCCAGATGCAACCACCTTGCTTATGCCCACCTCTAGTATGACCATCATGAGACTGTAAGAGAGACTCCTACCACGCCCAGGAAGAAACACGCCCACACCAAACATCAGGAGACTTATTGTACAGATATTCAGCAAAGTGGACAAAGTGTCTTCTGGGATGTTGAGTGGGGATGATGCTACCTCTCTGTAAATATCTTGGTTCCTGGAGGACTGTAGGACTGGTCTGGAGGTATGTAAATAAGAGCGGGGTCCCTAGGACTATGAAAAGGTAGGAGGAGGCTTAAAATACTGTCCATAGTACATACCTTAGACCGGTGAGGTCGGGTGACTCTCGACCAGACCGTAGGCAAGACCATTTTAACATGGTTGAGGCTGTCCTTTTGTGACGAATTGGTGCCTGTCAACCTGAGCTCCCTAAGGAATTTCACCTTCTCGAATGATGGATATCTGCGCACCAATGTCAATACTTACTGACTGATTAAGGTATCTATTTCCTTGATGCTCTTATCATACTGCTTGATGTCGTCCATGAACATCAGATGGTTAATTATTTTGCCTCCTTCTTGAGTTGGTTCCCAGCATCCATATTCTGTGTACTTTTGTCATGGAATCAGGGCTACTACGAGAGTATGGGGCACAGTGAGTCATCTTGAAGATCCATCTCCGATGTTAACATCTCCTAGTCTTATCCAAGAGCTTGTAAATACTGTATTCCAGTTGCCCATTGTATTTTTGAGGAATCTGATAGTGCTTTCCTATGTTCAAGGTTTCTAGTAGCCATGTGTGTGGTATCATGTCGAACGCTTTATTCTAGTTGATCCATGCCATCCTTAGGTTGGTTTTTCCTTCTCTTACTGTTCTTCTCTTACTGTTCTTCATTACCATTTTACCTATCAGGAGCTGTTCTTTTGTGCCCCTACACTTCCTTCTGCAGCCTTTCTGTTGGCGGGGAATGGTGTTTGTATCCTCTAGGTAGTTGTACCACCATTCACTGATGATACCTCTTAGTAACTTTCATATTATTATATTATTATTATTTTTTTTTTTTGCTCTATCACAGTCCTCCAATTTGAGTTCTGGAGCTACTTCAGCCTCTAGTTTTTCTAGATTCCTTTTCAGGGATCTTGAGATCGTGCCTAGTGTTCCTATGATTATGGGTACAATTTCCACGCATATCCCATATCCTTCTTATTTCTATTTTCAGGTAATGATACATAAACATTTTTTTTTTCCCTCTTTCTCTTCAATTCTGGTGTCCCATGGTATTGCGACATCAATGAGTGATACTTTCTTCTTGATTTTTTCAATCAATGTCACGTCTGGTCTATTTCCACGTATCACCCTATCTGTTCTGATACCATAGTCCCAGAGGATCTTTGCCTGATCGTTTTCTATCACTCCTTCAGGTTGGTGCTCATACCACTTACTACTGCAAGGTAGCTGGTGTTTCTTGCACAGGCTCCAGTGGAGGGCTTTTGCTACTGAATCATGCCTCTTTGTACTAGTTCTGTGCAAGTGCCGAACATTCGCTTGCTATGTGGTTTTATGGTTTTCATTTTTCGTATTGCACTTCCTACATATGGGAGAGATGTTATTTCCATCTATCGTTCTTTGAACATATCTGGTTCTTAGGGCCTGATCTTGTGCCGCTGTTATCATTCCTTCAGTTTCCTTCTTGAGCTCTCCCCACTGTAGCCATTGCCATGTGTCATCGCTGGCTAGTTCTTTAGTCTGTCTCATGTATTGTCCGTGCATTGGTTTGTTGTGCCAGTCCTCTGTTCTGTTTGTCATTCTCCTGTCTCTGTATATTTCTGGGTCTTCGTCTACTTTTATCAGTCCTTCTTCCCATGCACCCTTGAGCCACTCCTCTTCACTGGTTTTCAGATATTGCCCTAGTGCTCTGTTCTCGATGTCGATGCAGTCCTCTATACTTTGTAGTCCTCTCCCTCCTTCCTTTCGTGTTATGTATAGTCTGTCCGTATTTGCTCTTGGGTGTAGTGCTTTGTGTATTGTCACGTTCCTAGTTTTTCTGGTCTATGCTGCGGAGTTCTGCCTTCGTCCATTCCACTATTCCTGCACTGTACCTGATTACTGGCACTGTCCATGTGTTTATGGCTTTTATCATATTTCTGGCGTTGAGTTTTGACTTGAGTATCGCCTTAAGTCTCTGCATATATTCTTTCCTGATCGTGTCCTTCATCTCTTGGTGTTTTATATCCCCTCCTTCCATTATTGCCAGGTATTTGGTATTAGGGCTTGTGCCTTGTATGATAAGGCGCCCTATGAGGTAATGTTAGACTTGCGATAATCTATACGCTAAGTCGGTTGGTATTGCACTTCCATCTTCAATGGAGTGTCTGGGGTTTTGTAGATCACTTACGAAGTCGGTATTATCTTTACGACGATGTGTTAAACTCATGGTTCGGTGAGGTTCTTGTAGAAAACACTAAGTATAAAAAATTATATATTCTTCTGAAGTTTTACATGGTGAAGATCAGGTATGATTGTACAAGTCTTCTAATAACGATAGCTTGATCGCTTCTGCCAATGATGATGGTCTAATCCTATTCCTCTACATGATAAAGCTTAGGTAAAGAGGTACAGGTCTTCTAAGTGACGATAGCTAACTCTGTTCTGCTCGTCTACCATCTCTGTTACAAGTTATGAAGGAACAGACAGTAGTTTCGAACATATTGAACATACAATCCAAATGACATAGTTTCATACGAACACACAATCAAAATGAGACACGCTACAGATCACGTAGGCGGTAGTTGTCTCAAGCAGGGAGCTTGGACTATGTTTATAAACAATTGAATGACTACAGGTGACGGCATGTCAACTTAGCCTACATACTTTATTGTATACGTCATCTTTAGCGTCTCTAGTCTGATCCACTTCCTGCAAGCAATCTGGTTTGACCTCTTTAGTTTTAGACTTTTATATATATGGACTAACATTCCATATTTTTATTATGTGTTAACACTTACATTTGTATCCCGTCTCATCTATGTGTTTGATGTTGCTCCCATCTGGTAGCTTTATCCCTTCAGTCCTTGTTACTTTGCCCGTTTGTATCTTGACTAATGCACATTTTTCTATTCCAAACTCCATCCTGATGTCCTCAGATACAATCCTTACAGTCTGGATTAGGGATTCTATTTCCTTGATGGTCTTACCATACAGCTTGATGTCGTCCATGAACATCAGATGGTTTAATTCTGTTGCCTCTTTTCTTGAGTTGGTACCGGCATCCATCTTCTGCAGTACTTTTGTCATGGGAATCATGGCTACTACAAAGAGTAGTGGCGACAGTGAGTCTCCCTTGAAGATCCCTCTCCTGATATTAACCACTGCTAATCATATTCCAGAGCTTATAAGTATTGTATTCCAGTTGCGCATTGTATTTTTGAGAAACCTGATGTTGTTTTCCTCTGCCCCATATATTTTTAGGCATTCTATTAGCCATGTGTGTGGTATCATGTCGAAGGCTTTCTTATAGTCTATCCATGGCACAGCTTAGGTTGGTTTTCCTTCTCCTACTGTTCATTACCATTTTGTCTATCAGCAGCTGGTCTTTTGTGCCCTTACACTTTCTTCTGCAGCCTTTCTGTTGGTGGGGGATGGTGTTTGTCTCCTCTAAGTAGTTGTATATTCTTTCACTGATGATACATGTTAGTAACTTCCACATTATTGGTAGGCAGGTGATAGGCCTGTAGTTACTGGCTATATTTCCCTTACTCTTGTCTTTTTGTACTAAGGATGTTCTTCCTGTGGTCATCCATTTGGGTGCATGGTGATTTGAGATACAATGCTGGAGTTGTTCTGATTTGTGGGTGTAGGGCCTTGAAGTTTTTGAGCCAGTATCCATGGACTTCATCGGGACCTGGGGCTTTCCAGTTTGGTATTTTCTTTAGTTGGTGTCTGACTGTGTCTGTCGTGATCTCTGTGAATCTTTGTTTTATCCTCCCTGTTTCTTCTTCCTTGACTTCCTGGAGCCATGTTGCATGTTTGTTGTGTTACCGGATTGTTCCTTATGTTTTCCCAGGAATTTCTTGGTGGTTGTCTTACCCTCTTAGTTGGCTGTATAGTCTTTTCTGATTGGTTTCCCAATAGCTTGTTCGTTGGCATCCCTTATTCTGTTCATGTACCTTTGGATCTTATGTGTTTCGGCCTTAAGCCTCTGTTTTACATCTTCTATTGTGTTGTTTAGTCCCCTCTCTTGTACTTTGTATTTCTCATTCAGTTCTCCCTTGTTTTCTTGCTTCTTAGTCTTTTTTCTGCCATCTCTTTCAGTTTACTCAAGTCAGATCTCATCACCATGATTTGCTTTTCCAGGCGCCTTTTCCAAGGAGGTTGCTGTTTTGGTTTCTGTTGGGTTGGTTGTGTTGGTGTTTGTATCCCCATCAGTTCTGCTACTAATCTTGCTCCTGAATATGTCAAGTTATTTGTTTCTGTGATACTAGTGGTGTGTATTATTCCCATTGTTTCATTGACCTCACTTGTTTTGTCCTATAATTTCTTGGTGTTGTAGGCTTTCATGGAGGGGATCTTTGTTCTCTCTGTATCTAACTCCATCCACTGCCTAATCTTTTCTACCCATTCCATCCTCTCTGTTACTTCGTCTGTGTTTCTTCATGTGTCGTTGTTTGATACCTCATCATCCCTGTCATCTTCTGTGGCATCATCTCTCAGTTCGTCTAACTGTAATTCGTTGTCGTGTGTCATTTCCCTTTCCAGTTCCTATCTTTCTGTTGGGGAGAGCCAGTTCTTTTTCTTTGTTCCTTACTTGGTCTGCCAGCCTCTGCTCTGTTTGGGGTGTTATTCCTCTCATTCCAGCTGTTGACCAACCTTCCTTCTTCTATCCTCTCTCTGTCGGGTTTCTTCTGATGTAGCATCTCCATATTTCCTTATTTTTCTTCTCTTGTCCATTTCTTCCTTTGGTTTGCTTCTGTAGCTCCAATCTCAGGCTGTTGGTTACTGTCGTTGTGGTGGTCAGATGCTGGAGCACGACCTCCAAGTACCTGACAGTCTTCCCCTTTAATTGGGTTGAATACCTGGCTGCCGGACGAAGCTCCTCTGTTGCCAGAGGTTCCATTTACGTCATTGTCATTTATTCCTTCATTTCTTTCCATCATTGCTGAGTTTTGCTATTTAACCCATAGCTGGACCCTACCCCATCAGGGATAGGTACTCATTTACAGCTGAGTAGACTGAGGAAATTATGGTATAGATCCTTTCCCAAAGAATCAACGCCGAGGAGAGCGGTCACTCATCTAACAACTGACCAGCCCCAATGTTGCTTAACCAGTCCATTGATGACTAACCACTCTGCCACGGTGCCACATATTATTATTATTATTATTATTTTGGAAGGAGACCCTCTTTCAAACAAGTCCTTATTGAAAGATATTGCTGGCATCAGCTGCATTCAACTTGTAATAAAGTCTTCTCTATTTTTCTAATAATAGCTTTCTCTCTGCTATTACAACTGGCGAGTATTGCGCCGATATTACTCATCAGGAGCCTCCCCAGTCAATTCCAGGGATATTGTCACATTTATTTATTTGTTACAGTAAATGAACAAATAGGTCAACGCCCAGGGAAGCCTGCCCCAGCCCTCCGATAGACGGTCTGCTCATGGCTGCAACTTCGCACCTTCAACGACGAGAAGCGTCTTGAAGATTAAAACTTCGTTCAACCAATGGCGGGAGCGCATTGCGCCACCGGCCAATGAAAACGCAGCTAGCGGTTGAACCCCTGCTGATCTGCCGCTATATATGAGTAGATCCTGACAGCAACAACAGTCTGCTCCGATCCACTGCCGTGATCATACTCGGATGATACCGAGAGAAACGTTGGCAACAAATATATTACTTATATTTTGACCTATTTGTTCATTTACTGTAACAAATAAATAATTTGTGACAATTATCCCTGGAATTGACTGCTCCTGATGAGTAATATCGGCGCAATACTTGCCAGTTGTAATAGGCAGAGAGAAAGCTATTATTAGAAAAATAGAGAAGACTATTTACAAGTTGAATGCAGCTGATGCAGCAATATCTTTCAATAAGACACATTATTATTATTATTATTATTTTTTTTTTTTTGCTCTATCACAGTTCTCCAATTCGACTGGGTGGTATTTATAGTATGGGGTTCCGGGTTGCATCCCTGCCACCTTAGGAGTCCATCAATTTTCTTACTGTGTGTGCCGTTTCTAGGATCACACCTTCTGCATGAGTCCTGGAGCTACGTCAGCTTCTAGTTTTTCTAGATTCCTTTTCAGGGATCTTGGGATCGTGCCTAGTGTTCCTATGATTATGGGCACAATTTCCACTGGCATATCCCATATCCTTATTTCTATTTTCAGGTCTTGATACTTATCCATTTTTTCCCTCATTTTCTCTTCAACTCTGGTGTCCCATGGTATTGAGACATCAATGAGTGATACTTTCTTCTTGATTTTTTCAATCAACGTCACATCTGGTCTATTTCCACGTATCACCCTATCTGTTCTGATACCATAGTCCCAGAGGATCTTTGCCTGATCGTTTTCTATCACTCCTTCAGGTTGGTGCTCATACCACTTACTACTGCAAGGTAGCTGATGTTTCTTGCACAGGCTCCAGGGAAGACTTTTGCTACTGAATCATGCCACTTTTTGTACTGGTTTTGCGCAAGTGCTGGACATTCACTTACTATGTGGTTTATGGTTTCATTTTTCGTATTTCACTTCCTACATATGGGAGAGATGTTATTTCCATCTATCGTTCTTTGAACATATCTGGTTCTTAGGGCCTGATCTTGTGCAGCTGTTATCATTCCTTCAGTTTCCTTCTTGAGCTCTCACCCCTCTGTACCATTGCCATGTGTCATAGCTGGCTAGTTCTTTAGTCTCTCATGTATTGTCCGTGCATTGGTTTGTTGTGCCAGTCCTCTGTTCTGTTTGTCATTCTCCTGTCTCTGTATATTTCTGGGTCTTCGTCTACTTTTATGTACTCCCATGCACTCTTGAGCTACTCGTCTTCACTGGTTTTAGATATTGCCCCAGTGCTGTGTTCTTGATGTTGACGCAGTCCTCTACATATACTTAGTAGTCCTCTCCCTCCTTCCTTTCAAGTTATGTATAGTCTGTCCATATTTGCCCTTGGGTGTAGTGCTTTGTGTACTGTCGTATGTTTCCTAGTTTTCTGGTCTATGCTGCGGAGTTCTGCCTTCGTCCATTCCACTATTCCTGCGCTGTATCTGATTACTGGCACTGTCCATGTGTTTATGGCTTTTATCATATTGCCTGCATTGAGTTTTGACTTGAGTATCGCCTTAAGTCACTGCATATATTCTTTCCTGATCGTGCCATTCATCTCTTGGTGTTTTATATCCCCTCCTTCCATTATTCCCATGTACTTGTATCCTGTCTCATCTATGTGTTTGATGTTGCTCCCATCTGTAGCTTTATCCCTTTAGTCCTTGTTACTTTGCCCTTTTGTATCTTGACTAATGCTCATTTTTCTATTCCAAACTCCATCCTGATGTCCTCAGATACAATCCTTACAGTCTGGATTAGGGTATCTATTTCCTTGATGCTCTTACCATACAGCTTGATATCGTCCATGAACATCAGATGGTTAATTCTGTTGCCTCTTTTCTTGAGTTGGTATCCAGCATCCATAATCTGCAGTGCTTTTGTCATGGGAATCATGGCTACTTCAAAGAGTAGTGGGGACAGTGAGTCGCCCTGGAAGATCCCTCTCCTGATATTAACCTCTGCTAGTCTTATTCCAGAGCTTGTAAGTATTGTATTCCAGTTGCACATTGTATTTTTGAGGAAGCTGGTGGTGTTTTCCTCTGCCCCATATATTTTCAGGCATTCTATTAGCCATGTTGTGGTATCATGTCGAAGGCTTTCTTATGGTATATCCATGCCATGCTTAGGTTGGTTTTCCTTCTCCTACTGTTCTTCATTACCATTTTGTCTATCAGGAGCTGGTCTTTTGTGCCCCTACACTTCCTTCTGCAGCCTTTCTGTTGGTGGGGGATGGTGTTTGTATCCTCTAGGTAGTTATCTAGCCTTTCACTGATGATACCTGTTAGTAACTTCCACATTACTGGTAGGCAGGTGATAGGCCTGTAGTTACTGGCTATATTTCCTTTACTCTTGTCTTTTTGTACTAAGGATGTTTTCCCTGTGGTCATCCATTTGGGCTCATGGTGATTTGTGATACAATGCTGGAGTTGTTCTGTATTCGTGGGTGTAGTGCCTTGAAGCTTTTGAGCCAGTATCCATGGACTTCATTGGACCTGGGGTTTTTTCCAGTTGGGTATTTTCTTTAGTTGTTGGTGTCTGACTGTGTCCTGTCAGATTAGTACTAGTGAATATATCTAAACATTGTCCTTGCCTTCTAAGATCACCCTTCATCCTCCTGTTGGCTATGGGAGCATCTGTGCTCAAGGACTACTAGCCCTAACAAAACTGTGAACAAATATTGGAAAAATTGCAACATGAAGCATATCATTGACTTTTATCTGTATGCTTGAGAGCATCAATAAGGACATTATTAAGTTGTTGCAAGATAAGGAGAATGAAGGAGATATTGCCTAGCTGCCTGAAGGTCACAGAAAGCCACTGACCAATGAGGAGTTGATGGTGATTGAGCAAGATTCCAAGGCAGAAGCAGAAAATCCAAATACCTTAGACATTACGTACTGTACTTGGGGCATCCTCACATAGTCTGAAGATGCCATTAACTTTCTGAAGAACATCAATCATTAGTCTCTGAGGAAGAGCATTACAATATCTATTATCTGTGCTATCCTCTGGCTCTATTTAGAGATTTTGGGGAAGAAAGAATGCAAATCTGGACTTTCTTCAACCTTCCACATCACAGACAAGAAATCTTTCCTCAGCCATCTTAATATCCATATTCATCCAGGGAAGCTGCTTCATCCCCAACTCTCCAACTAGTCCAGGTCACCCACAAACACCAACAGCCTCTCATCCATCCATCTGTTACTATCAGACCTGACAAATCTTTATGACAATGATGAAAAGCATAAGACTGATGGGAGGAATTATTATAAATCACTTTCCCTGGACTAGATATGGATTATAACGAATACTACATAATATTTACAGGATCTCTCAGAGTTTTCCTTTTACCTAATATATGGTACTTATTTGCTGATATATTGTGTTTAGCAATCTAAGAGAAACAGGAGGGTATTAAAATGCAACTGAGGTGAAATAAATTGCTAACAGAATAGGCTGGTGTGGTTAGTTTACAATAACTCTAAAATTTATTCTGGTGTGGTTAGTTTACAATAACACTAAAATTTATTCTTTCTTTTACATAATCATAGCTTGACATACAATATTTCCATTTGCAATTAGTACGTAATCATGCCAGAACACAACCTAATCATATAGACAAGACTGCCAGTTTTATTATCAAGCCATGAATATATCTAGTAAGGAATGAACACACAAAGGTTCCAAAACACTACCATAAGTTCAGATTTAACAAAATAATCTTTGTTATTTCAATCAAAAAGACTGAATGTTCCTGAAATTAGAACTGGAATAACATTCACGATACAATTATATGATAACCCTAAGCAATCTATATTCATGCTGTAAGTAACAGCTTTCCAAGTCAATTAAATCTAATGCATAAAAGAATTACTAAACCTCTTTCCACCACAATTTCACAGCAATGATTATATCTTTCCTCACTTGGTTTGTGTGTTCTTGTATGGTTATAAAGCTCTGCTTTACTTTTAAATTTTTTATCGCACTCATCACAAGTGAATGGTCGGGTATTTGTGTGAACAAGCATGTGTCATGTGTCGAGTCCATAAATAGTGGGCAGGATATAGTTTCTTACATTTGGGACAGCTGAAAAGGGATTTTGACGGAGGAAAAATCTATTTCTGGGGAGAGGCCTGTGTCCACAGGCGAAAAGGATCCTGCTATCCACTTTTCTAGTATAAATAGGTTCTAAATATTCCAGAGAAAAAAGCTAGCATGGTAGGCTGAGGTTACTACCCTCGCGCGAGCACCCTAAGGGCGTCGGGTTTAAAGTACAAGGCGAGTGGAAGCCACTATTCACAGGTCTCCTGCCAATTAGAAGTTTCCTTTCCAAAATCCCTCTCATGGGGGGAGCCGACCCAACGGCTACTATTTCCCCCTCCCTCTCGCTACTACTACTACTACCCGACCCGAGCGCCATCTGCAATCCTGTTTTTAGATTACGTGAAACTACGACATATTTTTTCTTGCTCGTGTTTTTTCGGCGATTTAAGTGCTTTTTCATGATGGCTTCAGCTGAAATGTCTACCGCACCAAAGTTGAGTACCCCAATTTCTGTTTTTCATAAATTATATGGTTGCGGGACTTCCTTTATAAGCCTTCGGCCCCGTAGAAAGTATTGCGGGGAAGGTGGCGTCCCCCTACCATTTTGGCATCATGAGCAAGAACGCGTGGGAATTAGGTACGAATGTTTTAGCTTAAATAAGAATAAATCAAATTTTTTTTGCTTTTAAAAGTACATAATTCTTGTGTTTTTTTTTTTTTTTTTTTTTTTTTCTAATGTTATTTTTCTTACTATTATTGGATTTTATGTCGTAGAAGTATCGAATGCGTTCATGACATACACTGGGGCAAGTCTGGGGGTTAGACTAAGAACATTCGCATCCCCCCCCAGCCCCACCCCAGCTCGTGAGCGCATCCGAGTGATCTCGACATAACGTAATATTATTGTCATCACTGATAGGCTATGCAGTCTATTATTTAGTAGGAGAGAGAGAGAGAGTGAGTTAGTAACTCTTTCTCTCTCACCAACGTTAATTTGCATGAATTATTATTATTTTCGAAAATAAATATATGCAAATACACCTATTCATTATTCACTGAAGAGGTGGGAGAGTTGCCACCCATCAGTTCAGCCCAACTATATTAATAAGGTAGGCTAACTGTCCTTAACCGAGTGGAATTTATCCTCCTGGCCAGTCTGAATCGTATAAATTCGAATTTGGTAGGTTTAGTTGAGGGTACTGTCCGCATGATGATATCTTAGAGGAAGATTTACCTGACATCCCACGTCGCTAGAGATCTTGGTTAGTCAGTTAAATCCATATCGGTTATGCTCCACAAGTGGGCTGCACAGAGGAAGAAAAGAGCCGTTTTTGGAACGAAAAGAGTGAGGTAACGCAAGAACTGGAAGAGCAGGAGAGGACGTAGTAGTGGGGGCAGACTTTAATGGACATGTCGGGAAATGAAAAGGCATGTAATTGAACATGTGCATGGAGGACATGGGATTGGGGAGAGAAACCCAGAAGGAGAGAGTATAGTAGACTTTGCCGTGTCCTTTGATATGGCAATAGTGAACACATTCTTCAAAAAGAAGAGGGAGCACTTGATAACATACAGGAGTGGCGGTAGATGCACACAAATAGATTACCTCCTTTACAATAGATCAAGGCTGGTGGAAGTTAGGAATTGTAAAGTTATCCCAGGTGACCACATGGCCCCCCAACATAGGCTCCTTTGTATGGATTTAAAGATGAAAAGAGAAAAGAAAACGAAAACGAATGGGGTAAAGAAAATCAAGTGGTATAAATTGTTAGGGAGGGATAATGATAAGAAGAGAGAGTTCAGGAGAAGAGTGCTGAGAAAGGTTGATCTGGGAATTGAAGATGTGGGAGAATGGTGGAAGCATAATGCATCAGTGATTAGAAGACATGGAAAGGAGATACTAGGGGAAACATCTGGAATAGTATGGGAGGAAAAGGAGAGCTGGTGGTGGGGAGAAGAGGTGGGGGAAGTGGTGAAGGGTAAAAGGGAGGCAAAGAAGAGATTTTTGAAGTCACAGTGCAGGAGACGAGAAAGATTAAGAAAAAGAAACAAAGAAGTAAAAAGGGTGGTAGCTCAAGCTAAGGCAAGGGCATATGAAGAGGTTTATAATGAACTGGAAACCAAGGAAGGGTTGAGTAAGATGCTCAAACTGTCAAAAGTAAGAAATAAAAGAACAAAGGACATCACCCTTATTAAGCAAATGAAAGATAGGGATGGTACGGTCATAAAAAAGGAAGAAGACATCCTGAAAAGATGGAAAAGATATTTCGAACAACTGCTAAATGAAGAAAATGAAAGACTTGTAAGAGAGGATGGACAAGTAAACATGGGAATGGTAATGGGGATATCTAGGGATGAAGTGATACGAGCCTTAAAAAGAATGAAGAAGGGAAGGCAACAGGACCTGACTTAATCCCAGTCGAAGTTTGGAAAGCCTTAGGAGAGAAAGGGATAGACATTTTGTATGATCTCATGGTAAAAATATTCGAACAGGAAAAGATACCAGAAGAAGGGCGGGAAAGCATATTGATACCTATATTTAAAGGTAAAGGGGATCCAGGAATGCAGTAATTATAGAGGTATAAAACTAATGTCTCATACATTGAAGATTTTGGAAAGAATAATAGATAGCAGGCTGAGAGAGGAAGTTAGAATAGGGAAGGAACAGTTAGGATTTATGAAGGGAAGCTGCACAACGGATGGAATATTTTGCATAAGGCAGCTAATGGAGAAATTTAGAGAAAACGACGAGAAATCTGGAGATGTTTGAGGGAGAAGATGGTGCCGGAAAAGTATGTCAGAATTACTTCAAGAGATGTACAGGAATGTGTATACTAGAGTGAGGAGTAGTGTTGGAGAGACGGATGGATTTGAGATAGGAGTTGGATTACACCAGGGGTCAGCACTTAGCCCATTCATCTTCAACATCGTGATGGATGTAATGACCAGGGATGTTAGAGAAGCAGTGCCATGGTGCATATTATACGCGGATGACATTGTGTTGTGTTCAGAGGGGAAGGAGGAGTTGGAGGGGAGGTTGGAGAGGTTGGAGCAGCAGCACTTGAGGAGAGAGGTAATGAGAATAAGCAGATCAAAAACGAAATATGTGTTCTAGTATTACTGAGGACGGTGGAAGTAGCATAAGATTGGGTGGGGAAGAAATAAAGAAAGTACAGAAGTTCAAGTACTTAGGGTCCGTATTAGAGGATAGTGGAAGCATGGACCAAGAGGTGAGACACCGAATTCAGGTCCTCTGTGACAAGAAGGTCCCTCTGAAATTGAAAGGAAAGTTCCATAGGACGGTGGTCAGACCAGCAATGTTATATGGAACAGAAACAGCAAGTATGTGGAAAACAGAGGAGAAGAAGATGGATGTAGCAGAAATGAGAATGTTGAGATGGATGTCGGGAGTAACAAGGGAAGATAGGATTAGAAATGAGTATATAAGAGGATCGACAAAGGTAGCTGAAATATCGAAGAAAATACAGGAAGGAAGGCTTCGATGGTATGGACACCTGTTACGAAGGGAGGAACGTCATGTTGGAAGACATACGATGGAAGTGGAAGTGTGGGGTAGAAGGAAGAAGGGAAGACCAAGAAAGAGATGGCGTGATTGTGTAGGGGAAGATATGGAATTGAAAGGTATAAATGAGAGCAAGCAGGACAGAAATCGATGGAGACGACTCATTCGCAATGGCGACCCCATATAAAAATGGGTTTAAGCTAGGAAGAAGATACAAGAACCCCTTGCAACTCTTCCATAATACCTCATTATTACTTATGATGTATATCCATTGTTTTCATTATGCTATACTATATCACTGTACTGTAAAAGGTCTGGTTAACATTCGTCTTGGCCTAGCCTCCTTCGGTTTAATCCCTAGTAGTAGGCTATACCTCTCGATCGAGGGCCACCCCAACCGGTTGTTGTACCAACCACGATGGGCCGTGGGCCCAGTCACACTCCCACCCCTACAGTGGTAGCCTACACAACCGCTAATGAATGGCCACCCCAACCGGTTGCTGTACCAACAAGGACGGGCCATAGGCCCAGTCACACTACCACCCTTACAGTGGTAGCCTACACAACCGCTAATGGGTGGCCACCCCAACCGGTTGCAGTACCAACCACGACGGTCCATGGACCCAATTACACTACCACCCCTACGGTGGTAGCCTACACAACCGCTAATAGGTGGGCACCTCTGATCGGACAGGGAGCCAGACTTCCACGACTGACACACCCCCCTACCCACTACTAGGCTCGGCCCAGCCGAACCGTTATAACTCGCGGTACTAGTACTCTTAGTGAGGAACGTCCGCTTGAGTTTCACATAAGTGGAAGGAGGGAGACGGGTATGAGGGGTGCGAGGGGTATTACGGCTCCCAGCTATAGTCCTCCGGCCCCCGCCGGATGACGGACATAGCTTCAGGGAGTACATATTTTGCTCCGCCGCTCCGTTGTCTCTTTCTCCGGCTCCTCTAACAGTGGAATTGGGGTAAGAGCCTTGCTCCTACCCCTTCCTCAGTAGAGGTAGGCAACGTCAGTTATGGAATTACCTTCTCTTGACTTGCCACCTCTGCCTATTCCACAGCCAGTGGCTAGGACAGAGAGAAATGAGACTTCAGGTGAGCTACGCCTTGAGGGATCGTACAGAGAACAGCTCCGGACCCTTGCGGTGCCGGCGGAGAGTGACTCACCCTCACACCCGCCACCAGAGTTTTGCATTAAACCTGCTATAGCTCAGTCCTCATTCATGGAGATATAATGTAGGCGCCTACGTTCATACGAAGCCCTCCGGTCCGGCCAGACCTACAGAGTTTGAGGCCTGTCCTCTTATAGTCCGGGGATATTGGATCCCAAGTACTAGACCTACATAAAATCCAGGAGCGGGTCCGAGACCAAGCAGTTAGCCTTTATGTATAAGAATTTATTCAGTGAATTAGATGTTTATTTATTAATGAGTAAGTCTTGAACTTTATCTAGTTAAGTTCCATACCCTCGCCGGAGTAGCTCCAGCATACTCCGGCACTCCTTGAGGATGATACTCATTAATAATTCATTACAGAAATTGCGCTGTCAGTCGCCGGGGTGCTCCGCCTCCCTTGTCGAGACCGTGGGGCACGAAGTGTGTCGCTCCCACGCGAACTGCTCCGTCCCCTTTGTAGCTGAGGAGGGACTGCTGCCGTATATGGTTTGGCACCCGGAGGCCTGCACCATTTTGCTACGAGATGGTGATGCTCCTTCTGAATGATCAGGTAAGCATCTTAAAATGCTCCCCCCCTCTTTTTTCTTCATGATAAAAATTGTAATAAATGTGACAATATTGTTCAACAACCTGGTTCCCTATGTCGGTAGGTTAATTCCCCTTCTTCCCCGACAGTTGAGTGAGGACGCCCGCCAGACAGCCAGGGAGGACCTGAAGAGATGGGTCTCCGGGTACGGCCAGAACACACAATCGGGGCATCCCTACATTTTGGACGCCACCCTGGGAACAAAAATAGTTTTATAAAATAAAAATATACATGCACAACAGAAGAACATGATATTATAACACACCTCTAACTTCCAGTAGGTAATGTTCAACTTAAAAATCACTACTTTCTAAACATCACACCATACAGAAATGTACAGGACTGTAAAACCAAAACTACGTTACTAAACTACAAAACAATTTTGTTTAAATTCACTCCATTTAACAAGATGCCACTGCTCTTACGCAAAACAATTTTATATAACTAATGGAACATAAAAGTAAATCATCAAAAAAATCTACAATTCCAGAGATTGGACCTTTGTAAAGTATCCGATGCTTCCTTTTCTGATGGCTAGTCATTGAATCATATAAGTTTTAGAAAAGTCTCTGGACACTGATGGCACATAAACTTAATATCTGAAGACTTGTGAACTTCTATGACATGGCTAGTGAGCTCTTCTGAACTGTGAATGGTAGCTTCACAGAAATGGCATCTCATTGGACATCTCAACTTTACTTCCTAAGATATAAACATTGTAGTGGATTTTGTGACAAAATAAAAAGTATTAAAACAAAAAGGCATGTCTTTTATAAATTTGCTACAATAACAATAATATACTAACTGGCTAAGAGTCAAACTTATGTCAATATGTTTGTTCTTATGTAACCAGTAGTAATCGTAAAATAGCCTAACTCCATGTGCAACAATTCCAGTCATACCAGCTTGACAAGTCTTTCTAGAAAATATCAACTACACATATCCAGCTTGTGCTCAACTTGTCCATGTAGTAAAGTTGGCATCAGTCCTCTATGTATCTCCTTCAGGATTGGTCAAGCTGTTCCTCAACCCATGGATATTGTTGTTTTACTGTTATTGTGGTATGCCATACATTATGTAGTCATTCACAAGCATCTGTTTATTGTTTGCATCTCTGGCTTGTTGTGGTTAGTGTTGAGTGTATTAACGTTTTCCATTTAGTTTGTGACATGCTCACTGCCACTGTGCTATTGTGAGTGCTCATTTTTTCAGTATTCAGTAAGTTCACTGTTCATGTAGGTTAAAATGGAAACATTCGAGTAAATTTTGCTCTTTCCTCATTCCTTGTCAGGGGTGATTTGTTTCTTTATTTTGTACATATTTTACCATTTTTGTCAATGTATAGTAACATTAACTATTTGTAAAAGGGGGGGCCCCTCCAATGCCTAGTGTTGGAAAGGCTGTTTGAAGCCATTCGGCAGGTTCATCGAACAGCAAGCCATAAATAACAGGAATACCCTCATGGCCAGGAAATCTGTCTTCTTATTGGCTGTGTTATCTTCAGCTGTGATATTGCACTGTACTCCTGACACTTAAAAATCAACTAATGTTCTTGATTAGGGAAGTTAGCTTTATATTTTATAAATTTTTAAATAATCTTACATATAAAGTATTTTACCTAGAAAGAGGCACAACAGAAATAAACTTTATATATAAAACTAGGTGGACTTTTTAAGACTTTTAATTTTATCATTACCAAAGTCGAATACTGGTTGTGTATTGAGAATAATGATCATTTTAATAAAACTGCTGTTTTACTGAACCTAGTATGGGATGTATTATTACCATATTATCGTATTATAATATGAACAGAGCAATCTGCCATTCACATTCTGGTTTTACCTACATCAGTCTTTCGCTGCCGAATGGAACTTCATTCACAGATACGTTTCTTTCATAAATTACCAAAGCTGGGTTTATAAATCGCAGCTACTGTATTTGTAAACGTAGTAAATTAAATTAAGTACATGTGTTTTTTCCAGTTTCAGAGTGCTTTTGCATCCAAAACATTTTGCAGTCTGTTCATTATTCATGGTTCCCAGTAAGGCTTGACTTACAAACCTTGTTGTTTACTAAAGGCCAATACAAGCAGTCCCCGGGTTACAACGGGCTTGGCTTATGACGTTCCAAGGTTAAGGTGCTTTTCAATTATATTCATCAGAAATTATTTCCCAGGTTACGACGCCTAAAACGCTCATCTGGCAGAAGAAATATGACACCAAAATGCAAAACACAATACCATGAAAGCAGCAAGCAGCCAAAGCAGGGATATCTGGTGCAGAACAGATGAACTAGACAAGTCATCCAGGTCAGCAAAGCAATCTTCTTTTATTTTTAATACTGAAGTGCCTGTCACTGCCGAGATATACTAGCTATCTAAGAGTAGCCAAGATTCATCCCAAATAACAGCTTTTAACACAAATTTCAATGCAAAAAAAATTCTAACATCTAACTCTAAGTTTATAAGGTATAATGCTGTGTTCTTCCTAACAGTCATACATTACAGCACTACCACCTTTAAGAAAACTGTATATATACTAAGCATACCATTTCAAGTCGAATAGTACTAATAAATAATAATTATATGTATATACATTACAAAGAGTATGTGCAAGTTATTTGAACATTCAGCAAAGCTTTAAGGATATATATACTATTCCAAACTTAATGAAAAACTTTAATCAATCAACTTAAAGATACTCAACCAAAAACATTTCCTACTTACCAGTCTCTTACTGCTAGACACAGCTTCCCTTGCGCCAGATAGTTGGTCATCTGTTGTGACATCATCTTTAATTCTTCTGTTAGTTTCATCCTGTAACTATAGTATAATGGATTTCACAAAGTATATTTCAACTACCATTCAAACAGAAATAATTTATAAGGCAACTTGATCATCACCAATCCACTGCATACCTTAACCTACATTCACAGTCTTTACATGTCCCAGATGCCAGTCTATTGTTTTATATTGTTTAACAAACTTAATGGCACCAGCAGTAGCCTTGGGTCCTCAGTGTTTAGCTGCCTTACTTTTTGGGAATCTGCAGCATTATTAGCAGCTAGCTAACTTCACACTTAAGTGTTTTTTTCAGTTCTTCACAATTGCCAAGGTAAATTCATTCTGACAACATTTAAATCATCTTTTTGTCATTCATTCCTTACTTTTTCACAGCATTAGTATAGCCAAAGTACAGTGATATAACTTCAACTATGTTATCTTCACTTTTCTGGCTGGTAGTTTGGAATGAAGTCTTTTCTAAATTAATTCTTTACTGCCTTTACTGAAAGAAAATTGTTTCTGTTGTTATCTTCAGGATTTGTCTTCCCCCCCCCCAGTTGTTTTCAAGTGTTATTACACTTCTGTTGTCTGGTGTTGTATTCTGGCAATTTTTGGTCTTAGTAGTTAACCTGGTCTAAATGACACTTCATTTGATATCCACCATGAAGAGCATCATACACAGTCCCACCCTTGACTGCTCCAGAGTATCCTAAAGGAGAGACAGACTACTGCTGCTTCACCAACTTCGCTGAAAGCGGATTCTGACACACTAGTGTGGCAAGCATAGGTCCACTTGAAACTCAAGCATATGGCAGGATTTTAGGACCAAGATTCAATACAAGAACCGATCTTCTTGATATCCTCATACCTGCACCTTGGGACTAAGTCAGGTTCTTAGCAGCATCTGGGAATTTATTGGATCCCAAATTGAAAAATTGGTTCTCCTCCAGACCTTCAGGGCCCCTGGAAGAACTAGGACCAAGCAGTTTTCAGGGCTTAGAACCATAGCAACAAGACCAGATGGAACATTTCAGCAGTGATGCCAATCCTCAACAAGTACCAAGCAGTGACCAGAGCTTAGCATTTAGCTATGGAACAAAGCACAGCAAAGATTTCTCAACATAATTTCCCAGAAATCATCCGGGGTAAAACAAAAACAGGTCTGACTTACTGCTCTTAGGCTTCTAGATTATTTTCTTTTATCACTTGCTGTAAATGTCTTTTTTATGACAACATTGGTTTTTAGTTTTTAATCTCATTTCAATTTTGAATAACTATACTTTTTGCAGTATATTAAAAATGAAAGAAAACAAATTGTATAGTACTTAGAATGAAGTAGTGATGTCAGCTAAAAACAAATTTATTTACTTTTCATTAAAAAAGGGATTTTGACAAAGGAAAAATCTATTTCTGGGCGAATGCTATAAATACCAGAAAAAAAAGCTATGTGGGAATGCCAGAATATTCTGGCTTGCTCACCTTTATTTAAGGAGTCGGTATGGTATCTGGGGCGAGTGAAACCACTACCAGAGGTCTTCTGCCATTTAGTCTCTTCCTTTGTCAATTTCCCTTTCAAACTAGGCGCCATACCAGCGCCATCTACCACCCACTACCGCTACTACTAGCGTCTCGATAGCCATTCCTGAAAATAGCACCCAAGCTTGGGGTGGGTTCACTGGGTGACACAGGTTATTCGCCCAGAAATAGATTTTTCCTTTGTCAAAATCCCTTTTCTGGGCTAAACCTGTGTCGCTCCGTGAAATAGTAACAGAATTGTTCCCACAAGCTTGGATATACACTCTATAAGACTACTGGAAGGGAGAAACTAACTCTGATAATTCTACCCTATTTAATAAATTGCTTAAATCTAAACAGATTTTAACAATATCTTAAGTCTAGGTCCTTACTCAAGTAAGTATATACTATTACCGCAAATAATTATTGGTAAGGCCTGTGTGATTACTGTCAACAAGTAATAACTACTATATATTTTACATGTATATGATTAGTAGTTAATTATAACCAGTACAAAAATGGTTCAATTATACAATCCAAGTGAAAAACCCCGAGATGAAGGCTAGAGACTAAGCGAGGTGGTTAGGAGAGAAAAGGAGCTAAAGGACAAGGTCTTTACGACTAGGTATGTCAACATGACTAGGCTGTGTTAGGGGAAACAATATTCCCCCACTGCCACTGCTGAATTATTTAAGGGCTTCCAAGGATTTAAGGTAGTGGTGATTAAATACTTGAATTCCATCTTATATACTTCTTTAAGGTCATCAAAGTTCATGTGGTGGAAGTGACTTATTAAGGGAGCTACTGCTCGGACATCATGTACATGTGGAATTGATTCCGGTTAGCCTATCTAAAATTATAGAATTGCTATTTTAATCACTTTCATGAGACTGTTCCACCATCTCTCAAATGAATAAATGACCTGAAGTTTATTGAAGTTCTGTCTAAAATTAATCTCAAGTTCTGACTGGACATAGGGATAGATCCTGTGGAAGTGGGGCAATCTTCTAGGGGCCCCACCTACTCTGAGGATCCTCATTTTTAGCCAAGAATTCGATCTGGAGATACTAGAACTTCTCTGGATGGAAGAAAATCAATATGATTTTGTTCTAGCTAGCACAACTTCTCGGAATCGATGAAATTATGAATCTGTTAATGTGGAACCAAACTGGAGAAGCTCCTTGAAGCAGATTTGGTCGTGGTAATAACCCTAGCTGGTAGGCTCTTTCTCAACTGGGTCCTAAGGAACGTAACAGCCAGGTTCATATTCATCGTCATAACTATTGGGTCTTTTTAGGAAAAAGGCTAGCTTGTTACTGTAGAATCGTACTGCTTAGAGAAGGGAGTCGTAGTAACTAGGGGAGAGATTAGTCAGGACTGTCAAATCTCGTGACAATTGCTGAAACGTTTCCGCATGGTTGCGGACCTCCCGGTAGACTTCTGTTGTCTGATTCTAAGAACAAGGTGTTAATAGGATCCATACTAGCATCTTCTTGTGCCATGAAATTCATGAATTCCATAAAGTTAGGACCCTCCGCATCCTTAAGGAAGCATCCGCCGTGTTATACTAATCGTGCCAGTCTGGGGTTGGGGGTCCGTCTGAGGCGGAGTCCCAATTCCCCTAGTTACGGGTCACAATTGCTCTTGAGTCCGTTGGGGGTTAACAGCCCAATCCATCCTTAGAAGGATGGGAGTTAGCCTAGAACTTGCCTTAGTAGATTTATTGGAGGGAAAAATTAAATCCTCTACCAGATGTTCCAACCTATCTGGTATCCGTGGCCTGGGCCGTAGGGTCCAGATTGAGGGCACATGAAATATTGTAATTTGTGGTTGGATTCTGTGGCAATAATTCTACTAGGAGATCTGGATTCTGTTGGCTGATCCATCTAAACGACCTGTTGTCTAAGGACTATTCCGACTGTAGCGGAGTTGTCCTTGACTGCATCTGCCACTAAGTTCTTGCTCCTGCCAAGTGAGTTGCTGACAGATGCCACTGTTTCTTGTTGTCAATGAAAAGATTGTTATCATGACCCGATTATGTGGCTTGGTTGAAAGCTGCTCTCTGAGGAGAGTTACTAAGAATAGAATACTGTCATGGCTTCCAAACACTGTTATGAAGCTAGCAGGGTGTTAGGAACCAAGTGTCCTGAGCGTTTCCATATTGGGGGTAGTCTCCCAAAATGCTTAGTGAAGCATCCATATGGACCACTAAACTTGGTGGAGGGAACCATACCGGTGATGATTTTGTCAGATTCTTGACTTCTGTCCATGGACGGAGTCTCTGTAAAATGTGCGGGATGTGGGAACTCTGTCTCGCAATTCCCTGTTCGCTCTACTCCACCAAACCTGGAATATAGTCTTCCGTTGGCCTTTAGTAGAGTCCCTGTTACTGACGCGAATTGGAGTGAACTTAGAACTCTTCCTGGTTCCTCCGGGATGCTTGTCTGCCTTGAGGAACTGTCTCGCAGCCTTGCTATTTCCTTTCTTTCTTTTTTCCCCCGGTGGATCGAAAGTTGTGTGATTTGAGGTCCCATTGTTTACTAAACACTGAAACCGTGGTGTTGGAGTGTGCAGGAATTCCTTGTGATTTGGAATCCTAGGAATTCCAGAAATTATCACTTATGCTTGCCTTGAAACATTCCTTGACGTTTATAGTTCAGATGAGCCAGTCGTCTGGGAGATTACTAGGCTCATCCCTTGGGTTCTCGGTTATTGCACTACTGTTTCCGCTATCTTGTAAATATTCTGGGCGCTCTGATAAGCCCAAATAGCCTTACTTGAAGGCGTAAGCCTGTTGCCTAGTCTGAAGCCTAGAAAAAGGCAAAAGCCTAGGAAAAGGCGGAAGTGACTTGCTACCGGAACGGGATAGTAAGTATCTATAAGATTATAGTTACTGTGACCGCTCCACAGGGAGGTAAGGTCCGTACCTGCGAAAACAGTTAGCATATGGAACTTGTCGTATTGAATATATGAGTTTCAATGACACAAGTCTAATATTACCCTTTGTTCGATTGAATCTTCATGAAATCGCTGGAGAAGCGTCCCTGAAATTCTAAATATTTGCACCTGTAATTACTTTCTTCTACAGAAAGTCTTAGGTGTCCTGTATCTCATCTGGCATTTGGATGTTGATAAATTTCGGTTGAAAGAGGAGGGCCCTTCTCCCTACTCCACACTAACCTCTTGATACTATGCTGTTCAACCAAGTGCTGATTCCTAGCGGTTCTTGAATAAGCACCGCTTTCCTCCTACCTGAGGAGTCTCATTGGTTCGTCGAAAGTCGGTTGCGCCGGCTTCCTGTGAAGTCTGTTCCTTGCCGGAAGTTCTTCCACCAGCTCTACAGAAAGTTACTCTGGCTCGGCTACCTCTTGTGAACCTGTTGTATCCGTGACATACACCTGGTTCTTATCGGAGGCCTTGTGGCCGGGGAAGAGGTAAAGAAGCCGAGCTTTGGTGCTGCTGAGAGGGCTGTTTCCACAGCAGCACGGACTGTTGTGGCTGACCATTTGAGGTGGATGGTTGACCTAGCTGGCCTACTGGAACAGCTTGTATCAATGTTTGAGGTTACGTCGTCTAGGAAGACTAGAACCCCTTTGCTCCCTTCATGCCCGTGGACTGTGTTCCCGAGGATTCATATCTCCTCTTGGGGATCAAGCCCCAGCAAACTCGCAAGCTCTGGTTGACCTTAGCTGCTACGCCCGGGATTCTCTTCACTACGGTCTCAGGGAACAAGTTTGCTCCCCAGACCTAAGCTTTGATGAGTCTATTAGGTTCATGGTGAATAGACGCAATGGCCAAGACGTGCTTTCTGCAGTTCTTCCTGGCTATTGCAAGGTCATATACATCGCACCGTAAGGTGTGAAGCAATGACTTGTCCGGATCTTGAACCATGGTTCGTCCGTAAAGACTGAGGTTGTCATTTCCGCTATAGTGGCGGAATTGATAGACCTAGTCAAGCGACTACTGGCTTCAACTTTGCCTTTACCAGTGCTTCTGGGAGTCTGGGTAAAAGCTCGCTGAAGAGCGTCTTAGCACAATTTTAGTTCAATATGCCTATGAAGAATGTCGCGGGCGTTCTACACCCCCGCACTCCATTCCTCCCAGAGAGACGACAGATGGTAAATCCGTCTCTCTGATATAATGTATAGATTTGTCCATTGCTGTTGCCAGAAGTGTAATCTCTACTACTTTAGAGGTACACGGAATGGACGTGTCGTCTAGCACCACAAAAATCGTGAAGGGATTATTGTGGCGTGTCAGTTTGGTATTTGTGCATTCCCAATCTGCCAGGGTTTGAACCCAGGCGGATTGAGCTTGGTCTCTGGGGAAGATGACCATTTTCTTAGGCATTTTGTCTTCACAGATGCGTTCTCAGTCAGACGTGCATAGCCTAAACAAGGGAATTGGAGACCCGGTTGAAAGGAACTCGAAGTCCTCTGTTGGCCGGGTTCCCTTCCCTGTCCTCAATCGTCAGCATGCCCTCTGAGAAGAGAGCATGCGCTGGTAGCCACCAAGGATTATTGGTTTGAAGGGACACAACTGGATGTGTCTGGTACTGCCTGGAGTAGTTGTGGCTTTCCAGGTTGGGGGGCTCCTTACTTCGAGGTCTCCTAGATCTTCAGTCCTTCTACTAACGACTGAATAGGCTGACCTGACGTTTACATGTTCGAGAACAACTGAGTTGTGATGTTATTTAGAATTGGGCTGAGTCAGGTTATCCCATCTCCTGCCTCAGCAAGCTGGAAAACATGTTGGGTTAAACCCGGGATCCTAGGATCTGGGTTTAGATACCTTTGTCTTCAATGCCTGCCTGTGTGTGGACATTTTGTCATGTTCGTCACCAGTCTGGTGGCTGATGACGAACTAGAACGATCTTTCCAAAATAGCCTTCAGTTTGTAATGTTTAGTAAGGGACTTGTAATAGACCTATGAGTGACTATTTCAGCTTACCTTAGGGATTACCGACCCCGGCTTATCCCTCGAAGTCATAAGTCTCTTGGTAAACTCTAAAATGAAGAAGAAGAATGAGACGGGCTAAAAGGTAGTCCTTTTGCCCGTTTACCAAATGCTTCTATAGCCTACCTTCGTCCTGGGTATTGGCCTTCATTGGTTCATGGTCCAGGTTGATTGCTGTGACCTCTCCAACGACTTCTTATTCTAACCCACTAGGTCAGCTGCCAGCACGGCCTGTTAATCTACATGGATCTTGGCAATGATTGGGGCTGCCAAATCTACTGTACCGTTGCTGAGACTTCTGCATTTGGGTAGATAAGGGAAGGAACTTCTGAAAGAGATAGTTACTTTTAAAAAGTATCCTCTTTTGAAAGTATTATAAACATTAATAATTATCTCAATATTTCTCCAATTATTTACAATATCTCATTCAGTGAACTAATCATTCAATGAATTGGTACTTAGCGTCTCGATAGTGAAGTCCCAAAAGCAGATTGTAACAGACTTCACTCTCAACTGGTTGCCAGACCAACAAATCGTTCATTGGACCGCACAGCCTGTGTGAGTGCGGCATACTTCCTGTCTGCCCTGCTGCTGCAGGGTTGCAGTGCAGGTTGTCTTCTGACAGCGTACCATCTGTAATTACAAAATGATACATAAGTACCTTTGTTATGGACATCGTCCGGATATGTATCTGGCGGAGTATGTAATATTAGAATCGATACCGGAGTATCACTACATGTAGGTCCGCTGGAGATCACTCCGGTGGGACCTGCATTCTGTATTGTCGACGCCGTAATAAATTGTGGCGGCATGCATTATGTAAGGTATTCATATTATCCTCTCCCGCCAGCTCCGACCCCGCTATGCATTCACCTCATAGTCTTGTAATAATATATATATATATATATATATATATATATATATATATATATATATATATATATATATATATATATATATATCATATATATATATATATATATATATATATATATATATATATATATATATATATATATATATATATATTATATATTAAGCTTAATAGCAACGAAACCGGGGAAAGTTAGACTTGGCCCAAATCCGTTGGTATCGGAGAGGTTTTCTTAGTAACTAAGAATGCCTCTGCTAGCTCCTGGCCACCGCCACCGGGGTGGGGTGCCGAGGTAAAATGAAAGCGGGGGAGAGAGGCTAGGTAAGGATAAACAAATGCCTCGATTCTAGGTTACCTGCCGGGGTCGACTACCCGGCGTAGTACACCGATCGAAAACATAAAGCATATTTTAAAACAATTAAAATAAAACTAAATGAATTTTGAATCGGAGCACAGAATCTATGCTCCTTCCTGTCCCAGTTCTCTTTCAACACTATCTCTCTATCTCCCGGGTCTAGCTAAGGAATCGAAACAGGGGAATAGGTAAAACCTAGGCCTGAATCCGATCGTAAGGGAGATAATGTTGTTATATGCATAACAGAACGATCTCCGCTGTATCCCAGGCCCACCGAGGCGGAAGGATAGATAATGTATGGAGGACTAAGGATAGGAAACGCAAAATTCCCCTTCCAGTCCCAGTTCCCTTTCAATGCTATCTCTCTATCCCCCGGGTCCAGTTTAGGGATCGAAACAGGGGAATAGGTAAAACCTAGGCCTGAATCTGATCGTAAAGGAATCGTTTTTGTTATATGCATAACTATAGATGTCCGCTGGATCCCGGATCCGCCGAGGCGGGTGGATAGAGAACGAAGGGAACTGGGGATAGGAAAGGCGAGAAGAGAGTACGTGGCTAATACCATCCTAACGAGCAGGGAAATTACCCGGGCTCGTCTGGGTAGGTACCATCGTACTACTCCTACTACGTAAGGCGAGGAGTACCCCTTCCGACTATAATCACTCCCCCTCATCCCCTCTGCAAGAGGGGATAGGGCTCGGATGGCTACCTGAAGTAGCGCTAGCGAGTTATGTCATCCCGTCAAGGTAACAGGGGGGAGGGAGGGCGTCTAGAGGGTGGCTCACACACGATCAATTGGACACTACGACCGGCCAGGTGGAACACCTCGCAGTCAGAAGTGGATCCAATCGATCACAGGGGCTGACGGTCTATAGACCGACTGCCCACTGATTACAATAATACAATAATAAACGCTATATAATAGCCCTGGCGCGAGAGGGGATAAGGATAAAGAGGATAAGTACATAATTCTGTTTAAAGAGCGGCTGGCTTAACCTTCTCTCGATCGGAACGATCTGGTCAGGACAGCCAGGGTGGCTCTGAGCGGTTAGCCTAACCTTCCCGAGACGTGATTTCAATCACGATCTGGCAAGGAAGGCTAGGGAGGCTCATGGAACAGAATAAGGTCCCTTAGGGCCTTACACCCCTCCCTCAGGGATTCCCTGGTAAGGTGAAGGAGGTATCCTCCTTGAGCAGACCAAGGGAAAGAGGGGAGGGAGATAGGCTGAACTCCCGATCCAACAAATCGAAGGGGAGAAGCCTCTCCAGATGGAAGGAATACCCGTCTGACCTACTTCCCAAACCAAGGAGGAATCTCCCTGGTTTGTGTAAGTAGGTCCGAATCATCCTCGCGCCAGGATATCTACAAATTTTACTAAATCTTGAGTGAGTGTAAAATCAATAACAACACGAATATAATTAGTATAGGTGACCAATTGGAAGTCGTCATAAAGATACGGGTAGCGATGTATGTAATGGCTGACTCAGGAGCGGTGCAAGCTAGGCTCCGTTTATGTAAAATACAACTAAAACATACTTATGATTAATTTCGCTACCTTTACAAACATAAATTGATAATTGCAGTACTCAACTTAGATATCGAAGATTCCTGGCATTTATAGCATCTCATTTTATTCCAAAATAATGTCGTTACAGTCAAAGACACAAGTGTACACGACAGAGCTATTTAAAGGAATGGCTATCGAGGCAGTAGTTTGAAAGGAAATTGACAAAGTTAGAGACTAAATGGCAGAAGACCTCTGGTAGTGGTTTCACTTGCCCCAGATACCATACCGACACCTTAAATAAAGGTGAGCGAGCCAGAATATTCTGGCATTACCATATAGCTTTTTTCTCTGGTATTCATAGCAATATTTACACCTTAGAAATGTGTGCTAATGGAACATTTCACGGAGCGACACAGGTTTAGCCCAGAAAAACACTTTTGAAAAAAACATACTACAGGTTTATGGATTTTCTGTGCCATGAAAAGTAGTATAAAGTTCATTTCCAAAATGAAATTTTCATTATTAAAATGAAGTTTTATTGTATACTTACCGAACAATTATAGAGCCGTGATTTCCACGAGCGGCAGGATACTAAATTCAAATTTAGCGCGTCGGCGTCGCCAACACTGGTGGTGATGACGTCATCTCCCTCCACTCGCGGGAGAACCAGGTACAACTGCCCAGGTGAATCCAATTCTTTCTGCCCGTCCGTCCACCTAAGGGGAGGAGGGTGGGTATAATCATAATTGTTCGGTAAGTATACAATAAAACTTCATTTTAATAATGAAAATTTCATTTTTATTGTAGTGTCTTACCGAACAATTATAGAGCTGATTACACATTTATGGGAAGGTGGGATTCAGTGGACCACTAGTATTTTCAAATGGTTACATTTATTGCAATACCAGTAAACACTCAAGGTGTCTGTTGTACCTTACCTTGTAAGAGAGCTACAGCAGACTGTTACTGCCTCTGGTCGGTGCTCTTCTTACTATTGTAGAGGAATTGGAATTTGACCAAAGTTAGCCTCTACAGGAGTGGAATCCTTCCGTAGTTCAAGCGAGTCAAGGCTGACTGACGGAGGATAGTAACAACAAAGATTGCCCTTGCCCTGGGCTAAGACCAGAAATTCAATCATACAAAACATTTGTCACCAACACCAGATTTAAAAACATATATACCCAACCATTGTAAAATCTGACCTAACAGACTGGTGAGTATCCCAGGTACTCAGTACCCCCAGCTTCCCTTGAACTCGACAACCTATTCAAGGTGAAAAGTTAGCATAGAGGTGACGACCCCTGTGCCGTTTCTCCCAACACCATGCCAGAAACCGCCACCGGACCTAACGTTTTACAATTCTCGAAAACCGTTTTCTATCTCTTTGAGATAATGACTCGCAAAAACCGAATTCGATCTCCAGAACGTGCTCTGAAGAATCGAAGCTAAAGATAAATTCTTTCTGAATGCTAAAGAAGTTGCCACTGCTCTAACCTCGTGAGCTTTAACTCTCAGAACGGAAAGATTGTCGTTCTCGGACTGCGAGTGAGCTTCCCTGATAAGCTCTCTAATAAAGAACGATATAGCATTCTTAGAAAGAGGACGAGATTGGATTTTGAACAGAGGTCCAGAGCCTTAGAAGATTGTCCTCTAATACCCTTAGTGGCAAACAGATACTGCTTAATAGCCCTGACTGGACATAAGAGCCTTTCTTCCTCCTCATGTCCAACCAAATCAGATAAGTTCCTTACCACAAAACTCCTCGGCCAGGTATTAACAAGGATTCTCATTTTTGGCTAGAAAGGTCAAAGATACCGAAAATACAGCATTGCCTTGAGAGAAACCGACTCTTTTGTCTATAGCGTGCAATTCGCTGACACGCTTAGCAGAAGCTAGTGCAATAAGAAAAGTGCCTTCTTAGTCAAGTTCCTGAGTGAAGCCGACTTCAAAGGCTCAAACGGTGGCCCCATGAGGAACTTAAGCACCACATCTAAGTTCCAAGCCACTATATCTTGTGGGAGCTTAGTGGTTTCGAAAGACCTAATGAGGTCCGACAGATCTGAATTGGAGGAAATATCCAAACCTCGATGTCGAAAAAACCGAAGAGCATGGCTCTATATCCTCTGATCGTCGAAGGAGCCAGTTTCTTAGAGTACCTAAGAAATAGAAGAAAACTCTGCTATTTCTGTTAAAGAGGTCGCAGAAGTAGAGACTTTAGCACTTCTACACCACTCTCTTGAAGATTCTCCACTTCCCTTGATAGAGTTTGTTAGAAGACTCTCTCCTACAACGAGCATAGCTTCTGCAGCTCTTCTTGAAAATCCTTTCGCTCTGACAAGATTCGGACAGTCTGAACCCTGTCAGAGCTAGAGCGGACAAGTTTTGGTTGGAACCTCTTGAAGTGAGGTTGTTTGAGAAGCCACTTCTCTGGAGGAAGAAGTCTGGGGAAGTCTACTAACAACTGGAGAAGGTCCAGGAACCACTCTTTCCTGGGCCCAAAAGGGAGCGATTAACGTTAGTGTTACATTGCTGTGCGAAATGAACTTGTTCAGCACCTCTGCTTATTAGAACCGGAACGGAGGGAATGCATAAGCTTCCAGACCCGACCAATCCAACAGCATTGCGTCCACCGACCAAGCTAGAGGATCTGGGACTGGAGAACAAAAGAGAGAAGACGGTTGTTCCTTGAATGTCGCGAACAGGTCTATTGACGGTCGTCCCCAAAGGCGCCAAAGTTTCTGACAAATCTTGTTGTCCAAAGTCCACTCCAGATGGTAACACTTGCTGTTGACGATTTAACTCGTCCGCCAGGACGTTCATCTTTCCCGGAACAAATCTCGGACTAGCTGAACCTTCGCTTCGTTTGACCACAGGAGGAGATCCTTGGCTACTTCGTACAGAGAGAAAGACTGAGTCCCCCCCGTTTCCCCGCACGTACGAGAGAGCCGTGGAGTTGTCGGAATGCACTGCCACTACTCGACCTTCTACTAAGCTCCGAAACTGTCTGAGCCCCAAGAAAATTGCTAACAGTTCCTTTACATTATGTGGAACTTCTTCTCCTTCTCCGACCAAGCTCCTGAAGTCCGTTGATTTCCCAGTAGGGCTCCCCAACCCAACCTGTGTCCGATGCGTCGGAAAAGAACTGTAGGTTTGGGAGGATGGGTCGTAAATCTAACCCTTCTTCCAACCTTGCTCGAGAGAGCCACCACCTTAGGTCCTCTTTTATTTGATCTGTGACAGGAAAGGTAATCGAGTCTGGTTGTGTCTTCCTGCACCAAGAGGCTCTCAGGAAAAACTGCAGAGGTCTCATGTGCAGTCTTCCCAACGTCACAAATTTCTCCACTGACGTCAATTTGCCCAGGAGCCTCATCCAGTGATTGGCAGAACTTACCTTTTTGTCCAAGAACGTCCTGAACTGTCTCCAGACAAGCCTTGACCCTCTTCGGGACAGAAAGCCCGAAAAACTTGAGCATTCAGATCATCCCCAAATAAAGGATGCTCTGAGATGGAACTAACTGGGACTTCTGTTGTTGACCAGAATTCCTAACTTTCTGGCAAGATCCAGAGTTGTTCCAAGGTCCTTCATGCACCGACTCTCTGATTCCGACCGGAGAAGCCAATCGTCCAGATAGAGGGAGATTCTTACTCCTATATGTGCAGCCAGCTTCCTATCGGGATAGAACCCTGGTGAAAACTTGAGGAGCGGTCGCTAGTCCGAAGCAAAGCGCCCGAAACTGAAACACCTTGCCTCGAACATGAACCTCAGGTACTTCCGAGATTCGCGATGTATCGGAATGTGAAAATAAGCGTCTTGCATGTCCAGAGAGACCATCCAATCCCCTGTCTGATGGACTCCAGAACCGACCGAGTGGTCTCCATATGAAATTTTGTTTTCTGGACATGCAAGTTTCGGGAGCTCACATCCAAAACCGGCCTCCAGCCCCCTGATGACTTGGGAACTACAAAAAGGCGATTGTAAAAGCCTGGAGGAAAATCCCTTCTATCTGTTCTATCGCTTCTTTGAGAACAAGCGCTTCCACTTCTGCGGCTAGCGCCAGAAATTTGTCTGAGCCCGGAGAGTATGCCTGAATGGAATTGGCACAGGTGAGAGCGAGGGAGGTGAAACGAGAGGAATACGATAGCCGAACTTGAGTACTTGAACACCTAGCCCAGTGCTTCTGCTCCTCTGTTTTTTCCCATTCCTCCCCAAAACAGAGCCAGCCTGGCCTCCCACTGGTGCATGAAGAACCGAGCTTTCATTTGGAAGGTTTGTTAACCTTGGGCCGAGGCCTTAGACTGAGGTCGCAAATTTGACTTCGGCCGAAAGAAGCGCTTTTTGGGTTTCTCCCTCGAAAAGGCAATTGGGCAGAGGAGAAACCGAAGGAACAGTCTCCACAGGAGCTTTAGGTCTCTTAGTAGACTGTGCCAGTAAATCCGAAGTAGATTTCTTATCTAGCGCAGACGAAATTGACAACACTACATCGTCTGGAAAGAGGTTATCTTTCACAAAAGGAGCAAACAAGAGAGCAGACTTCTGTTGGGAAGTAACCCTTCTAGAAGCAAAGGAGCACCAAAGTTGCCTTTTCTTAAGGGTACCAAAGGCGATGAGCGAAGCTAACTCATCACATCCATCCCTAATGGATTTGTCCGCACAGGACAGAACACCAATCCAATCCTCCGCTAACTCCTGAGAAAGAGAAGGACAGTCTTCGATCTTGGCCGCTAAAGCGCCAATAGGTCCTAATCAAGGAAGCTAAAGACTTCCAAAAGTTTAAATTGATTCTTTACAACGTGGTCCAACTCAGGCGCTGTAAAGAAAACTTTCGCTGCGGCGAAAGCAGATCTTTCTAGAGGAGTCGATTAAACTGGAGAAGTCTCCCCTGGGAGGAGGCAGAACTCCCAGAGAAGGAGCCTTCCCCACCGTTACATAAAACCTATACCTCTTACGAAGCAACTTAGAGGGAGGGTAAGCAAAAAGAGCCTTCCCTAAGTCTCTTTTCATAGACATCCATTTCTCAGTCTCTTTCAACAAATGTCTAACCGCTTCTTTAGATAGAACAAGTTTTGGGAGGAGAGGGTCTGAAGTTTTCCTCCATCTATCAAAATAGTCGAAGTTGGGGAGCGCGGAGACCGCTTTCTCAATAATCTGGATAAGATACCAGAAGAAGTCTAAGGAGACGTGAATAACGCGAGAGGTGATGTGAATCCTCCTCCTCTACTCTTCTTCATTCTCCGATTCCATACCGCCGAAGAAGTAGACGGAAACTACAACGGATCTGAAGGTTTCGAACCACCCTTGGACTCATTCATCCAGTTGGTTAACAACTCTAACTGCTTGCGCAAAGGCGCCAGAGGACGAATCAAAAACAGTTAACGTAGGCTTGGAAGAGCCTAAATGTTTCAGCAGGAGGTGGAAAAACTACTTGCGCCTCGCTCGGAGCCGCCGAAATTCGAGGCGAAACAGGCGCATCAGGCGTAACAGACGAAAAAAAGCGCCTAAGAAACACCCTTAGAACTGCTAGCTACAGCGCTAAAACCACAATTCCTCTACTAGTAGATGGAGCCGAAAAAGGCACAGATTGAGGCGACGAACGAGCCGCTAAGGCGGCTGCGGCGCAACCCTACTCTCAGGCTCCTTATACCGCTTGACTGGAGGAGGCGAAGAATCGGCGGCTCCTGAACGCCTCTTTAAGGGACGCGAAACGGGCGAATCTCGCCAAGAGCGCCGCGCGACCGGAGACGAATCGCTTGAATCATTCAAAAGGCGTCTGACCGCAACACCTTTCCAACGCTTAACCGAGCCCTGTTGAGGTGCAACAGGCTCAACAAGAGAGGTGCCTGTCTGTTGGGCAAAATCCCGATCGACTCCCCTTGGACCTTTCCGGTAATGTCGTTCTCCCCGGTGCGGGGGAGCTGGACAGTGACCTTTGTCTAGGAGACGTGTCAGGACAGACAGACGCACCCTCAACTACACTCTTACCTGAAGCCCGCTTTCTCCAAAAACGTCTTAACTGAATTACCAAGTTGCAAAACCGTATTCGCTAGTACCAAAAATTTCTGATCTAACCTCGATTCCAGACTGGCAAGGTGTCGGAAGAAACTACACGGGAAGCCGGAGAAGTGGGATTAGTAGGAGGAATAGGGAGGTGTAGTTAAAGGAGACATAACAATTTGAGGAGAAACAGAAGGAACAGATGCATCGCAAGACGAAGCAGAGCTAAGTCTACTTTCCCTAAGCGCTGCTTTTCTAATTCTGTCTTTAGCTAATTTCTCCGAGTATGAACTAAAAAACTTCCATTGAGAATCAGTCCAATCACTACACTCGTTACATGTTCGATCTGCTGAACAAACCTGTCCCCTACACTTAACACATTTAGTGTGAGAATCATACTCTAACTTGGATAATCTATTTTTACATTCATCCGAGATGCAAAACCTAACTCCCGACGGACTAGAATCCGACATGGCAACGCCTAAATAAAAAGCAAAATAAACAACAACGCCAACCAAAAAAGAGTACTTCACCAATTCCGAAGATTCAAATCACAAGAAAAAAATAAAAAAAGCGAAGCAAAGTCATCCAACCGCACCGACCA
>NC_087202.1:86077460-86095209 GCF_015104395.2 Macrobrachium nipponense | reverse complement strand
TTACGGAGCTCGGGTTGATAGGCACCAATTCGTCACAAAGGACAGCCTCACCCACGTTAAGATGTTCTTGTCTACTGCCTGGTCGAGAGTCACCCGACCTCGCCGCTCTAAGGTATGCATTATGGAGGTTATACCGTCCTGCTAGGACAAGATGTTAAGGCCCCTCCTACCTTTTCAGTCCCAGGGCCCCGCAGTTCCTTACATAACTCTAGACCAATCCTACAGTCCTCCAGGAACCAAGGTATCTACAGAGATTTTAAATGGGAAGGAGCTTAGTGATAGAAAACGATTAAGCAAATATCCTCGGGGACTGTGGTATCAATACACATCAGGTGATATGTGCCAGTAGACCAGACGTGTCATTGATTGACAACGTTAAGAAGAATGTATCACATTGATGTCGCAATACCATGTGACACCAGAGTAGAAGGGGAAAGATTGAAAAGTATCAGGAGAGAGAGAGAGACTGATATCATAGTATATCTGTAAAGACTGATATATAAATATGTACACTGATCTTGACCCTGCATGTGAAAATGAAATGACCTCCATTGGCGCTCTACTAGCCTGTTCAAGTAGTGCCAAGGAATAGTCAGATTCCAGACTTGGAGTAAAACTAGACACTTTAAAAACTCTACGGGGTATACAACGAATGTTTAACTACAGCCTCTGGCATCTTTGAATAAGATTAAAATCGACTTTCATAATTACCTATTTTAGACATGCCACCTTCAGTGTGTTGTTCAGCAGTTTAAGCAACAATGAGAAAATCATTATTATGAAAATAAACCTACTTAAAATTACTGCAGCTGAGGCAGCAATTACTTTTAATTTAACACGTTCAAAAGATGGTTTACTTCCATAATACGTAATGATAAAAATACTGAAATAATAACGGAAATTAAGATTTAAAAAAAATCATAGAAATGAAGTATAAATAAAATAAGAGTAATAAAAAAATAGGCCTGAAATAAAGTTATAAATATGAAAATAATAAAATAAAAGTATAAAAAAATATACTAATATACATACAACTAGTAAAAAGATGATAATGAAATTTAATAACACAAACAATAAAGTTATGTTTAAAAATAATTATACAATTATAAAAAAATAATAAATACAATTAGTAAAACAATAATGAAAGAATTTCAAAATTTAAATATATATATATAAGTAAAAAAAAATAAGTATAAATTAATATTAATAAAATTGAAAATAATAAAAATAAAGGTAATAATAATAGTAAATAAAAATAAAAATCAGTAAAAAAGTAGAACTTAACAATAATAAAGTAAACATAATAAGAAATTTAAACTTTAAAAATGAAATAATAGTAATAATAAATTTAAGTAAAAATATTCAAAATAGCAAAATTAATAAAACCAAAATAATTAAAAAATAAAGAAAATGAAAATAAAAAAATAGGATGGAATGAATACGGAGACCAATAATAAATAAAAAAAAAATAGAAACTAAGAGTATCAATAAAATAATAATGATAGTAGTAATAGAAATAAAAAATAAAAAGGAAATTAATAAAAATAATTATATATACTGTCGAGTTATGGTTTTTATATTTTATATTCCATGAACTCTGGTTCTTTTAAAAATTTATTTGATTGTTCATTCTTAAGTTTCCTGGTTTAATTTTTAATATAAAGGTATAACATGAAAAATTCTATTAACTTAAAATATATTTACAAACAAACATACAAAATTAACAAACTTCATGTATAACACCAGGAACTTCTATAATAATATAAAGGTCTATTGAAGAATTTGCGCGTATAATCAGGATCAGGAAAAGTACTGCACGTGATTACAATCTGACTAAGAATCATGAGTATCTAAGGATGAAATAAGATCCAAGGACCAAGAGTCTAGGGTCTAGGACCAAGAATGAAGACGACTGACAAAGGTCTAAGGAGTTCTGCAAAATTTAAACATATTTACAGCTATATAACTGTTGATATAATATAGTTAAGTTCTTGACTGCAGAAGTGCACAATGAAGTAAAACCTAAAGCACACCTTATTGTTTATACTCTATAAACTTTTAAACCTTCACAGGTTGACATATGACATATCCAATACACAAACAATCTTCATTAGTTATACAGTATACACTTATAAACACTGAATCACTTTAACACACATTATATAATACAACTAATTACATAGAACAATTTATATAGAAAGGAGTTTATCAGTAACTTACTGTACGGGTGGCTAGTGTCAGGTAGTGATCAGAGAAATACCGGGGACTCCATGTTAAGAAAAAAAAATACAAGGACAACCAAAAAAAAAACTTCTTTAGTCCATGGAGTGAAAATATATGCAAGAGATGGCAGCACAGCATTCCTCGACAAACCCCCCTATTAAGTTTGAACGACAGGCTTAAAACAAACTATGCATCTACTGATCATATCTGAACACACATTATCAGACCCTCTTATATACTCAATAAAGAAAGAATATGGTTGCAAACTTAATGCCCAACGCATAAGGCGGTCGTTCGTTATTTTCATAACTAACTAAGATACTTAAAGAGGTGCAATGGAGCAGTTTGAACAAATTCTTTACCATACAAAAACTTCTTTAAATCTTTCTATTCCCCAAACAATTGCAAAAAGTTCTTTCTCAATAGTCTATGTAATTTAATTCAGATTTATTTAAAGTTTCCCTACCTGCATAGCAATCTGGTTTAAACATACCATCATGATCCTCGCAAACACAACAGCACCCAAAACCAGGATGAACGGACGCATTCTTGTTTCGCAAATAAAACTTCTTTTACATCAGGACCATCAAGAAAGGAGATTTTAAAAGTAAGCTTTAAGATCATTGAAACATTTAAGTTTAGTTATCAGACCAATTTAATTTTAATTGGTTACTATAGTTTTTCTTCAATAAATCATTAATCGGGGCAGACAAAATAGAAAAGTTTGGGATAAATTTATTGTAATACCCTAATGTTCCCATAAATGAACGAAAGTCCTTTGTTGTTGGAACAGGCATATTAACAATATCATCTACTCTGGATTTAATAGGTGATAAACAGTTTTATTTCCTAGTTTATACCCAAGATACTTTATTTCACTGAATGCGAAGAAACTTTTATCAGGACCACAGCTGGTTAGGCCATGGTCACGAAGTCTTGAAAGAACTAACTTAATATGATTAAGATGAATTACTCCAGGATTTACTGAAAATAACAATTGTTATCAAAATAACAAGATACATTTGATAACCCTGACAATACTTGTCTCATCAATCTTACGAATGTTGCACACGCGGTTTTAAGACCAAATGGCATCACTTTAAATTCCATTAACCAATACTTAGTAGAAAAAGCTGTAAATTTCATAGCTCTAGGATCTAATGGAACCTGCCAGTACCCCTTACACAGGTCTAATTCAGTAAAATATTTAGCGCCATTCATTTTATGTAAATCGTCATTTATACTAGGCATCGGTTCTGCATCAAATTCTGAATTATTAAGAGTTCTAAAATCAACACATAAACGTATACTTCCATTAGGTTTTTTCGTACAATAACAACAGTTGAAGGTTGAATAATATCCATATCAATCATTCTATCTACCTCCTTATTGAATTCATCGAGCAAACTTAAAGAATTGGGTAATTCTTAGCTCTGATTTGGTTCAATCACCTTTGCAATTTTTACATTATGAGAAATAGTCTTAGTACGACCAGGTGTATCACTCATGACGTCTGTAAATGACTTCAATAAACATTCAAGATCATTAATTTTATCAGATGACAAAGATTCACAAAAGTTATAATTACCAGAGTTTTCATCTCTTGATGGTAATTCACAACAATTATAGTCAGTAACGGCAATAACAGGCTGTACTTCAGCTTGAAGAGCTGAACAAACAAAAATATGATGAATTTTACAAGAGCATTTACTTCTTTGTCAGATTAGTGTTGAATTACACTAATCTTAGTTCTTCTATGATAAGTTTTTAAGCATATTTGCATGATATAACTTTAATCTATTTCCTACTTGACATAGTAATCAACACCATTAGAATAAACATCAGTGATTACATATGGACCTTTCCATTGCATAAGGAATTTATTTGACTATTTTGGAAGCATAACCAAACTTCATCATTATCCTTGAATTTACGAGAGGAGGTTTTCTTATCAAAATACTCTTTTATATTTCTTGGCACTAACCTTGGCATTATTTACTGCAACTTCAGCCATGCTCTGCAATTTATCTCTAAGGTAATTATGTACTGATAACTAGTAGTTTATTTCTCCATCAAATACTGAATATTATTAGACACCAATTCATGCAAAATATATAATGGACCTCTTACATTTCGACCGTACAGCAATTCAAAGGACTGAACTTTAAACTATCATTTGGAATTTCACGACATGCAAAATTAGACAACATTAATATATTTATCCCATTCATTCGGATTATCATTTAATTTTCTTGGGCATATTTTTCAAAGTTCTATTCATACGTTCACCATTCCGTTACAAGATGCATGGTAAGGACTTGTGTAAATGGCTTTGATACATAATTTATTAATTTCAGACATGAGATCAGACTTGAATAGAGTGCCACGATCACTAAGGATTCTTTGGGTAAACCAAATCTACAAAATATCTCCATTAATGCCCTCAGCTACAGAAACTGTATCAATATTGCGTAAAGCAACTGCTTCGGGATATCGAGTAGCCATATCTATCACCATAAGAATATACTTATGACCTGTCTTAGTAGAAGGAGTGATAGGACCAATTAGATCAATAGCGATGCGTGAAAAAGGTTCATTCACAATGGGCATTGGCACTAAAGGTACTTTCTTTGGTTTACAGCTGAACTTTTGACACGAATGACAAGATTTAACAAACTATGATATCTAGCTTTGCCCTCGGCCAATAGAATTTCTGCATGATCTTATCTATATCTTACGAGATGAAAAGTGTCCCGCCAACAAAGATTCACGTGCTAACTTCATGATTATTTACGGTACTGAACTGGCACAACTAACTGTAATTTTTCCCACACTTCAGGTTTACTACTTTCAATGCACTCTACGATATATTAAATCTCCAATATTTACGTTACTTTGATGTTCGCGACATTTTAAGATTACACTTTCTTCGTTATCAAGCAATTTACGAATACTAGCAAGTGAAGGACATTAATTTTGATACTTACTAAATTAATCAGAATTAAGACCATATTTATTATCCAAAGATTAAAGATTACTAGACATAGACGTTCCTTTACTTTACTCTTAGCTTTTGCTCTCGTTACAACATTAACGTTATGATCAGAAGCAAACTCATCACCGTGAATTAAACTTCACTTAAACTGTATCACATTATGTTTAAGTCCAGGTATAAGACCAATAATGACATCTGCGCAACGTATGGGGGCAACAATAGCTTTAACTTTACCAGAAAAGAATTTAGACTCAACAATTGTATGCACTGTATTTAGGTACAAACTACCAAGATAGTCATAAACTTTCACTTTTCTGCCAAGAGGGTAATTTAAAGGTACTAATGTATCTAACAACCACGGTATTGCACCCAGTATCAAAAACTATCTCAACTGACTGATCAAAGATCTTTCCATTGGTATCAGTTACACAATTATGCAACTTTTTCTTCACGGCCAAGTACTACACCTATTTTAGCACTACTTTATCAGATTTTCTATTTAATTTGTACACAGAGCAATTAGGACGAATATGACCACTTCACCACAATGATGACATTTAACATTAGAATCAGATTTAGTTACCGAATTCGAAACTTTAGGAGAATTTGAAATTTTATCAGCAAGAGGTTTAGCATTAGGTTTAGAGTGAATTTTATCATTACTCTTACGGCATTTCTTCATACCATGAGCAACTAGATATCTATCTGCACTCTCAGCAAGTTGACACGAATTCTGAAATGACCGTTCTAGCAAAAATGAACGAAGATCATGAGAATAACTAGATAACATTTGATCAAAAAATCATAAAATCTCTAACAGATTCATAATTTTTCTCTACATTTGCTAGTTCCAACCACTTATCAAAATATTGTCTCAATTTACAAATTGAACTGTACAAAACTTTCGCAGTAAAAAAAAAAATCAATAATAGATCTCAAAACTTCCTTCGATATACATTAGAATTTATGTGAAAAGCTTTCTTAGTGCAACAAAATTATTGGACAATATCGCTAGACAAGCTACAATTAAACTTTCAAAGCTCTACCACGCAATAGAGTTCCCAATAACATTGAATAATTTTCTTCTTTCCATTTGTAAAATTTAGCTAATCTCTCAAAGCGATCTATGTACAAGTCTATTTCGTCTACGGTCTCGTCAAATGGTGGAATTTTAGGCAAAGAAGACCTTAAGGGATCAACAATGGGATTATGATCTGGAGTGTAATCAGGACTAGATTTCAATTTAAGTACCTCTAATTCTTTTTTTTTTTTTTTTTCTCTCTCTCTCTCTCCTCTCTTCGTCTACTTCTTTCTCCTCCTCGCTACTTTCTTTTCTCTCCTCCGTCTACTTTCTTTTTCTTCCTCGTCTACTTTCTTTCTAAATCCTGTCTACTTTCTCTCTAGTCTACTTTCTCTCCTCGTCTGCTTTCTCTCTAGTTTTATCTAACTCACGCTTTGCGACTTTCTTCTCTTTCTTCGTCTGGTTTCTTTCGGACCTAGTCATATTCTATCTGAAGCTTTAACTGTTTCTGTACAAATTCATCAATTTGAGTACCAGTAAGGCCTTGTTTAATTGCACTGCAATTAACGGTTTAACATCCATAATGAAAATTAAAAATCATTACAAGATAACTAAACGTACAAAATACATCCAAGTAACATTCCTTGAAATAAGTGAACGACGACTAGAAAATTACACTACGTGAGTAATCAAACATCGGAAAATGTAAACACTACCTAATGAATGCGAAGTTAAACTTTGACCCACGCATAAATTATTTAACAGACTGCTAAGAACATGACACTTAAAGCAAGCCCATTATAATAACGCAGTTACATTGTTAGCAAACACTGAATCACAAAACTAATTCATAATGTATTGCTGTAAACAATTCGCGCAAACAACTTTATATAGTTTAAGAATGCACAAAAATTAAGCATTTAATTCAGATACTCAACCTCTAATTAATGCCCGTATACTAATAAGAATGCAAAAGTTATTGTAAGCATATAATCAAGATACTTAACCTCTAATTAAACGCTCTATACAAAAACGCATTGCAAAACTTAAAAAAAAAAAAATTTTAAGTCAATACAGGACAGCGACATACCACCAGCCATAAATTTCCATAACAAACTCCTTTTTAACAATTTCAAGGTCTTACCTTACTTCCATAGAATCAAAAAGGGAAGATAAACAAGACTCAATTAGAAACCAACAAATACCTGGGGTCCAAGTCCGACACTTCTCTTATCAAGTCCTGGTACAAAATCAACAAAATAGAAAACAGAAAACATTAAATTCATGAACAAATCATCCTACTCACTGCGCCAACTGTGAGTTATGGTTTTTAAATTATATATTCCATGAACTCTGGTTCTTTTAAAAGTATATTTGATTGTTCATTTTTAAGTTTCCTGGTTTAATTTTTAATATAAAGGTATAACATGAAAAATTCTATTAACTTAAAATATATTTACAAACTGAAAAATACAAAATAAACAAACTTCATGTATAACACCAGGAACTTCTATAATAATATAAAGTTCTATTGAAGATCTTGCGCGTATAATCAGGATAAGGAAAAGTACTGCACGTGATTACAATCTGACGAAGAATCATAAGTATCTAAGGATGAAATAAGATCCAAGGACCAAGAGTCTAGGGTCTAGGACCAAGAATGAAGACGACTGACCAAGGTCTAAGGAGTTCTGCAAAATATAAACATATTTACAGCTATATAACTGTTGATATAATATAATTAAGTTCTTGACTGCAGAAAATGCACAATGAAGTCAAACTTAATGCAAACCTTATTGTTTATACTCTATAAACGTTTACACTCACAGGTTAACATATGACATTTCCAATTCACAAACAATCTTCATTAGTTATACAGTATACACTTATAAACACTGAATCACTTTAACACACGACATTATATAATACACTAATACATAGAACAATTTATACAAAGGAGTCTTTTCAGTACTTACTGTTACGGGTGGCTAGGTGTCAGGTAGTGATCAGAGAAATGCCGGTGACTCTCCATGTTAAGGAAACAAAAAAACAAGGACAACCAAATAAACAAAGAAATAACTTCTTTAGTCCATGGAGTGAAAATATATACAAGAGATGGCAGCACAGCATTCCTCGACATATACTATATTATAGAAATTTAAAAAAAAACTATAAAACTAAAAATAAATATAATGCACATGAAAAAAATAATAAAAATAAAGAAAATAAGATAATAATATTAAAAAAATAAAAAAATAATAGTATTTAAAATAAAATATTAAAAATGAAAATAAATAAAAATAATAAAAATATAAATAAAGCTAAAAAACAATAATAATAATAAATTGAAATAAGAATATTTATAATAAAAATAAATTTGATAAAAACAAAATAAAAATTATGAAATAATAATAAGTAAAGTGTGAAAAATAAAAATAGAAATTGAAAAAAAATCTTTCTATCCGGGAGAGAGAGAGATTTTCCCCTCTTTTCTATCCAAGAGAGAGAGAGAGAGAGAGAGAGAGAGAGAGAGAGAGAGAGAGAGAGAGAGAGAGAGTGGAGCACAAAGCAGTTATTCTTTGATTTGACGACTTTTAAATGAAATTCGTTTATTTCTGTCCCTTCAAGATGACGTTATGGCTTCTACAGGGACTCCTTAGCTAAACGATTTATCTTTTTCTGTTTCCATCTGACAGAAAAAAAGATTCGTTTCCTTTCTTTTTCTCTTTTCTTATGAAAACGTAAAGAAAAGAGATATTAAGGCCGAATGAATGGATATATATGCTACATGTTTTTTTTTTTTTTTGTACATTGTGGAATTGCATCATCACCAAATCTGGCAAGATCAGAATCACAAATGTCGCTGGTACGCTGATATAGTGGTTAGTGTTCTGGTTACGCCGCTTTGATGTCGTGGGTTCGAGTCTCCCGCAGGGCGATGAAAAATCACTGGCTCTGTATCGTGATCAGTTACTACTACAGTTTGGTTGAAACCAACTTATCAATCGGCTTGACTTGACAACTACATATTACTCAAGAGTGCTTGATTATAATCATGCTCGTGATTCTATAAGGAAATAGTTATACAATCCGTTCTACTAAGATAAAAGTTATTTAATAGTCAATCTTGAAACGTCTGAGAGGCAACGGGATTTGTTCTACCATCTCAAATGTTCTTCTCTGATGTTTTTGCAAAAAAATGAACGAAAGAAGGCCATCTAAAATTCAGAACGAAGATTATAATTTGCATTGCCAAGCAACTGTCTTTCAGTGGCATGTACAGATATCTGTGAAATCACTTTATATCACTCTCTTTGGTCATGGAGGCAATAATTATTCAGCAATCAACCCGCGCCATATTGTTTCTGGCAAAGAAGTAATCAAGAAGAACCTCTGCTCCGCATTGCACTCAAAGTTCCCCTTTGTTCCTGCGGTATCCTATCGTGCAGATCCTTCAACGAAAGGATTTGCACTCCCGAGCAACACGAATTGAACAGCAACATCGAGAGTGAAAATTGAGCTATTTCAGTTAGTCTTTCATCAACTTCGACTCTGAGTTTCAGCACTCCTATTGTACTGACGCGTCTCCAGATTTCCAAAGGCATACCAGAAATAGTAAAGCTGCTTTTATTTATCTATTTGTATCACTCTGCAGAAAAACAATATAAAATGGGCTGATTCTACATTCAAAATATGGCTGACAATTTGAGAGACTGATTCGTCCATTTTCATAGATCAAGGGAGGAAGCCAGTAGCTCTCGCATAAGGAACTTCCGAGATTCAGTGCGATGTTATCACAAACCACTGTCTGTCTGTCATTGGCATAAGGTCACTACGGGCAACTGCAAGTTTCAGCAATATATTTGAAAAGGAAAGGATGCGAAAGGCTAAGCAATTCACTTGCATGAAATAGTGAATTCATATTTACTGGGGAGTGCATTTAAGGGAACTGAATACAGTCAAGCAAATATAAAATAGAATAAAATAAAATAAATAAATAAATAAAATATAATTTGATAGAATTCCTAACTTTCCATTGGACATAAACAGGATACAGATGGGTCTGAGGACGTCGACGCTGGCTACAAAAAGAAAAAAGAAAAAAAAAAAAAAAAAAAAAAAGAGCAGCTTAACTTGAGCTACAATGGTAGCGATTACTACCGAAGAATAAATTTGAAAATCGTTCAGCTATATTGTGATCTGTGTGAAATGTTATTGAGAAAATATCCATGTCGTTAAAGGACAGAAGAAAATGTATACCGCCACGTCAATGAGTAAGGAGTGGGTTCAGACTCCATTTCCGTCATCAAATGAACTCAAGTTGCAAGCTTTTTTTGCTCATCTTTTACTAACCATTTCAAGCTGTTGTCGCATAGGTTTTCCTGAATGTCTTTTCACATATCAGCCGCATCTTCTTGATATTTTGGCACAGCATGTTTTAGAACCTCCGGTCATTTTGGGCAATATAATATAGTACCAGAATTTATTGATTAAGGCAGTCTACTCATGAACTTTTCGATTTCCTCAACATTCGTTGCAGATATCCGAACACCTCTCTTGGCTTAGCTATAAGAGTGTACATATTCAATTTTATCTGCATTTCATTGTTTTGAGAGATTACTATAATCTCAGGGTTCATTTACAGTCTATAAGTACAGATGCGTGGACCGACAGAAAATTAGAGGAGGGGGTGGTATTTAGTTTACTGGTTTTCAGGTATATTTATTTGAAGACAAGGTTGCCTATGGGCTAAGAATCGGGGAAACGATCCCCACCCCCCCCCCCCCCCCCCCCCCCCCCCCCCCCCCCCCCCCCCCCCCCCCCCCACCACACCCGCCCGTCCCCGAGTGATTTTTACTAGTGACCCACATGAAGGCAAGTCTTAGATAACGACCTCAGAGCCTTGTTGGGGTCGCTATCTAAGAAAGATTCGGAAATATTTTTTTATAACAATTTCCAGGTACGTACAGATACACACGACGAAGGTGCACACATCACTGACACACACATACACATATACAGGGTGTCTATAAAGTCCCAGGACCATTACAAGTATTTATTGCTCAGAATGGTACTGGGACTTTATGGACACCCATGTAATATATATGTATATATATATATATATATATATATAATATATATATATATATATATATATATGAATATATAATATATATTATATATATATCTAATATATATAATATATAGATAAAGATAGTATATATATCTATATATATATAGATAGATAGATATATATATCTATATATAATACTATATATATATATAATATATATATATCTCTATATATATATATATATATATTATATATATATATATATATAGATAGATAGATAGCATAGATAGATAGATAGATATATATATATATATATATATATATATATATATATACATATGTATATATATCTATCCTATATATATATATCTATATATATATATAGATTATATATATATATATATATACTATATTATTATATATATATATATATATAGTTTGGTGTGTGTGCGTGTATGTGTGCTTTGTCCCACAAACAAAGTACGAACACGTAAACTAAGCCAACTGATGGTAGGGTACATTCGAAACGACAGAACCGGTAGCCTCCGGATCGAATGTGGGTCACATCTACTCTTTAAAAAAAAAAAAAAAAAAAAAGAAAGCCGGGAATACATACCGCCTCAAACGGGTTGTTTTGATACACATCGCTGACGAAGACAGAGATGACTCACTCACCCTCCTAAGTCCATTGTACATAGAGGCCTGAGCTCTTTGTTTTGACTAGAAATGATATATGCAGCAGAAGAAGGGACCTGCATTCGTGCGTTATCTATGTAAAACACGCACTATTATACATAATATTCATAAGTATGGGGTGTGGGTAGGCGCATACTAAGTTAGCAGCGAGCTATCTGTCTCACTATACACGCACAGACATATTGAGTGTATATGTATATATATATATATATATACATATATATATATACTCATATATAATTTATGTATATGTATATCTGCATCGTGCGTCACTATGTAAAACACGTTTTATTGTATATGATATTCATAAGTATGGGGTGTGGGTAGGTGCATATTAAGTCAACAGCGTACTGTCTCTCTCACTTTACACGCACAGACATATTGAATGTATATGTATATATATAATATATATATATATATATATATATATATATATATATATATATATATATATATATATATATATATATATATATATATATATATAGAATATCATGGTCACCGGGCAGCCCCCTACCTCCCTCCCTCCACAAAAAAAAAGACAACAACTCAGGATTTGTAATATCTTTCCTGACAAAAGTACAATCAGTTGGGGTCCAAACTTTCTGCGTACTTTTGCACTTCATTTCCCAACTGATCTTTCCGCTGCGACTTCGCCAATTCCTAAATGAACAAGACCTTCTTCTAAGGGTGAGTACAACTCAATGAAGAAACTTCTCTTCAGATTAAAATTGAAATCTAACTGTAAACTCCGCTTTATGTTGGATTAAAATATCAAGCGGTTACTATTGCTTCAGGTGATTATATCCTAACCGAACAGAATTCCTTTAGGATGGGTTAGGGTGGATATAATCTCTTCTTCGGGAGATGTAAAGTATACATAATCGAAAAACCTTCGCTCTAGGAGCGACAGAATCTCAATAAAAGCTATTTCTTCACAGTATATAGAACGTAAAAAGAGGTAAAATTGCGCCTGGGCGAATGAAATCTGCTTCAGGTGAGTAGAATTTTAGGATAAACTCAGTTTTGGCGTCATTAGACTTTCTGGACAAAAAAATACTTATTCATGGTACATAGAATTCAAAGGAGAAACTTTACTTCAGGCTATTTAATATTTAGTAAAAAAAACTTTGTTTCTGTGTAAATATAACCTGTTGAAAGAGCTGAGCTCGGAATACAATAAACCTTATTATTAACGTGTTCCACAAAAGCAATCTAACTTTATCCTTATACGCATCTCTTCCAGCTCAGGGTCGAGAGAGGATTAAATGTAATTTGTTTCATCATGAAAGGGATTCGCTGTAAGTTATCATGGTACCCAAAGAGTATATGTAAAGGAAGAGAGTTGTCTATGAAATCTTACTATAATGGGCGTTATGTCTGTCCCTCCGTCTGTCATTTAATCACGGCCAAACGGCTGGTCCGATGGGTATGAAACTTGGCAGGGTTATAGTGGAGACCCCTAAGATGGTTTATAATGGGGTTTTATCCTACTCCCCCACCCCCGCTCCCAAGGGGGTGGAGGTGAGAAGGGATTCCCTGAAACGGAGCTGGTTCTGCCCGTGAAACGGGGCTGTTTATGCCCGTAGACTTAGTTACTTTATGAATTTCTGTATACGTATGTTTGCTAGTATTTGTAATTTGTGTATCGATTGTTGGAACTCGTCCGAAAAAAAATACTTGAATAATAAAGGGAAAATCGAAAGTTGCAGGAATACTGAACTCAAGTCCTCTAAAGTCTCTAATCAGTCCGATTAATTTGCGTTAGGTTCCTGGGAAATATGAATCCGTTTGAACACAGCAGTTTCGCATTATGAAAGCTGCCCAAAATAGATTAGGCCAGGCACCAGGAGAGAGAGAGAGAGAAAAAAAAGAATACTTGACCTGAAAGACACACACAAATTGTGAAAAGAATTTTCGATTTTTTTTTCTCTTTAAAATCAGTCATGCAATAAAACTTACGATATAATTATAGCAATATGATTACTAACCCAAGACTGCTTTAATCCAACATGCAATTCAGAGAATTTGTTTAATGTTACAATGAAAAAACAAGCGACGATTGCCTGTCAATGTTTAATTGCGTCAATCAGTGACGCAATGACATTTTTTATGTCATAGCTGCAATCACGGGCGACGTAAAATAGACCAATAAAAAAAATTAAAAAAAACCTTACACGTGTATCCTTGCAACGTAGATGTGTGATAGTTAATTAACCGTTGCCAACAACGGCCCCCCCCCCAAAAAAAAAAAAAAAAAAACTCAAAAGATAAAAAGCAGCAGATACCTGTGACAGATTAGGTTTGGAAACGACTTCTACAGATTTGATCGCAAGCAGAACAGTTATTAAGTCTTTGATGGCCATTGACAAAACAGGTTAGGGGATAATAGAGATGTTAATACATAACATATGGAAATTAAGAAATGAAATTTACGTCTTCTTTTAGTAACCTCAAATAGTTTTACCGACACCACACTTGTATACATAATAGAAGTACGTAAACTTGGAAGTATGTGTACCTGGGTTTTATTGTGTACTTGAACGCACACGCACACATGGAGCACACGGATCTGCAAATACCATTTGATTTTTGTTATCCAGCCAATATGTTAATATTCTTAGCAGAAAAATATTGAGCAACAAATGCACATTGACAAATGACAAAATTAAAATTTTGCAACACGCTTAATCTTAGGCGCTGGATTAAGCCAGATAGATAGATAGATAGGTATATAAATAGATAGATAGATAGATTATTATTATTATTATTATTATTATTATTATTATTATTATTCTTATTATTATTATTATTATTATTATTATTATTATTTTATTATTATTCAGAAAAAAGTCCACCATAGGAGACACTGACTTGAAATTCAAGCTTCCAAAGAATATTGAGGTGTTCATTAGGAAGAAACAAGAGGAAGTAAAGGTAATTACAGAAAGAAGAGATCCCACTTATCAAAAAAGAAAAAAAATAATAAACAGATAAACAGATAAAAATGTAATAAAATGCCAGGAGAATAGTATGAGGGTAGTAACGCATCCCATTTTCGCTTGAACTTCTGAAGTTTCAAGTGCACGACATCTTCTGGGAGGACAAACGAGTAAAACGAATGATAATAATAATAATAATAATAATAATAATAATAATAATAATAATAATAATAATAATAATAATAGCAGCGCTAATAAAAAAAAAAACAGATGAATACCAAAGAAAACATGTTGGCGTCCAGCAATCACTTCCCCAGATATCGAACCTCGTTCGTTTCGCGTCAAAACGAGAGGCGATAAACGCAAGATCTCAGTAACTGACAGGATTCATTGGTTATACCGCGAGTATGTCTGAACTCCGTTAGTTACAAGTCAAGCTAAGAAATATACGTCATTACTATCTTAGTGTTTTGAATCATATATCGTACCGTAGGCATTTTTAGAAGGGCTTTGAAGATGGCTTTTGGGAGACTTAGTACCGTCCTGAAACAATAAAGTACATTAAGCTCATTTGGATATAAATATAGGCACTACAAGGTTTGTCAACAGCAGTTGCTACGATTGGTGCCGTATCTTCATTTCGTTAATCTGAACTGTGTGTCTGTGTGTGTGAGAGAGAGAGAGAGAGAGAGAGAGAGAGAGAGAGAGAGAGAGAATGTCGATTAGCTGTTTTAAGCACTACAGTTGAATCTACCAGAGAAGAGAGAGAGAGAGAGAGAGAGAGAGAGAGAGAGAGAGAGAGAGAGAGAGAGAGTTGAATCCATCCTTGTGACAGCTGCAATTCACCCTCAGAATCGACAGTTCCAGATATATCATAAAAAAAAGATGTTCTATGCACTGATGCTCATCAACGCATAATATATACAAAGCGAACCAAACAAAAACATCTTTCCTTCTTCATTCAACAAGTTGGCTGTCCTCGCAAACACTTCCAAAGAAGCCGCTTTCATAGCTGACGGAAAAACGTATATTATCTCCCTCTCTCATTTAACTTTTCAACAGGCATCACACCAAACACTTCCACCTGTTGTCTGACTGACTGACTTAGAGAGAGAGAGAGAGAGAGAGAGAGAGAGAGAGAGAGAGAGAGAGAGAGAGAGAGACTCTCTCATTACACTTTTCAACAGACATTACACCAAACACTTCACACTGCTTCTGATACAGCAATGAATCATCTCTGCCACCTGTTGTCTGATTGACAGAGAGAGAGAGAGAGAGAGAGAGAGAGAGAGAGAGAGAGAGAGAGAGAGAGAGTCACAACAAAACACACGGATCAAAGGTAATAACCCCCCTTTGAATCTTTGCCCTGATTGAACTAACAACAAAACCTCCGTAACAATAGGGAATAATGACGCTATCAGTTCTATGGGGCATATCACATCACCAGAGCCACCAATGCAAAACACTGCGGAAATGGATTAGTCCAGCACAGCTTCCAGAAAGCATGGAACATCCAGAGGCGCTTTCTCCCAGCGTCTATTTCCAGCGAGAAGGCAAAAACAAGTCGACTGCTGCTGACGTATACTAAGTTAAGGCGCTTCTGTGAATGAACACAGTATATATACACGTAGCCGGTTCAACTAGATTTCATCGTCCCATTTCGTTTCATTCGATCGAGCTGTTCGTTTCGTTGCGCTGTTCATTTTTTGAGGTACAGTCCGTCAAAATTCGGAGAGGATTGCCCGAACTACAAAGTAAACCTTTTAAAAAAACTCTCATTAACCTTTTCAAAAAAACTCTCATTAACCTTTTCAAAAAAACTCTCATTAACCTTTTAAAATAAACTCTCATTATAGGTACCTCACACTGAGGGACCTGGGGCAACCAGAACGAGTTAGCTCTCTCTCTCTCTCTCTCTCTCTCTCTCTCTCTCTCTCTCTCGTCTCTCCTCCTCTCTACTCTTCCCATCGTCCTCACGCTCTCTCTGGGGAGATAGGTAATCAACTAGTTTGGTCTCCTGAATGTTCTATGACGGTGCGTTTAACTGTCAGCCTGGAATCTTTGTCGTCACAGCTAAAGATCATTATGCAGAGATAAAGAAATCAGAGTGCAGTGTAAATATGTATAAATGCGATTAATGTCACAATGAGTACTTCTCTCTCTCTCTCTCTCTCTCTCCTCTCTCTCTCTCTCTCTCTTCTATCATTTTTCGTTGATAAGTCTACGAACTGCTTACGCTTTCCCGCGCTAACAAAAACTGTCTTTGATGCAACAACAGGTTGAAAGGGGGGGTGGGCGGCGGGGCTAAACGCATACAAAAGGATTCGCCGTTCTGTTTGTTTTAGCTAGTACTAGGAAGGCAGCAGAGGTCGTTAAAATGGGTCACAAGTTTCCGCATCACGGCTGTATTATTACCGGGAACTTAAAATGGCTTATTTGGCCCATCTACGACAACACTGCTTCGTCACCGTCTCAACTGTAACTGGGTCACAGACCATATAATACTATAGGGTGTCCATAAAGTCACAGTACCATTAAAAGCAAAAAATACTTGCAATAGTACTGGGACTTTATGGACATCCTGAATAACTGGTATCGTTTTTAAAATAAGGTCGCAGTTCATCATACTACGATGTCCATAAAATCCCAGTACCATTACAAGCAATAAATACTTGTAATGGTACTGGGACTTTATGGACACCCTGTACATATAGCTGCTATCGTTTTTACATAGTTTTATTTGTTTTAGAAATACAAAATACGAAACATACATTACACTTTACAAGATGCGAAGTTTA
>NC_087202.1:86057460-86074960 GCF_015104395.2 Macrobrachium nipponense | reverse complement strand
ACCTGTAGATGAAATCTCAGGCAATATATCTTTTCCTCCTCTTTCCTAAGCATCTCCAAAACGCTCATGTTATTTCTGTCCCTTCGAGAGAGGAAAAAATACGGGGCGCCCTATATTTATAGCATCGTAAGACGACGCTGACTTCCAGGGAAGCTAAATCTAGCAATGCATGAAAGATGGATCCTTGGAATAACAGGTCGTACGTTGACAGGACGATAACAAGGATCCTTGAAGCGTCGCTTACGAAGTCTTCTCCTCGAGTGATTATTCCGGAACGCAAGGAATGAGGAAAACACTCTGCTTACATTACATTTTTTTTTTTAAATTATCCATTTGTATAACAGGAGATCTCGATCGTAGGCGTCTCTCAGTTTGCGCTCGCTAGCATCGTTCACCTCTTGGTCTGTTACGCAAAATTGGAGTCAATAATATAATAATCAGACAATTGTTTTCCTTTATTGGCAGTCGCTGTGATTACGTAACAGCATATTACCCGCGTTAGGTTTAAAAAAACATTCGCAAAATATATCAAGAAACGACATCACTCGCCATATTTTTTTAATTACTCGGAAAACTTTTTGCGAAACACGCAAGAGGCAGAAGGAACATCAATTCAGAAAGCAGGAAAAGAAAAAAACAAGTAAAAGAGGTTTCTGTACAGCGTATAATGCTGCATGAGCCGTCGTTTATGAAACTTTCAACTACAGTGATGCTAGAAACACGACCAATGGTAACTTTATCCTTAAATAAAAAAAAAAAAATCCTGCAAAACAAAAGCGTTTCTTCCCCTGCCAACCTGTTTTGGAGCAATCTTAGAGACGGTGTCCAGGGTGACGCATCCAGGATCCAGGGTCCAGGATCTTACTATAGTTATCATCCTGTTTACGTTTCTGGCTGCTATTTTAAAGGCCACTTCTTCTCCCGGTCTTTCATTCATAGTGGCACTGCTAATATTAGCTCCGGTGTTGGGGGGAGAGAAGGGGGGGAGGGGGGAGCAAGGGGGAAGTCACCCTCGGCTCACGACGATATAAATAGAGCAAGTCCCTCGTCTTTACTCGCTCTCGCAAGTTACGAAAATAAGACGAGTATTTCTCAAGGCCTGAAATAAGAAGATGAAGCAACCCACGAAGAAACGAGGAGAGAGAGAGAGAGAGAGAGAGAGAGAGAGAGAGAGAGAGAGAGCGATAAATAAATAAAAAACAAACAAATGAATAAATAAGAATGAAATGGCATATTTCGCCTTCGACCAACCTTGAATGCATTGCTTTCTTCTTCTTCTTCTTCTTTTTCTCCTTCTTCTTCTTCTTCTTCTTCTTCTTCTTCAAGGACACTCTTCTCTTACGTAAGGAAGGAATCCCCCGAGGGCGAGGATTACATCAGCGGATTACATAAGGAAGGATTCACCAGAGGGAGAGGATTACATCATACGAGATTTCAGTTTCGTCGCTGGATTAACGTGGACAGTCTATTAACCTTTTTTATTAACATTTTTTGGAAAAAAAAAAACTACCATAAACTGAAAACTTGCATGATCTTCACCTCTCTCAAATGCGCATGACTGAACCGTTTGTCTAAAATGTCTATAAAGTGTCTATAAAATGTCTAAAAGTAATCTCCTTTCTCTGGGTATCCGCCTTCGTTACCCCAATCTGCCCAGCTGTACATATAAAAACGGAATAAATAATTCAGGCTAAATAAAAATAAACAGCAAAATGAAATAAATGAAAATGATAACATTGAATAAAAAATGAAATGAAAAAAACCAGTATTATAAGAAAAATATGTATGTAAATGAATGAATAAGAACAAATGGAAGAAAATGTAAATACAACTAAATACAGAAATAACTAAATCAAGGTAACGGAATAAAGAAACGATGAAATAAATAAAAAACACAAAATTAAAAACGAAATATAGAAATATATAAATAAGGGAACAAAGACCCAAATAACTAATAATAAAAATTATAGAATAAAAAATTGAAATCTATATAAAATAAAGATAAGTATATATGCAGAAATGTTAAAACGGAATGGCCACTATAAATAATATAATATAAAATAGATAACTGAAGAAGAGCATAATAAGATAGAAAACTGAAATATAAAAAAATCTAAATCAAAGAAATGTAAAATAGTCTAAAATGCGACATAGAAATAAAAATAAATATCAATGAATATAAATAAATAAATCATAAAATAAATTTAAATAGATTAAAATTACTATCCAAAGATAGAATACTGAAAAAAATTAATTAAAAATATAACATGGTAATAAAAAAAAATAATCTTTAAAACTTATAGAGAACAAAATAAATTGATGAAAAATAAACGAATAAATACAAATCATACATACATGGAAATATATATATATGATTTTGAAATATAAAATTAACCAAATTAAAATGATAAATGAAGTAGATAGAAGAATAATCATGCAAATAATGAAATTAAAATAAAGTTGAAAAATAAATAATATGTAAAATACAGAAATATGATCAATAAAATGAAATGAATTAAGATGGCCTAAATAAAATTAATAATTAAGTCCAAATATATTAAAAATAACGTAAAATGCAACATTGAAAGTTCTAAAATAAATAAATAACCAAAATAAATTATAGATAAAAATATGTAAGATAAATATATAATTAACACAACAGTAATATAAAAATAAACTAGGCAAAATAATTATATAAAATAAATGACAGTAAAAATGAAATAAAATAGCAAAGAAAATAAATATATACATTACAAAAAAAGAAATGAATAGAATGAAATGTAATAAATAAATAAATATGGTATCAACAGACTGACATTTCTAACAATGTTCCTCTATTTCTCAAATGAATATTCTTCTGATGGGGAACAGTCTCTTAGTAATTGTCCTATATGTTCGGGAATATTCTCGCATTACTAACATTGCTATCATAAACAAGCAGCTATACATAATAGAGAACGGAAAATGTACTATGTGGCCATGAACGTGTTCGCTGAGTTCAGCACAACATGGTCTGAATTACTCTTAGAAACACTGAATTCTAGCCTTCGTTCGTTTTGAGATTACGGTGCCTTTTAGCCAACTCGGGCTCTTGCTTGCAGAGAAGCCACTTCGATTCGCTCTGATGACTTGTAGGTGGGGAATAAATTGGTAATGAGTCTTATTAAAGAATGCGCAAGTGAGAGCTACGGCCGCGGTTGAAATGAATAGATGAACAGGTGATAAAAGTCTACGGAGTCATCGCGCCGCATTTCATTTACTAGAGACCACGACAGTGAAAGGCTTTGATGTCCGAGTACCAGCATTACTGAAGGTTCTTTGCAGCATGCCTCCGACCCCTAGCTGCAACTTCTTTCGTTCCTTTTACTGTACCTCCTTACATATTCTCTTTCTTCCATCTTACCTCCCACAAACTCCTTATAATTGATCCATAGCGCCACTGCTTTGAGGTTTTCCTCCTGTTACACCTTTCTGTTTTATTCAATTCTATGTAGCAGGGGATCGATGGAGGAAAATGAGAGAAACAGAAATAAAAAAAATACAAAGTAAATTACTCGGGACACGTACTAAAAATCTACGGTCAAATTGAGCATTGTTTCACCAGCGAAAACTAAAATAAATACGCCATATTTTATCAGGAATAATTATTCTGTACTGTTTAATATGCACATTATTTATTGTTTCTATATTTTCATTCTAAGAAATAAATCAAATATCCTATCCTAAAATTCGTGTTTCTTTAACTCTATGCAAAACACCTTTTTCAGAGCATTTTAGGCTTTTCCATAGTGCTTTCCTACCGCCCCAACAAGAACTACAACAGCAAGAACAACAACAACAACAACAACAACAACAACAAAGTAGTTTGTAGGCTTAATCCCTTAAGCGAAAACAGAATTTCGTACTGACAGCAAATGCGGAAAGAAGCTCGTGTTTTGTGAAAGTGGCGTTTCTAATGCTGATCTTGTAGAGAGAATATTTCGGAGAAAGGCAGCTCCCCTTCAAAAAAAAAAAAAAAAAAAAAAAAAAGATCATAAACTCTTTCCTAATTATTCTAAAAGGTTAAACAGAAAACCTTGATGTCCAATAATTACAGTCAAGTCGGAAAATTCACACCTCGTTCAAAAAGAAGAAAAAAAAAATCAACAACATTTATTACAGGGATGCCAAACTTAAAACATCAAAACAGAGGACAATCCAACTAACGAAATGAAAATCTGAGAAATTCAGATCAAATGGAAATCTGAGAAATATAGGCCCCATTTCCTAATAATTATTGAAGATAAGAATTCGCGCATTACCACTCATTACAAAACCTGACCCTCAAAGCAGGTGACGTCGGTCAAAGGGAATTGGTGACCTATATGGTCCTATTGATCTCATATTTACGATGTGACTGATCGCCCGGTTTTCATAGAATTGGGAGTAGGAGAAGGATACTGGGAAATGATTACAGAGGTGTGTTTTTGTCTCGAACGTACTGGAATATTTGGTGCTCTCTCTCTCTCTCTCTCTCTCTCTCTCTCTATGGGAAACATAATGAGATTATTTCCAAGAAAATTCTATGGTTAGTTTTTAAGATACGGCTTCCCACTTTTTTCAGAGTAAGTTCACAGTAGCAAATTCCCGTGATGTATATATACTAGTACTGCACCAGTCCCAGTTTTATTTGCTATGCCCCTCGTGCCCTCAGGTTAAATTAGGTTAATTCAGAGAAGTATACTTCTGTTACTTGGGGTGTGGAAAACATAATGCGACTATTTTCAAGAAGATTCTATGGTTAGTTTTTAAGATTTGCGTCTCGCTTTTGTCCTCTTGGAAAAGCTATTCACTCGTCTGGTATTTCCCATCACAATATTCTTATACTCTGGTTCACAACACACTCTGATTCATTTGACCATACAAAGTTCTGTATCTTCGAAAGCGTCTTCATCCTAAAACATTTAATTCAAATGCATTTGATCGCTCGGTAATATTCTGGGCTCATTACTCAATACCAGAAATATATGAATCTTAAATATTGCACTATATTATATACTCGTTTGTGCTAATAAACTTTTATACAATATATATCCTGTCATATGTTATATATTGTTTCCTAATATATTTCATTTTATTATATTCCACAAAGCAATAATATATATATATATATATATATATATATATATATATATATATATATATATATATATATATATATATTATATATATATATGATATATATATATATATATATATATATATATATATATATTGCTTTTGTGGAAAATATAAAAAATAAAATGAAATATATTAGGAAACAATAATATAACATATGACAGGATATATATTGGTATAAAAGTTTATTAGCACAAACGAGTATATAATATAGTGGAATATTTAAGATTCATATATTTCTGGTATTGTTTCCTAATATATTTCATTTTATTATATCCACCAAAGCAATATAATATATATATATATATATATATATAATATATATATATATATACTATATATATATATATATATATATATATTATATATATATATATATATATATATATATAGATATATATATTATATATTATATATATTGCTTTGTGGGAATATAATAAAATGAAATATATTAGGAAACAGTATAACACATATGACAGGATATATATTGTATAAAAGTTTATTAGCACAAACGAGTATATAATATAGTGCAATATTTAAGATTCATATATTTCTGGTATTGAGTAATGAGCCCAGAATATTACCGAGCGATCAAATGCATTTGATATATATATATATATAGGGGGTTGAGGCTTAATGGGCATTACGTATCGACCTCCCAGCACTGCCTCTCGCACTTCAAAATCAAAAGTCAACAGGCAACTGGGGCCTTAAGGGATTATTAATTCGACGCTTCCCCGTAGGATCGATCATGTGTCTCAGTTTTCATTCTTCATTGTATAAGTGCAATATACCAAGCAAAAATACAGGTAAGCGTAATGAGGTTAACTCATACTCAATATATGAGTGTGTAATCGGGTTAACTCATTGATAATGATTGTGTAATCAGGTCAACTCAAACTCATTATATGAGTGTAATCAAGTTAACTCACTAATAATGAGTGCGTAATGAGGTTAACTCTTACTCAATATATGAGTGTGTAATCGGGTTAACTCAAACTCATTATATGAGTGTAATCAGGTTAACTCATTATATGAGTGTGTAGTCAGGTTAACTCATTAATAATGAGTATGCAATCAGGTTAACTCAAACTCATTATATGAGTGTAATCAGGTTAACTCATTAATAATGAGTATGTAATCAGGTTAACGCAAACTCATTATATGAGTGTAATCAGGTTAACTCACTAGTAATGAGTGCGTAACTCATACTCAATATGAGTGTGTAATCGGGTTAACTCATTATATGAGTGCAATCAGGTTAACTCACTAATAAAAAGTGCGTAATGAGGTCAATTCATTAATAATGAGTGTGTAATCAGGTTAACTCATTAATAATGAGTGCGCAATCATGTTAACTCATACCCCACATTATGTGTGCGTGTAATCAGGTTAACTCAGACGCAATCTATGACATGACAGAAGAAATTTTTTTCCCACGTCTTTAGTCCCCCATCTTACGTAACTGTCATTTGCCAGCACTCTGAACTTTAATGAAAGGGCAAATGTATTTTCAGGTTCATTAACGTTTATTTTAAGGTGATTGTTTTGCCTTCAAAGATGACAAAAAAATAAAAAAAACTATCGAATTCTAAGACTAATTAACCTCTGCCTCGGACTGACCCCGAAACAAAGTCAAGAAAATATCTCACTCCAACTTTATTTTTCTGTATTATTTTTTGTGGCGTGACCTTTGAAACGCAGGTTAAACCAGGTCAACTATCAATGTATCACAGTGATTTTATTTTTTATTTCGATACCAGACTCTTTAAAAAGAGTCGTTAATGATAATATTAACGGTGATTCTTTTTTTTCCGAAATGGAAAGGCTTTGAAAAGCAGTAGAAGAGAATGTTTCCGAGAAAAAAAGCTTCAAACGGGATGAATTCTGGGCCCAGAATGAGTTGCCAGATATTCTGACAAAAGGTGATTGAATGATCTCTGAAATACTATCAAGGATTGAGAGATCATCAAAACCCCAGAAGTGGTAAAAAAGCAAAAGTGATAAAAAAAGAGAGAATTAAACGAATAAAAATCAGGATAATTAGAACATTCAAGCTATGAGTTGAGTTGAGCTGAATATAGGATTTAGGCCAAAGGCCAAGCACTGGAACCTTCGAGGTCATTCAGCGCTGAAATGGAAATTGACAGTAAAGGGTTTGAAAGGTGTAACAGGAGGAAAACCTCAAAGCAGTTGCACTATGAATCAAGTGTTAGGAGAGGGTGGAAATTAAGATGAAAAAAGAGAATATGAAAGGAGGTACAGTAAAAGGGACAAAAGTGGTTGCAGCTGGGGGCCGAAGGCACGCTGCAAAGAACCTTAAGTAATGCCTACAGTGCACCATATGAAGTTCACTGACGGCACTGCCCCCCTACGGGCTTCAAGTTATGTTACCCTGGCGTGTGGTTCCCCTTTTCACTCAAAATGAAGACATTGCTCATCTGCATGTATATTAAGCTCCCTTTATTTGGCCATTACAGTAAGCTTAGTTTTATAAACTAGATTGAGCAAATATACAGATATGAATGCTCAAAAAACAATATTTTGTCAGTAAAGAAAATTATAAATACTGAATTTTGCAAATATACAGAAATTAATGCTCAGAAAACCATACTTGTCAGTAAAAAAAGAAAAGAGAAATGTAATTTTAACATTAAGCTTGATTGGAGAAAGGGAAATGAAAAAGCTCAGCCATGCAAAAAAAAAAAAAAAAAAAAAAGTAATAAAAAAAATCGTCTGTTACGCTGCAGATCAAAATAGCCAAATTTCCTTTCACGTTATGGGTGTTTGTTTGTTTGTTTGTTTGTTTGTTTGTATGACGGCGTTCAAGAAAACAATAGGGCCGCGTTTCATTGCCATGCACTGAAATATCTGTCCCTATGACTCACGTTTCGACTTTGAAAGGAATCTGATACAAAGGAGTAGGAGCGATGAGTCTCTGATCACAAACTCTCTCTCTCTCTAAAAGGATAATATTGATAAAAGGCAAGAACGGGATGCAGGAGGGAGAGAGGGAGGGAGGGAGGGAGGGAGGCAGAGAGAGACCAACTTCAAAAGGTCTCTGATATTTGTTTTGAGTCGAGAGATGCCAGAAACCTCCAGAGGCGAATGACGCACAACAGGGGATTCCCCTCCTGCTTGGCTGTCATAACGAGAACAGGATTCAAGATATTTTCCGTCCGTCGTTGGCTGCTGTTGGCTACTCAAGTTGTTCATTGTGCGGCCAGATAAGGAATGAAATCTTCATTTCTACGCCATGGGTCTCGCTATGCAAAAATTCAGATACACTCGACACGTGTGTGTGTTCCAGTAGCGGACCGAGTGCCATTAAAACTAGACTTTTAGATCATTTTAGAACAGCAGGTTTCCTTCGGATCCCTTTTTTGTTACACTAAAGGTAGGGAATTGATCGAGGTATTCACTTCCATTCTTTGTATTCCCATAATTACGAAACCTTCCTCTTTTCGAGAGGTAGGATTGTTGTTCTTCAGTTCAGAAAAAAATTACATTAACCCACATTTTAGAGATGCCATGATAGAGTAGACCAATATAGGACGAATTTTCCAGACCTATCGATGATTTTTTAAAACTCACTGTTATTCTGTCTTGTTTGTGTTCGTATCTCGCGTTGTATTCTGTGGGAGCTTTATGTTTAAATTAATGGGCATTCCGGGTCTTTCCTTGGTAAAAAAAAAAAAAAAAAAAAAAAAGTTAAGTCTATCTTAGTTGAACCAGACCACTGAGCTGATGAACAGCTTTCCTAGGGCTGGCCCGAAGGAATAGCTATTTTTTACGTGGCTAGGAACCAATTGGTTACCTAGCAAGGGGACCTACAGCTTACATGGTGGGATCCGGACCACATTACATCGAGTAATGAATTTCTAATCACCAGAAATACATTCCTCTGGTTCTACGTTGGCGGAGCAGAGAATCGAACTTCGGACTACCGAATCGGTAGGCGAGCACGTAACCCACTCGTCCAACGAGGAACTCCCGAGGGTTTTAAACCCGGTGTGTTTAGCACTAGCCCGCTGGGGGATGACCGTAAAATACACAAAACAAAAGACTGTAAATATAAAGATAATAACCCCAAAAGAGATATAAGCCCTAGATAATGATCCCCGAATACCCTCGTGGCGGGGTCGGGGGGAGGGGGGGGGGGGGAGTCACTATTCAGGATTGACACACCATTTTGTGGGCCCCCCCAAAAAAAAAAAAAAAAAAAAAAACCCTGAAACAATATTATCCGTACATCCGAGGCGACAACGTAACGCAGTCCGAAGTAACTGGTTCTAACCAGCTTCGTGTTTTTATACCATCGCTGGAAACAAAAGACAGACGAGCAGCGGTTGGATGATGATGCTGCTGCTGGAGTAGTGGGCGACCTGGTGTAAGCGGGACTAAAAGACGGGATTTGTCCGAAGCCTCCTGTATGGCTTGGGCAGCAGCGTTTAGCGAGTTCCATTCTAAGTGAGACAACCCACTGAGATGACAGTTCAAGATACAAAGCTTTGAAGCTGTTACCGATTAAAATAAAAACAAAGACAAAAAACAAATAAACTAACTAACAGACGCCAGGAATACGAAACGACGAAGCGAACGTAACATTCCGAATCGGAACGGAATGATGTACGAGTTACGTTTCGAAACGTTTCGAAACCAAGGGTTGGTTTTCTTTTTTTTTTTTTTTTTTGCGGTGTTTCCCTGTGTTGGCGGACAGGCTGATTCAGAACCACGAACACGGAATGAAACGACGGCTGGTTCCCCCCCATCAACCCCCTCCCTATGAAACGCTGAACGAGGAATAACATTGAGAGAAAGAAGAGAACACTGAGAGAAAAGGAGAGACCAGAGCATTGAGAGCTAAGCGTAGTGAAAAAGAGTAAAGCTGAGAGAAGGGAGAATGCCGACGAGGAACGGAGAGAAAATAGACGACGTAAGAGAGGGAAAGAGGATATGGAAGCGATCAAAATAGAATCTATTCCCGAGAGAAGGCAGATCAATTGAGAGGGACGGTCGGACGAACGTCCAAAGTAAAGCGAACGAAAGAACAAAAGAACGCAGATCAAGAACGACGAACGTTGAAGGAATTCGCGAGAGAAGGAAGAGAAGAGGAAACGGCAAAAAATAAGGGAGAGGGGGGACGTTTGAGAGAGGAGAGAGAGAGAGGAGAGGGGACGTTTTTGAGAAGAGAGAGAGAGGGAAGGAAGGAACAGGAGAGAGGAGAGAGAGAGAGAGAGAGAGAGGAACCGTTGGGAAGAACGTTTTGGAGAGAAGAGAGAGAGGAGAGGAGGGAAGGAAGAATTTTGAGAGAGAGATGAGAGAGAACCGTTGTAGAACGTTTTGGAGAACGTTTGTGAGAGAGAGAGAGAGAGAGAGCGAGAGCAGAGAGAGAGAGACGAGAGAGAGTAGAGAGAGAGAGATGAGAACGTTGGAAGAAAACGTTGGAGAGAGAGAGATGAGAGATGAAGAAGAGGAGAAGGAGATAGATGATGAGAGAGAGAGAGGAACGTGGACGACGTTTGAGAGAGTAGAGAGAGATGAGAGAGAGAGTGGAGAGGACGGAGAAGAGAGAGAGAGAGGAACGTTGGAAAGAACGTTTTGGAGTTTAGAAGAGAGAGAGAGAGAGAGGACTTGAAGAACGTTTGGATGAGAGAGAGAGGAGAGAGATGAGAGAGAGAGAAGGAACGTTGGAAGAACGTTTTGGCAAGAGAGAGAGGGAGGAGACGAATGAGAGAGACGAGAGAGAGGAGAGAGAGAGAGAAGAGAAAGGGAACAACGTTTGGAAGAAACGTTTGGAGAGGAGAGACGAGAGAGAGAGGAGAGAGAGAGAGAGGACGTTGGAAAGAACGTTGGAAGAAAAGATGGAGAGAGAGAGAGAGGAACGTTGGAAGAACGTGAAGAGAGAGAGAACGAGAGAGAGAGAAGAGAGAGAGAGAGACCGACCTTACCTTACCTTACAGACCTTACAGTTCGTTCGGGTTGCCCCCAGGTCCCTCAGTGTGAGGCGCCTCTAATGTCTACCAGAGAGTTGCTAGTACATCTTCCGGTATATTTTGCATCTTCCAATCTTGGATGGTCTGGGATGCAGTTTAGATATTTGTCAAGCTTATTCTTAAACACATCTACGCTCACTCCTGATATATTCCTCAGATGAGCTGGCAACGCATTGATAGACGCTGCATTATCGATGCTGGTGCGTAGTGGATTAATGTCCTGTGTGCTTTCCTTATTTTTCCTGGTATAGTTTTGGGCACTATTAATCTACCTCTGCTGGCTCTTTCTGATATTTTTAGTTCCATGATATTTTCTGTTATTCCCTTCTATCTGTTTCCATGCCTGAATTATCATGTAGCGTTCTTCTCCTCTTTCTAGACTATATAATTTTAAGGATTGTAGTCTTTCCCAGTAGTCTAGGTCCTTAACTTCTTCTATTCTAGCTGTAAAGGACCTTTGTACACTCTCTATTTGTTGCAATATCCTTTTGATAGTGTGGGTACCATATCATATTGCAATATTCAAGTGGACTACGAACATATGTTTTATAAAGCATAATCATGTGTTTCAGCTTTTCTTGTTTTTGAAGTGCCGTAACAACATTCCCATTTTTGCTTTACATTTTGCCAACAGAATTGCTATTTGATCATTGCATAACATGTTCCTATTCATCATCACACCAAGGTCTTTAACTGCTTCCTTATTTGTGATTGTCTCATTATTAGGTCCCTATATGCATATAGCTTTCCTTCTCTGTCTCCATAATTTATTGATTCAAATTTATCAGAGTTAAATACCATCCTATTTTACCTCTGCCCAATCATATACTTTGTTAAGGTCTCTTTGTAGAGCGTTCCTATCTTCATCACAAGTAATTTCTCTACTTATTCTTGTGTCATCAGCGAAACTACTCACTACCGAATCCTTAACATTACTGTCTATGTATTCAATCATAATAACAAACAATATTGCAGCTAGCACCGTACCTTGTGGCACACCGGATATTACCTTGGTTTCATCCGATTTCTCATCGTTTGCAATAACTATCTGTTTTCTGTTGTGTAAAAATTCTTTTAACCATCTTCCTACTTTATCTACGATATTGTGTTTTCTAATTTTCTTTGCTAATATATTGTGGTCTACTTTGTCAAAAGCTTTTGCAAAGTCTAGATAAACCACATCTGTTTCATTTCCGCTTTTCATATTTTTGAATATGTTCTCACGGTGGACTAACAGTTGGGTTTGTGTACTTTTTCCGGGTACGAAACCGTGTTGTCCTATATTAAACAAATTATTTTTTATTAAATGTTTCATAATATTTTTCTTCATTACCCTTTCATACACTTTCATAATATGTGATGTTAGACTCACAGGCCTATAATTACTTGCCTCTAGTCTTGATCCACTTTTGAAAGTAGGGGTGATATATGCTAATTTGTGCTCATCATAAATCTTGCCTGTATCTACACTTTGTCTTAATAATATTGCAAGTGGCTTTGCGATAGAATGAACTACTTTCTTTAACAAAATAGCAGGGACTCCATCCGGCCCTGCAGCAGCTCCATTTTTAATTTCATTAATTGCCTGCACAATATCAGCTTCATTAATTTCTATGTCAGCTAAATATTCACTATTTTTCTTCCCTTACTTCTATATCATTATCTTCATTATCTATTCTAGGGGTGAATTCTCTCTTATTATCGTTCTGCCAGTATGTTGCAAATTTCCTTTTTTTCATTCGTTAATCTCCCTTTCAATTCTCAGAGGGCCTATTTCTATTCTTCTTTTATTCATCTTCTTCGCATATGAGTATAATAGTTTGGGGTTTTGCTTGATATTTAATAGTGTTTTTTCTTCCAAGTCCCGTTTTTCATTTTCTTTTGATTGTATAATCTTTTGTTCTGCATTTTCTATCTTACTTTTTAGTTCTATAACTTTCCATGCATTTTTTTCTTTTGCAAGACCTTTTTTCCACTTTCTGATTTTCTGGAACAAGATCCTTCTGTCTCTTGGTATGCATGAATGATGTTTACTTTTCTTCTTCGGTATATATTTTTCCACTATTTTCTCCAATATTTTATATAATATCTCCGTATTTACCCTTATGTCATCACTTACGAAAATGTTATCCCAATCTTTGTTTAATTCTTCATTAATTTCTGACCATTTATATTTTTACTGTAGAAGTTGTATTTTCCATATCCTTCCCACTTTTTCATTTCTTGCTTATCTCTATTTTCACTTGCTTTGGAATGAACTGTTAATTCTATGACATTATGGTCTGAAATACTCGCATTATAAACTATTATTTCTTTAACATAATTCATCTCGTTCACACATACTATGGTCTAAAGTATTTTCCCTTTCTTGTTGGCAGGTGATTTATTTGTTGAATGTTGTATTCTATTAGCATATCTAATAGCTTTTCAAATTGCCTCTTATCTTCTGCACTACTATTACTCTCTTTTTTATATGTATAAGTACAACCACAATCTCCTATTCGTTCTTTCCATTCTACGAAAGGAAAGTTGAAGTCACCAGATAGGAGAATAGTCCAGTCCTTGTGATTTCTACATATATCATCCAATTTTTCAATTATTAAGTCAAACTCTTTAGTATTAGGAGGTCTATATATTACTATGTTCATCAATTTTTAGATTCAAATTTCTACTGCTATTAGTTCACATTCTGAGTTACTATATTTCTCATATATTTTTCCTTGTTTTTTGTCTTTCCCATATATTGCGGTTCCCCCTTGATTCCTATTTTTTCTATCTGATCTATAAGTTTGGAACCCTTTATTTGATCATCATTCCAGTCTCTTGGGAATACCAGGTTTCACTTATATTTCATTATATCTATTTTCTTTCATTTTGGGTTAGTTCTTCTAAGTACATATTTTTCTTTTTGAGTTAATCGTAACTAAAACCCTGCGCATTCATCACTATGATGGTTTGCGTGTTTTCTCCTTCATTTAATACTGGTAGTAATAAGGATTTTCCCATGTCTCTTTCCTGTTCTGGTATGTTGTTCTTTTTTTCATTTCCAGAAATTCTGACATTAAAAAATCCAACTTTTCCATAATATTTGATCTTCCTTTCATCATAATTATTCATTTTGTGTCTGATCTGCAAATTTCTCCGTTTCTGCAATATCCTCTTGCATAATAAATACAGTTATTATCTCTTGAGTAGAATTTCGGAGCTGATGCTTTGAAATTTTTTGCTGACACCTCTGCATATCTCATTGGTGGTTTGCTTTTCTCTTTTACCTGATATTCTTGATTTCTCTCTTTATTTGTTTCTTTCTTATTTTGGATTTTATTACTTGGTTGGTTATTTAGTGATTATGATTCATGGCTACGGGAGGGGCATATATTTGCATTTTTTGTCGAAACTTACATCCTTTTCCTTCTTTTAGGTTTTACATATTTTTGGATGCAGATCTCTGCAATCATCCCCATATCCATCTAAGTATGCACATTTACCATATATTTCATAGTTTTGACATATCTTAGGATGTTTGTTAGTAACATTTTTCTCCAAATCTGCAATTCCCTCTTTTCAAAAGGTTGCAGATTTTGTCTTTCTTGTCTATTTTTTCCTCTTTCCCGTCATTGTGTAGATCTGGGTAGAGCCTCTTCGGGATTTGCTTTTCTGTTGTCATATCGTAATTTATTTCTTCGTAGGTATGCTGCTTTATTGCCTCATATGTAGTACTCAATGAGTATCTCTGCATCTCATACTTTTATCTTGTTCTTTGTTTTCCTTATTTTTTTCTGTCATTTCATTTTTGTTTACTTCTCTTCCGTTTTCCTCTTCTTCTTTTTCTTCTTCTTCTCTTCTTCCTCTTCTTCTTCATCCTCAACTATTTGTACATTCAATCTTGATTTAATAACATTGTCTATCCATGATAGACATGTTGAACAAAAAATTCTTGTATCTTTTCTCAAATCTTGTATTACCTCAGCACACTGTGGATGGGTCGGAATGTTGCATGCAGCACATTTTCTGATTAGGTTTTGTGGATTGACTATGCTATACCAAACCTTACACAGTTTGCATGCTTTTGGCATTCTTTTTCCTAATGCATCAATTAGGATATTCACAAGATTCACCTTATTCATTTTCTTTGTCGGAATATGTTGGTTTATGTATATTTTCTTTATGAGTCTCTTGACCACTTGGATTTTATTTGGAACTTCTTCAATTATTTTCAAGGAAATGTTTCATTAGATTTGTTCCAGTTTGAAGGATTATATCCTTCTAATATATCTATGAATGCTTTTGTATCTTTTTGGTTAGGACTGTTGCTGATTTCATAGATGAGAAATGCCAGTTCCCTTCCTGCTACCTCATCGTATTGCGAATCTGCTAAACACGCCAAATTACGCCACCTCTTCCCGCAGTTGGAACTTACTGCCATCTTGTTCTGATTATAGTATTACACTTGATAAACTAACTTAGAAGACGCTTTATCCTACTATTTTCACACTAATCTTATCACCGATAGTTCACGAACACTTCTAGATATTTCTCAAATTCTAGTCCTATGTTAAACTTGTGATATCTGTTGATTAATCTGACTTCACGCGGGTACGTCTCACCAAGCAAGATGGCTACTACGAGAGAGAGAGAGAGAGAGAGAGAGAGAGAGAGAGAGAGAGGGAAACGTTGGAAGAACGTTTTGGAGAAGAGAGAGAGAGAGAGAGAGAGAGAGAGAGAGAGAGAGAGAGAGAGAGAGAGAGAGAGAGAGAGAGAGAGAGTGGAACGTTGGAAGAACGTTTTAGAGAGAGAGAGAGAGAGAGAGAGAGTAGAGAGATGAGAGAGAGAGAGAGAGAGAGAGAGGAACGTTGGAAGAACGTTTTGGAGAAAGAGAGAGAAACATTGGAAGAACGTTTTGGAGGAGAGAGAGAGAGAGAGAGAGAAGATCGTTGGAAGAACGTTTTGGAGAAGAGAGAGAGAGAAAGAGTGGAACGTTGGAAGAACGTTTTGGAGAAGAGAGAGAGAGAGAGAGAGAGAGAGAGAGAGAGAGAGAGAGAGTGGAACGTTGGAAGAACGTTTTAGAGAGAGAGAGAGAGAGAGAGAGAGAGAGAGAGAGAGAGAGAGAGAGAGGGGAACGTTGGAAGAACGTTTTGGAGAGAGGGAGAGAGAGAGAGATAGAGGAACATTGGAAGAACGTTTAGTAGAGAGAGAGAGAGAGAGAGAAGGAGGGAGGAAACGTTGGAAGAAACGTTTTGGAGAGAAGGAGAACTTGGAAGAACCGTTTAGTTACGAGAGAGAGAGACGAGAGAGGAGGACGTTGGAAGAAACGTTTGAGAGAGAGAGAGAGATCGGGGAGAACGAAGTTTAGAGAGAGAGAGAGAGAGGAACGTTGGAAGAATGTTTTGAGAGAGAGAGAGAGTGGAACGTTGGAAGAAGAACAACACCGAACGGGAGAGGTGAGAAGCAACATCCATCCCAACTGCCTCTGCTAGGCGACGCGGCTCCTATTTTGAGTGTTTGGGGAAGGGGAAAGAGGAAAACGCAAGGTAAAGGGGGTAAGGGGGGCGTGGGGAAGGGGTAGGGGAGACAGGCAGGGGAGTGGGATCCTTTCCGACTCCCCTCCTGACATAAGCCTTCCTCCCTAGGACCCCGGGTCCCGCCATGTGGAGCGAACTGGTTACTTCCGGACAGGCGTCTTTTCTCTTGCCGTCCTAGAGAGGAAAAAATGAAAAGGAGATTTTATTCCTTTTATTTCATTTTATTTTGTTTTTTTATTTAAGAGGATTTTCCAAGACCTTTTTGGCGCGGTTTTGTTCGTAATTGATATTATAAATGGCGAAATCACGCAAGCTTTTCAATGAAACTGTTTTGGAAGGAGGAAGAAATCCTGCGGAAATATTCCACCAGAGAGAGAGAGAGAGAGAGAGAGAGAGAGAGAGAGAGAGAGAGAGAGCTACGAAGGGCAAGTTGAAATTCAAGTCTGTACGCTGTTCTACCCGTCCGGGGCATTAACATTCATGAGAGCACACGCCAAGCTCGGGATGCGAGAATTGTTTTCATTTCATTTTATCTTTATTCTATACGTCAAATGTAAACAGAAGAAAGTCGCCTCTTTACGTCAACGTAGTATCCTACTAATCGGAAAAGTAGCCCTGTACAGGTGGTAGGCGTTTTAGCCGTACCTGGCCCTGCTACCTTACTGCGATCCGCGAAACGGTGAGAGAAACCCAACTTACCTGTCACCTTTAAGACTCGATCGATGCCAGCGTGAGCTACTGTGCCGAGTTTCTAGGAATGAGGGTTCGAATTTATCTCCCAAATCTGCATTTCTCCGCCCAAAATAAAGACGAGTCGAAGTGCCA
>NC_087202.1:86022460-86052460 GCF_015104395.2 Macrobrachium nipponense | reverse complement strand
CCGGGCGGCCATGGAAAACATCACGCATACATAAAAAAAAAGTACCGTTGGTTTGTGAAGGCAAACTTAAAATCTTATAAAAAAAGTATCTTTAATATGTGAAGACCAACATAAAAAAAATCTTATCAATCTACATCACCTACTTGATTACAAAGAATGATCTTGTTATAAATTACATACGTAAACAATGATCGATTTACGATTTGACGAGTGTCCTGAAATTGCAACGAGTGATTCAGGACATCAATTCTACGGGAAAAATACGCAACATTCGCGACTGAACTGAGGGTGAACGCAAGAGGAACAGAGGCGTGATAAAGTGTTGAGTAATAAACCTGATCTTTTCCGAGTTTTTCAACTTTTCGTCTATTTTTGTTGTGGCCATAATAAAAACAATAATAATAATAGTAATTATTATTATTATTTTTTTTTCTCTCTATCACAGTCCTCCAACTCGACTGGGTGGTATTTATAGTGTGGGGTTCCGGGTTGCATCCTGTCTCTAGAGTCCCATCACTTTTCTTACTATGTGCGCCGTTTCTAGGATCACACTCTTCTGCATGAGTCCTGGAGCTACTTCAGCGTCTAGTTTTTCTAGATTCCTTTTCAGGGATCTTGGGATCGTGCTAGGAGCTCCTATGATTATGGGTACGATTTCCACAGGCATATCCCATATTCTTCTTCTTCTTCTTCTTCTTCTTCTTCTTCTTCTTCTTCTTCTTCTTATTATTATTATTATTATTATTATTATTATTATTATTATTATTATTTATTTTTTATTTTATTGTTTTTTTTTTTTTATCACAGTCCTCCGATTCGACTGGGTGGTTTTTATAGTGTGGGAGTGTGACGGGTGGTTGCATCCTGCCTCCTTAGGAGTCCATCACTTTTCTCACTGTGTGCGCTGTTTCTAGGAGCACACTCTTCTGCATGAGTCCTGCAGCTATCTCTGTATCTAGATCTTCAAGAATCCTTTTCGGGGATCTTGGGATCTGCCTATTGATTAATTATTATTATTAATGTTATTATTATTATTATTATTATTATTATTATTATATTATTATTATTATTATTATTATTATTATTATTCATTGGATGAACCCTATTCATATGGAACAAGCCCACCAAAGGGGCCACTGACTTGAAATTCTTGAAGCTTCCAAAGAATATTAAGGTGTTCATTAGGAAGATGTAAGAGGAAGTAAAGGAAAATGCAGAAAGAAGAGATCCCACTAATAAAAAAAGGAAAACAAATAAATAAATAAATAAATAAACAAAATAAATAAATAAATAAATAAATAAATAAATAAGGGGATTAAAATGTACTAAAATGCAAGGAGGAGAATAACAGTATTAGGGCAGTAATGCACTACATTCCAAGCTGCACGACATCCAATATTTTCTGTTAATTTATAGCAAAATATCTACCAGGAAATTACACGATCGGGGGAATATCTCTCCCATTGGCGACAGTGGATCAAAAAGACTCTCATTCATAACTACCTTATGCTAGAATTCTGCGACCCACCATAATCGACTAACTGCCACTTCCCAAATTTCTGCTCTGGCCAGTACTAGAGTTATCTTGGTTTTCACGGAGCGTTCATAGACCCCTTCAGCCTCGTCTGGGATTCGAACTCGGGCGCCTGTTGAGAAGAGCGAGCTACTGTCATGCCATGAGATTTAAGTGTATGTATAAAAGTTAAAGTATGTATGTATGAATGGTGTTATATTATATATATATATATATATATATAAATATATATATAATAAATTAATTATATAATGATATCTTATTAAATTTTATATATAAATTATTATATATAATATATTTTATATATATTACATATATATATATACCATTTAATTATCCTATATATATATATAAAATATATATATATATATGATATACATATATAGCTATAATATATATATATGATATAATATATTATATATATATATATATTATATATATATATATATATATATATATGTATATATATATACACTATATATAATATATATCTATATATATATTATTCTATATATATATCTATATATATACATATATATATTATTATTATATATATATATCGTAAAATATTATATATATTCTATATATATATATATTTATATAATATTATATATAATATATATATATCTATATTATATATATATAATATATATACATATAATATATATATATATAATATATATATCTATATCTTTTATATATATATATATCTATAATATATATATATATAGTATCTATATAAAATAAATATAATTATATATATATATATAATATATATATATATATTATAATCTCTATATATATATTATTAATAATATTTTATAATATATATATATATATATAATATATATATGTATATATAATTATAATAAGTCTATCACATTACCGTGATTCATATACATATATCGAACTACAAATGTCCTTTCATATCTAATTCGCTCTACCTCGGAATTAATATATTTTCATATATGCTTAACCGAGGGGGGAATTTATTAAGCGATTAATAGAATTGGCGATCGACAGGCGCGAACCAGCGACCTCCCAATTCCAGGCACTGGCATTGGGAGGTCGCTGGTTCGCGCCTGTCGATGGCCAATTCTATTATCGCTTAATAAATTCCCCCTCGGTTAAGCATATATGAAAAATATATTCCAATTCCGAGGTAGAGGAGGAGAGAATTAGATATAAAGGACAAATTTTGTAGTTCGATATATATATATATATATATATATATATATATATATATTATATATATATATATATATATATATTATATATATATATATATATATATATATATATATATAACGTTTCATGTTGCTTAAACGCACCATAATTCTGTGAATATAAAACGTATAAAAATAACTTACAAGATAAGAAGAGAAATCATCATAAAAATCAGCTGAAAATATAAATCAAAACTTCAAAAATAAACATGAGAAAAGGAAAGAGCTGAGTGACCACAACAGTTCGTACATGCCCAGACAACACTCAGGCCAGAGAGAGAGAGAGAGAGAGAGAGAGAGAGAGAGAGAGAGAGAGAGAGAGAGGTGCTTGATAAATAATGGCTCGTTCAGAATGCTGTTTGTTTAATAGTGCCTATTATTGAAAAGATGTTTTACTGGAGAATTCCGGATTGGATATTCTTGACCTCTACCTATAACTGAGACCTAGATAAGGCTAAAATATCAAACTTGCAACAGTCTTCGTGACGATCCAATCTAATTACCAAGGCATCTTGGGCATTTTGAAATAACTGCCCGATGAACAGTAAATCAAAATATTATAAGCGCCTCAGTGGCGTGATCAGGATGGTTTTGGCCTGCCACCTCGGTGGCCGCGAGTTCGATTCGCGGGCATTCCACTGAGGGGTCAGAGATACGTATTTCTGGTGAAAGAAGTTCACTCTCGACGTGGTTCGGAAACCACGTAAAGCCGTTGGTCCCGTTGCTGAATAACCACTGGTTCCATGCAACGTAAAAATAAAAAACAAACAAACAAAATATTACAGAAGATATCTTGATGATACTTTTGTCTTATTCAAGCATTTCTGGCAATGTCGATTTTGGCTTAGAATATGCTAATAATACGCATCCTAACATGTAATTTACTTTAGGACAAGAAATGGACAACATCCTTGTATTTTTAGATGTCTGTCACTAGACATAACAACAGCTTCAGTACATCTGTCTTTAGGAAAAATACGTTACAGGTCATAGAGGAACTTTTTCAGCTCTTGTTTTCATTCTTTTAAAATCAATTCAATCCCTATTATTAGATATACCTCAGTCTGGGCCACTTTCCATTTTGAAATTGATTTTTTACTTGTGTGTTTCGCAGAAACCCCATTCCATAAAAAATTGAATTATTAATATTATCAACGAAATGTTAACAAAGTTTGTTTTCTAAACGCCTCAGTGGCGTGAGGTATGGTCTTGGCCTGCCACCTCGGTGGCCGCGAGTTCAATTCCCGGGCTTTCCATTGAGGGGTTATCGATGTGTATTTCTGGTGATAGTTTACTCTCGACGTGGTTCGGAAGTCACGTAAAGCCGTTGGTCTCGTTGCTGAATAACCACTGCGTTCCATGCAACTTAAAAACACCATACAAACAAACAATTTAACGTTCCTAAACATACTGTGTATACCCCAATTCTTTTTACACATTCCGACAATTTACGTTTCAAAGTTGAATATGCTATTGAAAATTAACTAGGATTTTGAAAATTAAACCTCGTTCCTATGAACAAAAACTGGAAGGTTTTTTCAGTTTACAAGGACAAGCTTCAAGAATTTATGAGATCCAACAAAATACGTAAATTTGAATGCCCAAGACGGCTTGGTGATTACATTGGCTCCTCCCGAAGAGACTGCTGCAAGTTAGTTATGACAGTCCTCTATCTAGGGTTTGGTTATAGCACGGGTCAAAAATAGCCAACCAGGAATTCTCCAGCATTAGGACTCATGCATCCAAATGCAAAATAATAGTGGAAATTTTTTTTTTCTAGTATTAGGCACTACTAAAAAAAAAGAAGCCTACTTAACGACCCTTAAGTCATTATCTATGAAGCACCTCTCTCTCCAGGCTTAAACTCTTATGTTTCTTCGTCTCCTCTCTCTCTCTCTCTCTCTCTCTCTCTCTCTCTGACCTAAGTGTTGTCTGGGTATGTATACGAACTATAGTGATCACTTACCTCTTTCCTTTCCTTGAATAAACAGCTTTCTTCATATCCTTGTTTTATTTATTCAAAAGTTCCAAATTATATTTTTAGCTGATTTTTATGATAATTTGTCTTTTTATCTTATAATTTATTATTACATGAAACGTTTCGTATCATAATAGAACAAGTTTCTTAGACTGTCGCCTTCCCGTAACTCTTGGATGATTTATATGTATGTATATAAATATATATAGTATATACATATATAGAGTATATATACATATATATATAATAGATACATATATATATATACATATATATATATATATATATAAGTATATATATATATATATATGATATATATATATATATATATATATATATATATATATATATATATATATATATATGAACACGCAAAAGCACACACACATACATACATACATACATACATACATACATACATACATACATACATACATACATACATACACTTAAATCTCATGTCGTCACAGTAGCTCGCTCTTCTCAACAGGCGCCCGAGTTCGAATCACAGACGAGGCTGAAGGGGTCTATGAACGCTCCGTGAAAACCAAGATAACTAGTACTGGCCAGAGCAGAAATTTGTGAAGTGGCAGTCTGTCGATTATGGTGGGTCGCAGAATTCTAGCATAAGGTAATTAAGAATGAGAGTCTTTTTTGATCCACTGTCGCTAATGGAAGAGATATTCCGTCGATAACAGTTTTTCTTGGCGTTGTTTTCGTGAAGATTCCTCGTAAATCTGTTGCCATAAATTAACAGAAAACATTGGATGTCGCGTAGCTTGGTACTTCAGAATTTCGAGCGAAAATGTCGTTCATTTCTACCCTAGTACTATTCTCCTCCTTGCATTTTAGTACATTTTTATATATTTATTTATTTATTTGTTTATTGGTTTTTCTTTTTTGTTGATTAGTGGAATCTCTTCTTTCTGCATTTCCCTTTACTTCCTCTTACTTCTTCCTAATGCAGACCTTAATATTCTTTGGAAGCTTCAGAATTTCAAGTCAGTGGCCCCTTTGGTGGGCTTGTTCCATATGAATAGGTTCATCTACTGAATAATCAATAATAATAATAATAATAATAATAATAATAATAATAAATAATAATCAATAATAATAATATAATAAAATAATAATAATATTAATTATTATTTTATTATATTATTATTAATTACATTCATATTCTACATGAGTTTTTTTTATAAAACTGAACTTAATCATGTCATGTTTCTTTCCAGTGCATCATCAGATTATAATCATATACACATACATATATATATGATGTACATATACGTGTATATATATATATATATATATATATATATATATATATATATATATACATATATATAATATATATATATATATATATATATATATATATATATATATATATATATATATATATATATATATATATATATATATATATACACGATTATAATCTAATGATGTACTGGAAACAAACATCATTAAGTCTTGTGTAATACAAAAAAAAAAAAAAAAATTCTTGTAAGAAAATGAATATGAGTGAAGCCACGTATAACCTTGATGCATTAATTTCAAAAGAACTGAGTAAAATATGTTTTAAATTTTTTAGTAAGGGAGCTCTGACTAATGGGTAATTGGAATTTTAATGAGTGTAAGGTCTTCTCCATCACCAGTATACTAAGGTCCGCCCCCCCCCCCCCCCACCCCCCCCCCCCCCCCCCCCCCCCCCCCACCACTGCGCATCTGTCAGGTGGGAATGTATTTGGTTTCCAACCGTTTGTTTTATTTTTATACTCGCATATGTCATGTTTATTTCTACCACTAAGTATCAGTCCACTGGAAATGGCTGAGAAATTAAGCCAGAAATATGTCAGGATTGATAAATCTTTATAAACTATTTGTATATATATATATATATATATATATATATATATATATACATATATAATATCACCGTGATCATACACACATACATCGAGCTGCAAAAAATGTCCTTACTTGTTAGCCGAGTCGGTAACAACTCTGGAGTCCTGATGTCTCCTCGTCCGCTGGGCGCTGGTTCGAACCCACGAGAGGACCAAAGTATTATCAACTAAAAAAAATTCCCCTTCGGTTTACATTATATTAATTCCGAGGTAGAGCGAATTGGATATTAAAGGACATTTGTAGCTCGATGAAATATATATATATTATATATAATATATAATATAATAATATATATATATATATATAATATATATATAGATAATATACATTTGACAACAGCAATATTTCTATAGCCCGACGAGGCAAAACCGATACCACCTAAAAATAGCAACCCCGAACGCGCCATAAAGTTAAGCGAAATCATCAGAGCGCTCCTGCGCGCGCGCGCGAGGCGGAGGCACCGGACGGACATATCAGTGACAGGTGTTTGCCGAATGACATCTGGGGGACACCTGTTCTGGGAGCGAGGCAAAAAAGAAAAAAAATGTCACTGGAAATGTGATTAAGTGATGTGTTTAGGAGTAAGAATTCAATTATGTCTCACGAGCCGTTAATTATGTCCGCGAATAATGCTGTGTAATATCATTTTAATTTTTATTAATTTTTTGGGGGCGGTTTTTAAATTTATTATGTTCATGTCAAGCTTCCTTGCCAAACAACGACGGCTGTTATCTGCACCAAGTGTCCTCATTACTACAGAGTGGGAGTGGGCAGTCTAATTTCATTTAACACATGCATAAAATACATACATACATTCACGCACGTATGTATTTATGTATTATACATATAAACTGTCCTGCCAAAAAGCACTAATGACATTAAAGTACGACTCTACGTTTGTTTCTACATTAGAAGTATTCCCCGAAACCGCTCACTTTTCTCGTCAAGTTAGAATTACACCGCATCTCTCACAATCAAAACTCAGTCTACTGGAAAAAAAGATAAATAATTAAATAACAAATAAAACTAAATTAAAAATATGACCTTCAGTCTTTATGCAAATCATAATTTACCCTCCGTTCCCAAAGATTTGCGCTGACCTAATTCAGCGAGTGGGTTTATCTGCCGAAGCCGGACTGTTGTACAAATGGAGTGACCACATCTGCAGATGGAAATTCCGAACTGTGGTGGATCTATCTATACGTTCGAGGCTAAGACCAGCAACGCCACACCCAATGCCGCCTGCGGTGGCTACGTCTCTCATCCCCCAAAAAATCTGTCACCTTTTAATAGGACTTCGGGGTAGTGCCGTCAGTGCACCTCATTCGGTGCAATGTAGGCATGACTTAAGGGTCTTTGCAGCGTCCCTTCGGCCCCCTATCTGCAGCCCTTTTCGTTCATTTTACTGTACCGCCTTTCATATTCTCCTTCTTCTATCTTACTTTCCACCCTCTCCTGACAATTCATAGTGCAACTGCTTTGAGGTTTTCCTCCTGTAACACCTTTCAGACCTTTCACTGTCAATTTCTCTATCAGCGCTGAATGACCTCATAGGGCCCAGTGCTTGACCTTTGGCCTAAATTCTATATTCACTTCAATTCCTTGAAAGTCGTTGACGCCCACTCATATTTATTCTCGCGTGACCCATTCGCAATGTTTTATTTATTTATTTATTTGTTTTTGAGAGGGGGAATCTCTCCTCAGCTGCTAGATGTTTTGTGCACCTGAACTACATTTCTTACGACGCTCCTGATTGGCTGTTGATAAGCCAATGACAGGGCTGGAAACTCTCAGTCTCTCGAGAGAGTTCACATAGGCAGGATGTATGTTCCACCTCTCCTGAGGGATACGTCTTTCAGGAGAGGTGAAACATACATCCTGCCTATGTGTGAACTCCCGAGAGAGCCTGAGAGTTTCCAGCCCTGTCATTGGCTTATCAACAGCCAATCAGGCGCGTCGTAAAGGACTGGCCTAGACGTCAAATGCAAGGTTGGTGTGAATCTACTATAGTAAGTTTTACCTGAACTAAGTCCAAGCTGTGTCAAATTGCAAACGAAATAAAAAAAAATTTGCATTTCTCTGAACTTTTAGAATTCTTCGTCGTTTCGTTCGACTGACCAAGTGATTTCTTTTTACCCCCCAAAAAAAAGAAAGAAAGAAAAAAAACAGAGGTGTTTCTCGCGTTCCTTTCCTTCTTCATTATTAATGAGTCCATTTTACTGCAGCTGCGATGACATCTCTTTAACTCGCATTCTTTAGCGAAAATACAAAATCACTGGAACAAATATATTCTTTGTTTACATGTTCTTTTTACATTGCATGGAACCAGTGGTTATTCAGCAACGGGACCAACGGCTTTACGTGACTTCTGAACCACGTCGAGAGTGAACTTCTATCACAAGAAATACACATCTCTCACTCCTCAATGGAATAACCGAGAATCGATCTCGCGGCCACTGAGGTGGCACGCCAACACCATACCAACCACGCCACTGAGGGCCTGGAACGAATATATCGATTCCCTGATATTTTCTCATAACATATCCCCGATAGCGAATAACGAATCTCTCTTGAATTATCACGACTGTAAACATACTGGGCGCTGGTATAGTGGTCAGTGTCGTGACATGCCAATCAGACGTCACAAGTTCGCGTCTCTCCCCAGGGCGATGATAAAATCACTGGCTCTGCATCACTATCAGTTACTGCTCCAGTGTGGGGTCTTCAGCGGTGGGAGGCTGAAACCAACATTCTTTGGAAGCTTGAATTTCAAGTCAATGGCCCCTTTGGTGTTCTTGTTCCATGTGAATAGGTTTCATCTACTGGAATAAAAAAAAAGCCTGTTCAAAAAATTTCCCTGGAAATGTGGATAAATGTGTCTTATATATGTATTTAATCATTCCTTTTTCAGTTTCACGTCAGTCCTCTGATTGACAGGACAGTATACTTTTTCACCAGGGGGGGGGGGGGGGGGGGGGGTGGGGGGGGGGGGGGGGGGGGGGGCGGCAAAGTGACCTCGCTGTAACGACGACAATCAGCAGTAGCTTTTTTTTATTATTATTAATTATTATTTATTTATTCTTTTTTTTTATTTATTTATTTTTAAGTCTCAGTTCCAGCAAATTATATCATTTTGCGTTTGCCTTCGGGTTTAAGTTTAAGTTGAAGACAGGGTCGACGTCATGCAAACACGCTCAGTAAGACGTACTTTGAATCCATTCACCTAGATACAAAACCAGGCGCTGTTCAGAGGAGAGACAAAATATATATCTTAGTTTAACCAGACCACTAAGCAGCTGATGAACAGCTCTCCTAGCTGGGCCCCCGAAGGATTAGATATTTTTGTCGTAGCTAGGAACCAATTGGTCACCTAGCAACGGGACCTACTACAGCTTATTATTTGTGGGATCCGAAAACCACATCATATCGAGAAATGAATTTCTAATGACCAGAGATAAATTCCTCTGATTTCGCGTTGGCCGAGTCGAGAATCGAACTTAGGACTATGGGATTGGTAGCCGAGCGCGAAAACCACTCGTCCAACGTGGGACTCAGAGGAGAGACAGACCAACAAGATTTGACGCACCAAGAAGAAGAAGAAGAAGGAAGAAGGAGAGTAGAGAGAGAGAGAGAGAGAGAGAGAGAGAGAGATTTAGGGTCTGGGCAGTGTAATGCTCGCTAGTTTGGAAGAAGGACAATAACTTGCATTCGAGGCCGCTAGACGGATACGTTGAGCGCGAAGGATGAACTTTGGCGCTGGATTGATTAATTGATTGATTGATTACGAAAGTTAGGTCTTGAAGATCAAGCGCAAGAACCCATCAAGGATTATTCAGCGCCCAAATGAAAATGAAATATATATAAATTAGTATGATAAATTACGGATAACTCAATGATACCAGCGTTCAAATATGAACGGGAAAAAAATGAAGAATGATGATAGATAAAACCGATGAAAAAATAAATAATTGTAGAAATTTTTATATTTGAAAAATACACGAATGAGTGAATGATGCCAACGTTCAAATATGAACGGGAAAAAATGAAGAATGATGATAGATAGAACCAATGAAAAAAACAAATAATTTTAGAAATTTTCATATTAAAAAAAATACATACTTTATAAGATAAAAAATAACTTTAATCTTTAGTAAATATACCGAAATCGTATCTCATTAAAATAACCAGATTCTTTCAGATAACCCATAAGGTTATCTACCTAAAAAAAATAATAATAATAATGAAAGAAATGAATTCGTACAAGCCTCAACATCTCACGATGGCGCACGACGCAAACATGGCAAGTCCAGTGAAACCTGGCTGTCAACTGTCTATATAGATACTGGGTGCAGAAAAGAATATGGAATTTAAGCCATAGTACAAGCGCTGGGACCTATGAGGTCAATCAGCGCTGACACGGAAACTGCGAGTGAAAAGCAGTTGCACTATGAATCAATTGTTAGGAGAGGGTGGGCAGTAAGATGGAAGAAAGAGAATATGAAAGGAGGTACAGTAAAAGGAACGTATGCCAGTGGCATCAGGTTTCAACCAGTTGTCATCCGTCCAAATGCGAACTAAGCCTATTGTTATTTAACTCCATTGATTGATAGGCCAGGAGTGCAGCATATGCGCCATTTCCTGACATTCATTGGTCGTCTCTTGTAATGCCGTCAGTGCACCACATTCGGTGCAATGTAGGCATTACTCAAGGACTTATGCAGCGTCCTTTCAGCCCCTAGCTGCAACTACTTTCATTCCTTTTACTGTACCTCCGTTCATATTCTCTTTCTTCCATCTTACTGTCCGCCCTCTCCTAACAACTGTTTCATATTGCAACTGCTTTGAGGTTTTCCTCCTGCTACATCTTTCAGACCTTTGACTGTCAATTTCCGTTTCCGCTAAATGGCTTTAGTTGCCCCAGTGCTTGGGATAATGCCAAAAATATATATAAATCAAATCAACATCACTTAAAACCAATATACGAAAGTGCCATCGAGCATCTTTGCTTCTGGTGAGCTGGCATCTTATCATTCTGACTTAGGAAATCAAGCACTTGTTGCTAATTTATTCCACAATTATATTTCTTCACTGCTTTTGATTGGCATTTCATTTTACAGATATACTTTTGTTATTAATCCCAAACGCTTTTAAATATATCTATTGTCTTAGAGTCATGATTTGCTTCTACGTAAGGACACTCTGTCCATATGATTAGGTTTCATAATAATAATAATAATAATAATAATAATAATAATAATAATAATAATAATAATAATAATAATAATAATAATAATAATAATAGCACTTAGGAGGCAGACCCACCTCCCAAGCATATTTTATTAAAAGTGATGGCTACTTCAGCAGCGTTACGGTTGTAGAGATTCTTCTCCATTTTTCGAATAGCTTAGAGGATGTCTGACAGCTCCAGACGAAATCTCGCATTAAGAAACAGAGAGAGAGAGAGAGAGAGAGAGAGAGAGAGAGAGAGAGAGAGAGAGAGAGAGAGAGAATGACTTTGATGGCTATAATATCATAGTTTATCTGTATAAGCTGAAATATATGCACCGATCTTGACCCTGTATTTGATAATGACCTCCATAGGCGCTCTACTAGCCTGTTCAAGTAGCCGCTATCCGAAAAATAGAGAAGAATCTCTTCAAGCGTAACGTTGCTGAGGTAGCCATCACTTTTAATAATAATAATAATAATAATAATAATAATAATAATAATAATAACAATAATGACAAACAGAACAGAGGAATGGCACAACAAACCAATGCACGGACAATACATGAGACAGACTAAAGAACTAGCCAGAGATCACACATGGCAATGGCTACAGAGGGGAGAGCTCAAGAAGGAAACTGAAGGAATGATAACAGCGGCACAAGATCAGGCCCTAAGAACCAGACATGTTCAAAGAACGATAGACGGAAATAACATCTCTCCCCATAGGTAGGAGTGCAATACGAAAAATGAAACCATAAACCACATAGCAAGCGAATGCCCGGCACTTGCACAGAACCAGTACAAAAAGAGGCATGATTCAGTAGCAGAAGCCCTCCACTGGAGCCTGTGCAAGAAACATCAGCTACCTTGCAGTAATAAGTGGTACGAGCACCAACCTGACGGAGTGATAGAAAACGATCAGGCAAAGATCCTCTGGGACTATGGTATCAGAACAGATAGGGTGATACGTGCAAACAGACCAGACGTGACGTTGATTGACAAAGTCAAGAAGAAAGTATCACTCACTGATGTCGCAATACCATGGGACACCAGAGTTGAAGAGAAAGAGAGGGAAAAAATGGATAAGTATCAAGATCTGAAAATAGAAATAAGAAGGATATGGGATATGCCAGTGGAAATTGTACCCATAATCATAGGAGCACTAGGCACGATCCCGAGATCCCTGAAAAGGAATCTAGAAAAATTAGAAGCTGAAGTAGCTCCAGGACTCATGCAGAAGTGTGATCCTAGAAACAGCGCACATAGTAAGAAAAGTGATGGACTCCTAAGGAGGCAGGATGCAACCCGGAACCCCACACTATAAATACCACCCTGTCGAATTGGAGGACTGTTATAAACAAAAAAAAAAAAAAAAAAAAAAAAAAAATCAGAACTCGAACCCTATTTATATGGAACAAATTCACAAAGGGCCGTTAGCTTGAAATTCAGGTTGCCAAATTGTCTTCTTCTCATTTCCATCTTCAGATCTTCGTACCTGTCTACCTTTAAATATTCTCCCTTTTGACTCTTTTAACTCTTACGTCCTGTGGTTATGGTACTTTCTATCGGAGATACTTTCTGGGTTTCTTTGTTTACCAGGATTGAGGTCTGGTCTTGAAAGCTTGCAATCTCGTGGGCAGTTCTTAGGATTACATTATTGATTTTGCGTACCCTGATATTTTTTCGTGTTCTGGTGTAGGTTGTACCTCTCGACTGTACATGGTAAACTATTATTATTATTATTATTATTATTATTATTATTATTATTATTATTATTATTATTATTATTATTGAAAAGGAAACCCACATAATCACTGTGTATAACGTGTTTACTCATAAGTATTTATATCTTATTTTACTCAACACTCGAGTACTTTCAGGTTCCTACCTGTGGCCCTTTTTCAAGAGATGCGTAGGTTGTCAGCTGGGCCTTGACCCAGGCTGACAACCTACGGATTTCTTGATAGGGCCTGAAAGTATTCGAGTGTTGAGTAAAATAAAATGTAAATACTTATAAATGAACACGTTATACACAGTAATTTGTGGGTTTCTTTTTCAATCTTTAGAAGAAAACTGAAAGAAGTTTTTGTCTGGTTCATTATAATTATTATTATTATTATTTTTTTTTTTTTGCTCTATCACAGTCCTCCAATTCGACTGGGTGGTATTTATAGTGTGGGGTTCCGGGTTGCATCCTGCTTCCTTAGGAGTCCATCACTTTTCTTACTATGTGCGCTGTTTCTAGGATCACACTCTTCTGCATGAGTCCTGGGGCTACTTCAGCCTCTAGTTTTCTAAATTCCTTTTTCAGGGATCTTGGGATCGTGCCTAGTGTTCCTATGATCATGGGTACAATTTCCACTGCCATTTCCCATATCCTTCTTATTTCTATTTTCAGATCTTGATACTTATCCATTTTTTCCTCTCTTTCTCTTCAACTCTGGTGTCCCATGGTATTGCGACATCAATGAGTGATACTTTCTTCTTGATTTTGTCAATCAACGTCACGTCTGGTCTGTTTGCACGTATCACCCTATCTGTTCTGATACCATAGTCCCAGAGGATCTTTGCCTGATCGTTTTCTATCACTCCTTCAGGTTGGTGCTCGTACCACTTATTACTGCAAGGTAGCTGATGTTTCAAGCACAGGCTCCAGTGGAGGGCTTTTATTATTATTATTATTATTATTATTATTATTATTATTATTATTATTATTATTATTATTATTATTATTCCTAATTCAGAACATGGTGTGAAGGATATTAACCTACTTGTTAAAATTCCATCGAATGCACAAAGACTATGCCAAGCTATATATTGTACCTACTGTCTGTACATGGCAAACTATTATTTCTATCATTAATATTATTGCTGATGCATTTCTGGAGGGGGGGGGGGATACCGAAAAGGCTATTAATCTGCTTGCCAAAATTGCATCGAATAGACATACCTTGTGCCAAAATTGCAAAAGAAGACAGGAATTATAGAAAAACCAGAAGACAGGAGTGGATACAAAAAAATAATACCGTATGCATAGAGGGATAAATAAATCAATACACAAAAAAAGAAAAGGTCTATGAATATGAAAACATGTGGATAATTTTGATGAAAAATAAATGAAAAAAAATCATTATTTAAGCGTCAGTCAATTGATTAATACCCTATGCATAAATGAATAAATAAATCAATACACAAAAAAGAAGACGTCTTTGAATATGAAAACACGTGGATAATTTTGATGAAAAATAAAGGAAAATCATTATTTAAACTTCAGTTAATTGTCAGAGATCTTGAAGAAGAAATCCAGGACCTAGAGGAAGCGAGGGAAATGGCTCTGGATAGAGACAGATGGAGAGGAACTGAATCAGCCTCATGCCACTGGCCAGTGACGGGAAGATAAAGTAAAGTAAGTAAGTTAATTCTAAAAGAAAATGAGTCAATTGAGATCTGGGATTAGCCCATAATGAAAGGGGGGGAAATTTAATATGGTGGATGAAATACTAAATCATAGTCAACTTCATAAATTCGGTCAAGAGACCTTAAATATGAAGAGAAGTCCAGGTAAAAGTAGAGGATTCAGATTAAGGATAACTAGAACTGGAACTGGGATACAGAACTTAGGCCAAAGGGAGAGAGAGAGAGAGAGAGAGAGAGAGAGAGAGAGATTTGAGGAGAGAACGAGAGAGACTGAGAGAGGAGAGAGAGAGGAGAAGGAGGGCGGAAAAGTAAGATGACAGAAAGAGAGTACGAACGGAGGTAGTACAGTAAAAAGAATGAAAGGGGTCGCAGCCAAGGGCCGAAGGGACGCTGCGAAGGACCTTAAACTGCATGAAGTACATTGGTTTGTCCAAACAACAAGCGTTACTGGAAACTGCAGCAACTTCCAGCAGCGGTGTGGCGCAATGAAGTCTCAAAACTAACGGGTTAAGTGAAGGAGGTCAATGGAGGTCAATCTAATTACTATACACTACAGGTATCTTGCACCTGCCCTCAGGCCGCCATTAGCGATTCCTGCCAATGCTTGGCACCTGCTTTCATTTGACGTAACTTCGTCTTTTCATCTTGCAAGGAGGCAGGTGTATATCACTGCCTTCTGGGCTGGAAGAATAGTAATCAGGGGACTCTACCACTTCTTTCTGGGCTGGAAGAATAAGTAATCAGGGGACTGTACCACTTCTTTCTGGGCTGGAAGAATAAGTAATCAGGGGACTCTACCACTTCTTTCTGGGCTGGAAGAAGAAGTACTCAGGGACTCTACCACTTCTTTCTGGGCTGGAAGAATAAGTAAATCAGGTGGGGACTCTACCCACTATTCTTTCTGGGTCTGGAACGAATGAAATAACCAGGGGACTCCAGGATTCCAGGAATTGTATTTCTCGATGACCAAGCAGCACCAGAGATCCAGAGTTTAGAGGAAGAGTGGGTACCAAGTGATCAGAGCTGACCAATGGGAACTTGAACTTCGACTTGATAACTGTGGGGTGGTGGAACTCGGGAGAAGGGGTCAACAGAGGTCCAGTGCCCACTAGAATGAAGCCTAAAAAGAGAATCTGTAAAGCTCAAACCAGCGTCATCCAATGTCGCCAATTAAAAAAAAAAAAAAAGTTACATTATAAATATAGCTCTGATAAACATAACAGGAAAATGTCATGCAAGAGTTTAAACGTAATGGGCGCAAAATTTCAAGGCAGATCGTAGCTACCGGAAATGACATGTATACTGTTGAATTCAGAGTCACTGATGGACCTCAGGCATTTGAATAAGTGGTAAATTAACATTTCTTCGTCTCTGAAATGATGACAGCATCCTACATACAACTTACTCTGGGTAATTATGGATGAGAGAAACGCTCATGAATGGAACAGATGTCTACGAGAGAGAGAGAGAGAGAGAGAGAGAGAGAGAGAGAGAGAGAGAGAGAGAGAGAGAGAGAGGACATTAACCAAGGTTCTCTTATGAAAAACAGCAGCCATGCAGGTGACTGAGAAGCACGAACACGCTCCACAAAGAAATGAAAGGGACACTCACAATAAAATAACCCTGAATTTACTTGCGTATATTTCTACGGGGAAAAATGTAAACGGATGCAGGCGTTTTGCGTCAGCTCTGAAAGGCGTACTGAACACACTACTCGTCGTAAAGGACAAAGGTGAAACGGAGGAACAATCGCCACGCGACGACCGTGACGTCATATGCCTTCCCAGTAATGGCCAATGGAACTTTAAAACCCTTTAATCATTGAAAATAACCTTGTTTTTGTAGAGATGAATGTTTTGATTTTTTAGTTCCTTTTTTTTATTTTGTCCTTTCATAAAACAAAACAAAAAGCGACCGGTCAACTTTTTTAATGTTTTGTTATCAACAGGGGCGGCCATTGTTTCCGACGGTGTTATTTCATTCGACTGTATTTTTCATAAACTGACAACATCAAAAAGAACGGAGAGAGGGAAAAAAAGATTCCATTTAAGACCGGCCGCCGAATACAGCATCCCCTTCAACTCCGCGAGGAATTTTAATTGGGACGAAACTGAAAAATTACCATCATCCCGGTTATCGAACAAACGCATCATCAAGAGATGACAACGGCTGGTCTCAGCTGGTATTGCTCAGATGTCACGGCGGTGGGTTCGAGTCTTCTCCCAGGGCGATGAATAATCGTTGGCTCTGTATCAAGATATCAATTACTGCTGCAGTGGGAGGTTGAAACCGACGTTCTTTGGAAGCTTGGACTTCACGTCGGTGGCCCATTTGGTGTGCTTGTTCCGCGTGAATAGGTTTCATCTAATAATAATAAGAATATTATTATTATTATTATTATTATTATTATTATTATTATTATTATTATTATTATTATTATCATAAAACTAGAGAAGACCCTCTACAAAATCAATGCAGCTGAGGCATCGATATAAAAAAAAAAATAATAATAATAATAATAATAATAATAATTAATAATAATAATAATAAAATAATAATAATAATAATATGAGGTTCGTCTCTATTTTTCTGATGATGGTTTTTTTCGTTGTTATTAAGATGTGTTACTAGCACACCTATGCTGGACATTGTAAAGGCAGAGGTAGGTAAAAATCTTTATTCCTGAGTAGGTGAAATATCCGAGTAAGTGAATATGAGGTTTAAACCCCCATAGATTTGGTAAATTATATTGTATGTCATTAACATTATTGAATATTTTGCTGCGACTTTTTGCTTAGCTCTTCCAGGCATCCTCTTAGGCAGAGGGAGGTTGAGGGACTGTGGCTGGTGTGGAGTCCTTCGGCTTTTATATCAGGGGGTCAGCCGGTGGCGGGGAGGGGGGTGGGCGGCGGTGTTTTCCGTTGCTGAATTCTGGTTGGGTGGGCGCACGAAGATGGTTTCCTATTGGCTGTTGGGAACTGGCTTCAATCCAATTCTTATATTTGCTGTCTGCGCTGTTATATCCTGGTTGATCTACCTTGGTTGAAGGTTGAGTGACATCACTGGGGGCCGAACTATGATTGGTCGAGGATTGCGTGACGTCACTGGGGATCGAATTCTCATTGGTCGACTGCTGTGTGGTGTAACTACTGGTATTTCTCCGGGTCTCTACATCCATCAGTATTGTCTTCGTTGGTGGTGCTGTCTTGCAGTGGGGTAGAATTACACTACAGTGATGGTATTGCTTGCATTAGTGGTATTCCTTGTCATATTAGTTGGTAACAGGAAGGCCTCCTGTGTAGTATTCATCAAGGGTTTCTGTTCTTGAATAAAGGGTGCTTCGAGGAAGCGTAGGCGACGTGGATCGGGAGTCCTCCCAATTATTCGAATATTCTGAATAATACTGTCACGGGAGATAGCTGTATTGTGGCACGTTGGTATGTGATTCATAATAGTGTCCTCCTGAACATGGCGGGAGACCCTCTTCGACAGAGGCATGGAGGTCATACCGACATAAGCACCCGAACATCTGGTCATTGGGCATTCGAAGTGGTATCTACCACTTCGAATGTTGAAGATACAAAAATTTTAGAATAGGATATCTATGATTTATTCATTACAATGAAAATGTAAAAAATAGTAACGTGAATGTTAAACAGTACAGAAAAAATTATTTCTAATAAAATATAGCGTATTTATTTTAATTTTTGTTGGTGAAACAACGCGCTAGTTGACTGTAGATTTTAGCAAGAGCTCTGAGTAAGCTGGAGGTTGGATCACGCCTTGTTTTAAAAGAACTTGAAGGACTAGAAACTTTTCTAAAGTTATGAATACCAGCGCGACTGCACATTTCTTCTCTCATGACAGTATTTCCAACAGTGGCCGAGTTTCCATCAAAGATATTATTTTATGCCATGAAGGCTTCTTGAATACATCTTTCCTTAGTCCTGTCAAAGCAATTATATATAATTTTACCATTTTCTAAAATCTATTCCATGATCCCTTTCCAAGCGTTCCGAGTTATAAAACTAATTATTTCTCAATCTACATGCTGAAACATATTTATTTTTATAATCAACAAGAGACAGACCTCTTCCACCAGTATGGCAGGAACCACAACCGGAGCAACCAACAGCATGAACACCAATATCTTCAGACAATTTTCCAAGGTTGTTGCTCATGATTACTTTTCAATAGTATTGACTGGAATTCAATGTTGTACCAGTGATTTATTAGTTCAGTTTTGGATGTCTGAAAAGAAAACTATTGTGCCGGCTTTGTCTGTCCGTTAGAACTTTTTTTCTTTCTGCACTTTTTCTGTTCTCCCTCAGATCTTAAAAACTACTGAGGCTAGAGGGCGGCAAACAGGTATGTTGATCATCTACCCTCCAATTATAAAAAACACCAAATTGCAGCCCTCTCGCCTCAGTAGTTTTTAACTTATTTAAGGGTAAAGTTAGCCATAATCGTGATTCTGGCAACGATATAGGCTAGGCCACCACCGGGCCGTGGTTCAAGCTTCATGGGCCGCGGCTCATAGCCCCATACTGAGACCATCACCAATATACAGGTTGTAACACGAGTTTATGCAAATATTTTGGGAAATGAAAGAAAAAGTCATTCTGAACAGGAAATGTTCTATAAATATGTGCATTTTAAGGCTTCGTTTGTCGGTGAGGTGAATTTTTAAAATATCGGTTATTATTAGACGGGGTGTCGGAGTGAGTAGAGGAGGGTGCCAGGGGAGAGTGACGGGAGGTTGATGAAGTGCATTAGACAACTGGATTGCTAGTCTTTTAATTACGGAATTTTAGAAATGATTTTTTTTCTATTGAATGGCGTGTGATGAATACTTTTGATGGAGAAGGAGAGATATTTTTTTTTTATAATACATTTTAAATCTTTGATCTGTGTGTCATGAATAGGTCTGTCTTTGATGGAGGGGAGATTCCACTGGGTTTGCTTTTCTTTCCTTTATAGGATTCCAGTGAATACCACTGAAGAAAAGGGAGAAGGGGTCAGTGATGCTTGCATTTTTCCCCCTTTATTCAGTACGTAAACAATACCTTAGATCTAGAGGTATCTTATTCACATCGGCCTAATCGCCGATTTCCTTTTTAGTATGACAGTGGAGTTCTTAACCATTTAGTAATCTAGAAACTGAACTGTTGTAAAAACCCATAAATAAACATCATACCAACATATTCCACATTACTGGAATAGCAAGGCATTGACTCCAGTTTGTTGCTCTCAAAATAAATAAGGAATTTGACTCTGATTACTCACTGATAACGGCTATTTTAAAAACTCACCTCACTGACGACAAATGAAGCCTTAAAATGCATATGTCTATAGAACATTTTCTGCTCAGAATGACTCTTTCTTTCACTTCCCAAAATATTTGCATAAACTCACGTTACTGCCTGTATAGATCTATTTTCGATAGCCTTGATTATACGCTGTTGCGGCGGTACAGACAACTCGCCTGCGCCGAAGAAACTTCGGCGCATTTTTTAATTTCCATTTTCGTCGGATTTTCTACTTGTTATTTATGTTAACGTTTCAACCTTCCTGTTGAGAGAGAGAGAGAGAGAGAGAGAGAGAGAGAGAGAGAGAGAGAGAGAGAGAGAGAAATCTATGAAATATTAGCCGTTCAAGACTTCCCTAGGCCTAGAGAGACAATTTTCTATTAAATATTTGTGATATCACAATTTGGGAAAAGTAGAAAATAGTATAATTCTTTATCACAATATATATATATATATATATATATATATATATATATATATATGTGTGTGTGTGTGTGTGTGTGTGTGTGTGTGTGTGTGTATATATACACACTACCCCCGCCCCTATCAGACCCGAAGCCTTTGATCAATATCAAAACATCCGCTGCACGCCGAGCGAGGTCATGTCAGGACAAAAGTGAGGTCACGAGAAATCCTCACGTGACACCAGTGGAGCTTATGTAAAGCTATTGAAGGCCAAGTAACACCGGACTGTCAGGGGATTTGCTTTTTTTTATGTTTTTTTTTTTTTAAAGTTCAGTGAACAGAGATTTTTTCCCCTACATTTTATTAATGCAGTTATATATATGTTAATGTTGTTGATGTTTACGTTTTGTGGAAATGCGGTATTTGGAGGTTGAGACTACACGCTGACGCGATAGATTTAATGATACGAACTGTATTTTATGCTTTTAAACAATTACGATACATGAGGACGATAAACAGTTACGGTAAATGATAACAAAGTATAATGACGTGACGATACACGATTGTATCTGATGATGATAAATAACTATGATAAATAACAAACAAAAGTTATTCAAAGTAAGTTCCGATATATGAGGATAGATTAGTACGATATATATCATCATACTTAATAAACAAGCAAGTTTTCTGTACAGCATACAATGCTGTACGAAACTCTCAACCGCAATCCGTGAAACTTTCAGCCACGACCCCGGGGGTGGGCTGTGTTGTTGGCTGTACGAAACTCTCAGCCACAGTCCGTGAAAAACTTTCAGCTACGGCCCCGGTGGTGGCCTGTGTTGTTGGCTGTACGAAAATATCAGCCACAGTCCGTGAAAAACTTTCAGCCACGGCCCCGGTGGTGGCCTGTGTTGTTGACTGAACAAAACTCTCGGCCGCGGCCCGTTGAAACTTTCAGCCACTGCCCAGTGGTGGCTTATGTTGTTGGCTGTACGTAACTCTCAGCCGCAGTCCGTGAAACTTTCAGCCACTGCCCGGTGGTGGCTTGTGTTCTTGGCACCTATATCGGCGCCAGACGCACGGTCATGGCTAAATTTAACCTTAAATATAATAAAACTACTGTGTCTCGAGGGCTGTAATTTGGTATGTTTGATGATTGGGGGGTGGATAATCAACGTACCAATTTACAGCCCTCTAACCTCAGTAGTTTTCAAAATCTGGGGGCGGACAGAAAAAGTGCGGACGGACAGACAAAGCCGTCACAGTGGTTTCCTTTTACAGAAAGCTAAAAACTAGTTGAAAGTTTGTCTCATCACACAAAGTAAAAATATCGACGTCAAGAATATCTCCTTTTCCAGGAATGAATTTACCTAAATATGAAAATGAAAATGTAAAAAAAAAAAAAAAAACTCTGATCGCCTGTTACGCTGATAGCAAATAATAGGTACCTGTTCTTGGTAACGTTCAATGAATAGTCAATTACATACCGCCCAAGCTTCATGTTACTAAACATCAGATCATTAATTATCGAATACTTTATTTAATGATATACTCATAATTCTTCAATACCAGTAAATCAGAGCGAAAGAAAGACTAATTATATACAGAAAAGTAAAGTGATTATTAGCAGTGTTTCATGTTATATTTGGCTATGCTGTATTAACTTGGATAATGTAGCAGTAAAACACTATATTAAGAGTAACATAACAAGAAGATGCACTATGTTAATGGTAACATTAGCAGAAGCACTATATTGGTAGCAACATAACCAGAAGACGAACTATATCAATGGTAACATTACCAGAGGAAGCACTATATTTGTAGTAACATAACCAAAAGACGCACTATATTCATAGTAACATAACCGGAAGAAGTACTATATTAATGGCAACATAACCAGAAGATGCACTATATTAATAGTAACAAATTCAAAAGAAGCACTATATTCATAGTAACATAACCAGAAGAAGCACTATTCCAATAGTAACATAAGCAGAAAAAGCACTATACCAATAGTAACATAACCAGAGGAAGTCCTATATTAATAGCAACATAAAAAGAGGACCCACTATATCAATAGCAAATAACCAGAAGACGCACTATATTCATAGCAACATAACCAGAAGACGGACTATATATTAATAGTAACATAACCAGAGACACGTCGTCGTCATTAAACTATTCCCGGATTTTGAAACTCAACACAGAAGTCTCCCGGACATCTCATATCTTCACCCACGCCATTGAGCATCCAAGTATTCCTACCCGTCAGATCTCTAGCGAGTTCTCCTAATTAGCCTGGAATCTACAAGCTTCCAGAAGACGCCCACAGATGGAGGTGTCTTTTACATCGTTTCGTACCGCCGTTCTTGGCGGTGATGATACCACCTTTGCATTCAGAGTTGGATTCAATCTTCTCAGATACAATCACCATTATACTATTATTATTATTATCAATATTATTATCAAGCTGAACCATATTCATATGGAATAAGGCCGCCAAAGGGGCCACTGACTTGGAATTCAAACCTAATATTATTATTGAGAAGACGAAACCTATTCATATGGAACAAGCTCATCAAAGGGGCCACTGACTTGGAATTCAAGCTTAATTATTATTATAATTTTTTTTTTTTTTGCTCTATCAATTCGACTGGGTGGTATTTATAGTGTGGGGTTTCGGGTTGAATCCTGCCTCCTTAGGAGTCCATCACTTTTCTTACTATGTGCGCCGTTTCTAGGATCACACTCTTCTGCATGAGTCCTGGAGCTACTTCTGCCTCTAGTTTTTCTAGATTCCTTTTCAGGGATCTTGGGATCGTGCCTAGTGTTCCTATGATTATGGCTACAATTTCCACTGGCATATCCTATATCCTTCTTATTTCTATTTTCAGATCTTCATACTTATCCATTTTTTCCCTTTCTTTCTCTTCAACTCTGGTGTCCCATGGTATTACGACATCAATGAGTGATACTTTCTTCTTGACTTTGTCAATCAACGTCACGACTGGTCTATTTGCACGTATCACCCTATCTGTTCTGATACCATAGTCCCAGAGGATCTTTGCCTGATTCATTATTATTATTATTATTATTAATATTATTATTATTATTATTATTATTATTATTAGTTATTATTATTATTATTCAGAAGATGAAACCTATTCATGTGGAACAAGCCCGCCAAAGGGGATACTGACTTGGAATTCAAACTTCTTCTTCTTCTTCTTCTTGCCTTCTTCCTCCCATTCCTCTTTCCTTCTTCTTCTTCTTCTTGCTTCTTTTCTTCTTCTTATTATTATTATTATTATTATTATTATTATTAGAGAACGACGAAACCTATTCATATGCAACAAGCCTTGAGGAATTCAAGCTTAATTATTATTATTATTATTATTATTATTATTATTATTATTATTATTATTATTTTATTATTATTATTATTATTCAGAAGATGAAACCTATCCATGTGGAACAACCCCACCAAAGGGGCCACTGACTTGAAATTCGGGTTTAGAAAGAATATTAGATGTTCATTAGGAAGAAGTAAGAGGAAGTAAAGGGAAATACAGAAAGAAGAGACACCACTTATTAAAAGAAGAAAATATAAATTAACAAATTAATAAATGTATCAAAATGCAAGAAGAATAGTATTAGGGTAGGAATGCATTGCGTCTCCGCCTGAACTTCTGAATGCAAGGAGTGCAATGGCTTCATCGAATGTTATTTCTCATTTTAGCACCTCTTTTTCCAAAACACTACAGGCTCTGGACTCAAGAGAATCGGGTTAAACTTCATTGTTTATTGTGCAAAACCAACCAACCACCCGTCCCGCCAACCCCCCCCCCCCCCCCCCCCCCCCCCCCCCCCCCCCCCCCCCCCCCCCCCCCCCCCCCCCCCCCCCCCCCCCCCCCCCCCCCCCCCCCCCCCCCCCCCCCCCCACCTCCAACAAGATTTCATGCTTACTTCTGAAGGCAGTGGCCACCACATTTGGAGATGACATTACATGACGAAAATCATTAATATTTCTTTTAATTTAGAGTTATAAATAAAACGACCTTGTTAGCCTGTGCTACGCACGCTGGAAACCGGAGTTGCTTTCACTCTTGCCCTCATGAACCAGGAGGTTGGATGTCTCCCTTCACCTTGGTTCACCTACCTACCACGGCCACACCCGGGCGGACAAACTGGTTTGCATGGTGTGGATGGCTGTGTCATGTCTCCCCTACTGACATCCAGGGAGGACAAACAAGATAAATTCACTCAGATTTTATTATTACAGATAATATAATAATTCATACCAACAATTAAACATATTATACAACACGTTTATATAAATCCATTTGACCCTTTGCCATGAGTTTATCAATCGGTCAGGTTAAACAAATCGAAAACTTCTCTTCGAAATATGCAGTCATTTGCATTTCCTGCTTCTTCGTCGCTATTTTTTTAGATAATGAGAAAAGACCACGAATAGAATTCCTAAAATTACCGAGAGGAAAAAAAACAAAAAAGACTGAAATGCACAAAGACAACACAAGCGCAGGTAAGCTAGATAGATAGTCTGTGAATTCAGTCCTGTAAATATTATAGGCCTGTAATGTGTACATATATATATATATATATATATATATATATATATATATATATATATATATATATTATATCGAGCTACAATGTCCTTTAATATTCAATTCGCTCAACCTCGGAATTAATATATTTTCATATATGCTTAACCGAAGGGGAATTTTTTTCTCGATATAGACTTGTCTGGACCCAGGCGCGAACCCATGGAGCCTTTCAAATCCAGGAACGTCAGTGAAGCTTTTACCTACTATACCACCGCAAGATGTTCTCTTGCGGTGGTGTAGTAGGTAAAAGCTTCACTGACGTTCCTGGATTTGAAAGGCTCCATGGGTTCGCGCCCGGGTCCAGGCAAGTCTATTATCGAGAAAAAAATTCCCCTTCGGTTAAGCATATATGAAAATATATTAATTCCGAAGTAGAAGCGAATTAGATATTAAAGGAAATTATAGCTCGATATATGTATATGAATCACGGAAATGTGTGAGATTGACATATATATATATATATATATATATATATATATGTATATATATATATATACATATATATATATATATATATATATATATATATATATATATATATATATATATATATATCTTGCCCTGCCCTTTTATTAAAAGTACACAAATTGGAAACCCTTACCTGTTGTCAATGATGCCCTCCGTCTGCAACCATGTCGTTAGGCTATTAAGATCTCGTAAGTATAAAAATATACTATTTATTACCCAAAGCAGTTGAATATAAAATAGAACAAAATTATTAACAAGTCATAGTGACAAAAAACCCAAATCTGCCCATAAAGAAAACTAGTAAGTTAACATTCTACCCTCCTGACTAAGAATTCACTCCCAGACCCAAAATGTCAATAAGTTCATTTTATTAGTCAGGTTAGAGATTCCCGTCTCTAGTACCATGAAATAGAACCCATCTGTAATAAAGATAACACTGGATAAAAGATACACTTCACACATCACTCTTTTTAAAGTAATTTAAGTAAAGAAAGTATTTCACACTTCTCTCTCTTTTCAAAGGAAATGGTTTTCTAAGTCTTACAAAATATGCGTCATACCTTTACGATGGGGGTTTCCTCTCCCGACACCTGACGTGTACCAACCGACCTCTTTGTGCTCACGAAAAGGAATGTGGCTTTCGCAAGTGCCTTGGTCTATTAGACCTGTAACATCCGTACAAACGAATGTACATGCTTGACGCCAAGACAAGCGATCTCTCGGTTAAACGCTTACGTACCCAAATTCCTTCCCTCAAGTAAGCTGTAAGTTCAGCCTGTCTCCAAGCAAGACATGATATGTGATTTCACTAACATTACACACTTGTAAGATATATATGATTATTTTCTCCCGTCTTTTTAGTCACTTTCAAGTCCTTGTTTTGATTTTTGTATCTGTAAATGTCCGATTATTTTTTTCTTATATATTTCTTATGTGCATAAGTGATGCCTTAGGTATTCATAGTCTGTCATTTTTCAGCCTTGAGGATGCAACAAATGGTGTGAAAAGTTGGCTTATTAAACTTGATACTCACGAAAGACAACACCTATATATATATATATATATATATATATATATATATATATATATATATATATATATATATATATATATATATATATGTAGAATCTACTGGTCACATTTTTACCAGATACATATGAAATTGTAATAGCCACATTGCCCTCTTAACTTCTTGAATTCTTTGCTCTTTTTTTGGATACGCTTTGTAGTGACAAGCGTATCCAAAAAAAGAGCGAAGTTATGAGGGCATTGTGGCTATTACAGGTGCATATATATATATATATATATATATATATATATATATATATATATATATATATATATATATATATATATATATATATAAGCTGAAGGCAAAGAAGATAAATATATAATATATATATATATACATATATATATTATATATATATATATATATATATATATATACATAAATAGAAAACTGAAGCATTTCATAGCCTGTACATGGAGCCTATGCATCTTTAAGCGACTCATGGACGCTCCTGCCGCAGCCAACCACCACCACCACCACGCCTCTCCGTTTATTTATCGAGTGTATTTACAGTCCTGCCGCCGTGGAGCACCAAAGTACTGAAGCGACGGACGCCCACGCCTTGTTTACTTCGACGTGGGCGGCGGCCATTGTTGTCAACTCGGCCGAAAGCTATGTAAACAAACGCCCACTCGGCTGGCTGAAGCTTCCTCGAACACATACACACCACTTCGGGAGCTGTCGACGACGAAGAGGAGAGAGAGAGAGAGAGAGAGAGAGAGAGAGAGAGAGAGAGAGAGAGAGCAAATGCCTAGATCGGTGGAATTGATTTCTTTGGTCATTTGTCGCAGTTTCTGATTTTATTGTTGTATCATTATTTTATTTACTTGCTCCGTGTGCGTGCCCTGGGGTGAATGAGATGGGTGGTGGATATGGTAATGGGGGCACTGATACTCTCTCTCTCTCTCTCTCTCTCTCTCTCTCTCTCTCTCTCTCTCTTTATAGATATATATATATATATATATATATATATATATATATATATATATATGTATGATATATATATGTGTGTGTATATATATCTTATATCATTAATATTATATAATAACTAATAATACATACATCGGATACAAAAAATCCCTGTGCACCTAATGTTTTTATGGTACGACACTTAGAGTGGCAGCAAAACCCTTAATTAAGATCTGTTTTATTATTTATGCCTGTTTGATCCTCAAATCAAAACTTGTAATAAATAAATATTAATAAATTACATTTTATTTTATCTCCGGTCTTAATCAAGGGTTTAAGTTCTGCTTTATTATTTTGCCGTTTGATCCAAATCAAAACATTATATTTTATTTTATCTCAGATCTTATCTTAATTAAAGGTTACGCAGCCCAAACCACTAGAGTGTCGTATCATAAAACGTTAGGTGCACAGGGAATTTTTGATCACCCTGTATGTATATATATTATATATATATATATATATATATATATATATATATATATATATATATGTGTGTGTGTGTGTGTGTGTGTGTGTGTGTGTGTGTGTGTGTGTGTGACTGGTAAAAACGTTCTGTAACAACAGAATTCAATCTAATATAAGGAGCCCATAAAAACGCCAAAATATAGAGAGAAAAGTACTCTATTTCAGAGACTGCTGTCTCCCTCTTCAGGTAGATGAATGAGAAAAGTTTACAGAAAAGGTGGTATTTATACCAAGAGGTCCATCCACAGGCAAGCTAATTTAGGTCACCCCCGCTGATAATCTTCCTTTAATCTTCTTAATTAAGTAATTAATCCTAAATTACCCTACTTTTATGGCCTTCCCAAAACTCACAAAGACAATCTTCCATTCAGACCCATCGTTTCATGTGCCGGAGCTTTCAATTACAAAATTTCTAAATGGTTAGCTGGCCTCCTTTCCCCTTTTTTAGGCACTTTTTCCCCCAGTCACATTAAACATTCGGAAGATTTTTGTCACAAATTCAGAGAAGGACATATACCACTTCACAACATAAAACTTTTAAGCCTTGACGTAGACTTCCTATTCACAAAAGTACCAGTACAGGACGTTCTTCAGTTTTTAAGGGAAAAATTATCCCCCTATTCAGGTCATTTCCCATTGGCGCTTGACAAAATAATAAAGTTAGTTAAATTATGTGCATCTAATTTACGTATTTTCATTCGGGGAATCATTCTACAAGCAAAAATTCGGGTGTAGTATGGGTAGTCCTTTAAGTCCTGTTTTAGCCAATCTGTACATGGAATACTTTGAAACTACAGTAAAAAATGCAATAAAACCCAAAAACATGCTGTGGTTGAGATATGTGGATGATATCCTAACATTTTGGGATAATAGGTGGGGCAATTTCAATGAATTCCTCTCAAAATTAAACGCATTAGTGCCCAGCATCAAATTTAAAGTTGAAAGGGAAACAGACAATAAAATTCCTATTCTTGATGTTTTAATAATCAGAGACACGACTGAATACAAATTTACCATATACAGAAAACCAACGTTCTCACTTTCATACATTCACTACTTTAGCTATCACGACATTACTATCAAGATAGGTGTAGCTAGCAACCTGTTCTTAAGAGCCTTACGAATTTGTTCCCCAGAATTCCTGGAAAAAGAATTTGAACTAATTCGCAAGCAACTTTCGTCTTTAAAGTATCCTGACCATATAATCGAGAAAGCAATTCACAAAGCAAACGTAATTTTCTACCGACCCCCTAAAGAAAAGACCAGAGATACACCCAACAATAAAATAAAAATTCCTCACCTGGACACGAATAAGAGAGTAACCCACACCCTCGGAAAATCTAACCCTTTTGCATTTACTTAACCAAACACCTTAGCCAAATC
>NC_087202.1:86004960-86019960 GCF_015104395.2 Macrobrachium nipponense | reverse complement strand
TATATATATATATATATATATATATATATATATACAGTGTATATATAATATATATATATATATATATATATATATATATATATATATATATATATATATATATATATATATATAAACACACACACACACACACACACACACACACATATATATATATATATAATATATATATATATATATATATATATATATAAATGAAATGAAAATGATACAAAGGCGAAAAAATAACTCTCATTCAAAACAATGAACCTCCTTTAATCTCTACAGTAAATTCAGTCGACACCCGAGACGAGAGTCGTCTAAGGTCCTGGAAAGCTGAATGGAAATAGGCAGGTTATTTCTGGAAAGGAAAATAGGGCAGCCATCAGATTTTGGCACGAATCCACGGTGGGCCATGAGAGAGAGAGAGAGAGAGAGAGAGAGAGAGAGAGAGAGAGAGAGAGAGAGAGAGAGAGAGATTAGATTTTGTGAATGAAGCTATCTCAGTTCAATGAAAGGTATCTTAAGCGGTACCTGATTTTTATTATTATTATTATTATTATTATTATTATTATTAATTGATTATTATATTATTATTAATTATTAATTATTATTATTATTAGTTATTATTATTTTCATTTTTAATAAAGTATGATTGAGAGAGGGGTTCTGCCCTTCCTAAGTAATAATTATTATTATTATTATTATTATTATTATTGATTATTATTATTATTATTATTATTATTATTTTTTATTATTTTCATTTTTAATAAAGGTATGCTCTTGAGAGAGGGTTCTTGATTTCCTAAGTATATTATTATTATTATTATTATTTATTATTATTATTATTATTATTATTATCTTTTTCATTTTTAATAAAGTATGCTTAGAGGGGAGGGTATGCTTTTTTTTCCTAAGTAATAATTATTATTATTATTATTATTAGTATTTATTGATTATTATTATTATTATTATTATTATTATTAGTTTTATTTATTATTAATTATTCAGTAGATGAACTTATCCATATGGAGCAAGCCCACCAAAGGGGCCACTGACTTGAAATTCTTGAAGCTTCCAAAGAATATTAAGATGTTCATTAGGAAGAAGCAAGAGGAAGTAAAGGGAAATAGAGGAGGAAGAGAGATCCCACTAAAAAAAAAGAACAAAATAAATCAATAAATAGATAAAAATGTACCAAAATGCAAGAAGAAAGAATAGTACATATTAGGGTAGTGATGCATTGCATATTATTCATATGGTTCACATTCTCAAGAGGACAAAAAAAAGGCACTTTGTGAATACATTGGAAAGCAGACAGGTAAAAAAAAAAAAATAACAGATCAAAAGCAAGCCAATAATAGTGACCTATGATATCACTCACATTACAAAAGATATTGAAGTCATTTAAACATCTCTGGGTACGGTTCCTTTAGTTCATCAACTGCAACTGATGAATGCAATACTTAAGCTCTTTTGACGAGATAATAATAATAATAATAATAATAATAATAATAATAATAATAATAATAATAATAATAATTCCATGAGGAACACTTCAATTTTTGACCAGATAATAATAATAATAATAATAATAATATTGTTAAAAAGAATGCCAGTATTAAACGAGTTGATTTTATATATTTGTTTTTTTTTTCTATGTTCCTTACAATTCGCTTCTCAGGCTTCAGCGATGTTTCTGAGTAACTGGCCAATATTCAGTTACTCAGAAACATCGCTGAGCCTGAGAAGCGAATTGTAAGGAAAATAGGATAATAATAATAATAATAATAATAATAATAATAATAATAATTCCATGATGAACACTTGAATTTTAAACCAGATAATAATAATAATAATAATAATAATAATAATAATAATAAATAATAATAATAATAATAATAATAATAATAATAATAATAATAATAATAATAATAAAAAAAAAGTGATGGACTCCTAAGGAGCAGGATGCAACCCGGAACCCCACACTATAAATACCACCCAGTTCGAATTGGAGGACTGTGATAGAGCAATAATAATAAAATACTTTATTAAAGGTAATGGCTACTTCAGCAGCGTTACACTTGTAGAGATTCTTCTCTATTCTACGAATAGCGGCTTTTTCCGTGCTACTTAAACAGGCTAGTAAAGCGCCTATAGAGGTCATGATCACATACAGTGTCAAAATAGGTGTATATATTTGAAATTTACAGGTAAACTATGATACCATAGTCATCAAAAGTCATTAACGATTCTCTCTCTCTCTCTCTCTCTCTCTCTCTCTCTCTATCTCTCTCTCTCTCTCTCATAGCTTATCGGTAATTTCAAATATATACACCCTATTTTGACACTGTATTTGATCATGACCTCTATTGGCGCTTTACTAGCCTGTTTAAGTAGCACGGAAAAAGCCGCTATTCGTAAAATAGAGAAGAATCTCTACAAGTATAACGCTGCTGAAGTAGCCATTACCTTTAATAAAGTATGCTTGAGAGAGGGTCTGCTTCCTAAGTACAATAATAATAATAATAATAATAATAATAATAATAATAATAATAATAATAATAATAATAATAAAAATAATAATAGAAAAATGCCCCTTAGTCAACATACAAAAAGGCAAAGTTAAACGAGAAACTGAAGGATAAAGCTACCAGATGGGAGCAACATCAAACACTAGATGAGACAGGATACAAATATCTGGGAATAATGGAAGGAGGAGATATAAAACACCAAGAGATGAAGGACACGATCAGGAAAAAAGAATATATGCAGAGACTCAAGGCGATACTCAAGTCAAAACTCAATGGAGGAAATATGATAAAAGCCATAAAACACATGGGCAGTGCCAGTAATCAGATACAGCGCAGGAATAGTGGAATGGACGAAGGCAGAACTCTCCAGCATAGATCAGAAAACCAGGGAAACAAATGACAATACACAAAGCACTACACCCAAGAGCAAATACGGACAGACTATACATAACACGAAAGGAAGGAGGGAGAGGACCTTCTAAGTATAGAGGACTGCGTCAACATCGAAAACAGAGCACTGGGGCAATATCTGAAAACCAGTGAAGACGAGTGGCTAAAGAGTGCATGGGAAGAAGGACTAATAAAAGTAGACGAAGACCCAGAAATATACAGAGACAGGAGAAAGACAGAAAGAACAGAGGACTGGCACAACAAACCAATGCAAGGACAATACACGAGACAGACTAAAGAACTAGCCAGGCCGATGACAATTGGCAATGGCTACAGAGGGGAGAGCTAAAGAAGGAAACTGAAGGAATGATAACAGCGGCACAAGATCAGGCCCTAAGAACCAGATATGTTCAAAGTACGATAGACGGAAATAACATCTCTCCCATATGTAGGAAGTGCAATAAAACGAAAAATGAAACCATAAACCACATAGCAAGTGAATGCCCGGCACTTGCACAGAACCAGTACAAAAAGAGGCATGATTCAGTGGCAAAAGCCCTCCACTGGAGCCTGTGCAAGAAACATCAGCTACCTTGCAGTAATAAGTGGTACGAGCACCAACCTGAAGGAGTGATAGAAAATGATCAGGCAAAGATCCTCCTGGGACTATGGTATCAGAACGGATAGGGTGATACGTGCAAACAGACAGACGTGACGTTGATTGACAAAGTCAAGAAGAAAGTATCACTCATTGATGTCGCAATACCATGGGACACCAGAGTTGAAGAGAAAGAGAGGGAAAAAATAGGGTAAGTATCAAGATCTGAAAATAGAAATAAGAAGGATATGGGATATGCCAGTGGAAATCGTACCCATAATCATAGGAGCACTAGGCACGATCCCAAGATCCTGAAAAGGAATCTAGAAAAACTAGAGGCTGAAGTAGCTCCAGCACTCATGCAGAAGAGTGTGATCCTAGAAACGGCACACATAGTAAGAAAGGGATGGACTCCTAAGGAGGCAGGATGCAACCCGGAACCCCACACTATAAATACCACCCAGTCGAATTGGAGGACTGTGATAGAGCAAAAAAAAAAAAAAAAAGAAAAAAAAAATAATAATAATAATTCCATGATGAACACTTGATTGAAATAAGGATAAAGGAAAACTAGTAATAAAAAAAGAACAGCAAAATTATTTTTAAAAAATTGTTAAAACGACAAAGTATTCAATCCATACGATTTCATCCGCTGAATTGGGACGCGTATTCATTACAAGCAGTAATGTTTCTCATGTATATTCAGTTTAATTTTTACATATTACAATTTCCTTGGAAAGATATGGCAGACGAGGAACGATTGCAACGCAGGAACTTTTGCTGTTATACGTCTTAGGCATAAGAGCTTTAGTGAAAGACAAGTTTCTGTAATTTATGTATACACACACACACACACACACACACACACACGCACACAAACACACACACACACACACATATATATACATATATATATATATATATATATAATAGATATATATATATATATAAAATATTAGATATATAAGGGTGTGCATACAAAATCCCCCAGTACCATTATAAGTATGTATTGCCCAGAATGGTACTGGGACTTTATGGACACCCTGTATATGTGTAATATATACTATATATATATATATATATATATATATATATATATATATATATATATATATACATAGAGCCCAGAATGGTACTGGACTTTATGGACACCCTGTATATATATATATATATATATATAGATATATATATATATATATATATATAATATATATATGTGTGTGTGTGTGTGTGTATATATATATATATATATATATATATATATATATATATATATATATATATATATATATATATATATATATGATTATAATCACTTTAGCACGTGATTCATTTATCACACATATCCACAGGTGAAAAATAAGTGGCGGGGTGTAGGTCCTGACCGGTTTCAACTTTATATCCAAGCCATTGACGAAGTTCTGATACATAGTATTAGAGGCCACAAATATATATAGTACAGAGACAGTGCTGACGAATATACACACAAACATTTGAGACTGTATGTGCGTGTGCGTGTTTGTGTCTCGTCGGCGTGTTCATTATCACATACACTGTCATAAATTCAGTGACACAAAAACGAAAGTTGCGAGCGCTCCTCTCTTCTCTCCTCTGCTCTCTCTCTCTCTCGCTCCTCCGTCTTCTCTCTCTTGCTTCCCAAAACCACTTCGCACCAATGGCCCGGGGGTTGGGGGGTTGAGGGGGACAAAGCGAGACTTTTATTTTCCCATCCTTAACTTCACCCCAGACTTTCTTTTAACCGTCTATTGTTGAGCCGAGTCCTAAGTAAACATCCATTTCCAGCCCGGGGCGTGGGCGTGGGTGGCGAGGAGAATCTGCCGCCTAGAGATATCCAATAACGAAAGTGTGAAAAGGCGGGTTATCACGGGAGCTTGATTTAGGAGGTTGGGTGGGCGGGTGGGGTGGGGGGTGGTGGTTGGGGGCGGGGAGTGTCTGTCCGTCTGTCTGTCTGTCTGTCCCTGTGACTGGTACTGGAATTTTCCAGCAGTATTTGCATAATGCCTCAATAAACTTTATCCGCTTGTCTGTCACTCAAGTTACGATGTAACATTATTTCTTTGGACATTTAATTTTATGGTGTCAAATTCGTCTTCTTATTTGATATTTGTTTAACACAGTCTCTCTCTCTCTCTCTCTCTCTCTCTCTCTCTCTCTCTCTCTCTATTTACATTAAACGAAAACCAGACAAGAAATAATGGATGGAAACTAGAACTAAAGAGATACAACACATCCCATTGTGGGAACTTCTTCACATACAAGATATGTGAAACTATATGGAATAAACTGCCACCAGCAGTTGTAAACAGCAACAGCGTAGAAGAGCTTAAAAGAAAGCGAGACAAAATCATTAGGACACTGTGAATGCACAGTAAAACCTTCTCCTACAGATAAGTGAGCACACGATGTCTCCTCGGATGGACTAACAAGTCTTTGAGACATCCTACTCCTTGTAACTCACTCACTCTCTTAGCTGAGTGATTTTTGAAGATATCCTTCTGTCCTCCCTGTTTTTATGTATTGCTGCAGACCTTAGGAATCAGATCTGGGCGGTAATAGCTCGCATCAAAAACCAAGAAAGTGAAAGGAAGCAGATATCTCGGGAAAGTTAAATAAGGGAAGAGGTGGCCTCGCGGGCGTTACCAAGCCGTTAGGGAAGGTAAAAATGTGAAGCGTAACTTCATTAAAATTCCGGACATTCTTAACGAGCGTTCGCCGATGTCATCCCGGATTTTCCGAACGTTTTCGAGGGAGGAGTTCGGAATTTCCGGAGAAAAAGTGAGGGCGGGTGCAGGGCTGGGGGTGGGGGATAAACTGACGAACATTCTCCAAGTTTCAAACGTTTCCTTTTTGAATTTCGATACAGTTCTTGTCTGTTTATTAATTCCTTTTTTTTCTCTTTATTAATATGTGGTACCTTCTTCAATTTCGATAGTTTTTATCTATTTATTAATCCACTTTTTTTTCATTTTTTAATGAGTGGTACCTTCTTGAATTTCGAAACAATTTTTATCTATTTATCAATTAATTTTTTAACCATTTTTCAATAAGTGGTATCTTCTTGCATTTCGATACAGTTTTATCTATTCATGAATTGATTTTTTCCCTTGTTTTAATAATCGGTATCTCTTGTTTTTGTGCTTCACTTTACTTCATCTTACTTCTACCTAATGAACACCACATTCTTTTGAAGCTTCAATGTCAAGCCAATAGCCCCCTTTGGTAGGCTTCTTCCATATAAATAGGTTTCAGCTAATAATAATAATAATATGAATAAAATCTAGCATTTCTTGTATATGAATGCTAACTAAAGGATATGAGCTACTTTTATACATTCGCAGTGTTTAAATAAACGAGCTAAAAGTGATATTCAAGGTCATTTCACCGTCTGTAACTGCTATAAGTAGATTCACATTAACCGTGCATCTGATGTCTAGGCCAGTCCCTTACGACGGCTCCAGATTGGCTGTTGAATAGCCAATCACAGGACTGGAAACTCTTAAGTCTCTCTCGAGAGTTCACATAGGCAGGTTGCACTAAATTCCACCTCTCCTGACGGATACTTTTGAAAGACGTATCCCACACGAGGGGTGGGACATAGTACAACCTGCCTATGTGAACTCTCTCGTGAGACTGAGAGTTTCCAGCCCTGTGACTGGCTTATCAAAAGCCAATCAGGAACGTCGTAAGGGACTGGCCTAGACATCAGATGCACGCTTGATGTGAATCTACTATAGTTACATCTACAGCAATCAAGTGGTCTAGGAACTATGAATGTTATTCGTATCGATACAAATCTGGATATTCGTGAAGACGCATGTCATGCGCACTGCACAGGTTAAACACATCCACTAAACAAGTGAGCTGATTAATTTCGCTCCAAACGCACGGTTATGATACGACTTATGGAACGATTTTATATGGCTGGTGTTGTTATATTATATATATATATATATATATATATATATATATATATATATATATATATATATATATACATACACACACACACACACACACACACACACACACGTCCCTTGACGACGTCTTAATAAATACGAAAGCGCTTGGATTTCTGCCTATCATTTTCCTGTGGTATTCGCTTATTAACGAAGTCTTATAGTCATGAAGTGATAAAAAAAACTTGTATCAACTTTCAGATCTTGAATCAAAATTGGAAGTTATTCCTAATGTTAGTCTAATTCTTATAGATCCAAAACCGGCAAGGAAAATAAAAGTATGAAATGCGACAACGTTTCTGTGGCGCAATCGAGTTTTTTGTACAGCTTTAGGTGGTCTTGGTACAACACTGTAAGAGCCACGGCCCGTGAAACTTTAATCACGGCCCGGTGGTGGAATGTCATATCTCACGGCTAACTTTAACCTTGAATAAAATGAAAACTACTAAAGCTAGAGGGCTGCAATTTGGTATGTTTGATGATTGGAGGGTGGATGGTCAACGTATCAAATTGCAGCCCTCCAGCCTCTGTAGTTTTTAAGAACTGAGGGCGGACTGACTGTCATATCTCACGGCTAACTTTAACCTTGAATAAATAAAAACTATTTAAGCTAGAGGGTTGCAATTTGGTACGTTTGATGATTGGAGGGTGGATGGTCAACGTACCAAATTGCAGCCCTCTAGCCTCGGTAGTTTACAAGATCTCAGGGGCGGACAGAAACTAAACCACCAAGAAAAAGCCAAATTAACTAACCACAAAAGTCTAACAGATCCGGAACCACAATGACATTCACACTGACATAGAGACGGATGATGAATCATTTCCACTAACAAAGACCATTTACTAAAAGAACTGCTGCATTTTTTTTATCACCGATGACGTACGAACCATTGAATTGAATTCAAGGTGAGAGAGAAAAAAAAATGGATATTTTCCAGTTCCAGTCGTTAGTTAGTGTATGGATCAGATGACTGGCTGCAGCAGTGAAGTAGCTTTGAAGAAAATTTTTTTCCACTGACTTTGGAATTTTAGCTTTCGATTCAGCAAAAGAAAACTGTCAACGTCACATACACGAGAATGTCCGTGGTGTCACAACTACGAGAAATGAATCATAAATCTCACTGAAATATTATATATTTCATTTTATAAAACTAGATGAATGTAAATTCCCCCACAGTGAATTAACTTCTGTATGCACAAAAGCATGTATATATATATATATATATATATATATATATATATATATTATATAATATATATATATACATACACACACACACACACACACACACACACATATATATATATATATATATATATATATATATATATATATATATATATATATATGTGTGTGTGTGTGTGTGTGTGTGTGAGTGCTTTCGTAATATTACTTGGAAACTTCCAAGTGATATTTATGAACGCACACAAACACACAGATATATAAATATATCTGCGTGTATATGAATGCATGCATATGTGTTTATATGCATATATACAAAAATACATACATGAACTTGAATGCAAAGTATGCATATAGTGAGATTACTTCAACTTAATTATTGAGCTGTCAGAGTGCGCGTGCAACTGTCTGTATTTATGTGTAATTATACGTAAATGGTACACGAATGGTACACAAATGGTACACGAATGATGCACGAATGGTAAGACCATGCGTGTTTTTTTGGGTTCAAACGAACTTTTTCTTCAAAGTAAGAAATATAAGGCCTAATGGCATGGACTTGATCATTATGCATGGAAAATGGCCACATTTGAACAATTCACTGCAATTCGGCCATATTGCAGGGGGTCAAAAATGCCCCAAATGGAAAGGCTTGTGTGTTCTGTGGGGGCCAAAAGGACTTTTTCTTCAAAGTGAGAAATGTGCAGCCTAATGGCATGCAATTGATCATTATTCGTGGATAATGGGCACATTTGGACAATTCATTGCAATTCGGCCATATTGCAGGGGGTAAAAAACGGTCCGAATGGTATTGCTTATACCCTTAATTGTGTTTTGGGGGTCAAACGGACTTTGTCTTTAAAGTGAGAAATATGCAGACTAATGTCAGACTTGGCCATAGGCTGAAATATAAAGAATTGAGGAAAAATTTCACCAAGAATTCTGTCCAAATTCTGCAGGTCCGCGCATGGAAAAAATGTCAAAATTTCTAACGAGGTTGTTTACGTAAGTTGATGACGATGACTCAGCTATAGGGCAAAGTCGCTGATAATAACGTTTTACTTATAGTGCTGAGAGAGAGAGAGAGAGAGAGAGAGAGAGAGAGAGAGAGAGAGAGAGAGAGAGAGAGAGAGAGAGAGGTTTATTTGAAGTGTTATCCGTATAGCCTGGAGCTGATGTGAGTAGTTTCCTGAGTTCTACGCTACCGAAGATGGATATTTTTAAGTTCTATCTAGTTTTTTTTTTTATTAATCAATAAGGATACGCGACTGTCAACATATCAACATATGCATAAAATAATTAACTCATTATAATGTGACTTACATATCAACATATGCATAAAATAATTAACTCATTATAATGTGACTTACATATCAACATATGCATAAAATAATCAACTCATTATAATGTGACTTTAAATAAAAGTTTGATACACTGCATTACGCAAACCAGTTTCTACACAGACCACAAATTCAGTGGCTACAATGCGAAAATAATTTTACTTTCACAGACTTATGAAAATAGTGGCTGCTACGTACGATGACAGCCACGGGAACATCATTGTAACATCCTTTCATTTGGTAACAGAACTGCGATATTACAGTGAAACAAAAAGTGAGGTTGAAAAGCAAAATAAAACGGGAAGTTCCTCAATACTACTAAAAAAAAGTATAATGGTGAATGAAACTCTCAGCCAGGGCCAATGAAACTCTTAGCCACGGCCCGGTGGTGACCTGCGTTGTTGGCACTTATAGTGGTGCCATACTCACGATAATGCCCAACCTTAATTTTACTTAATATAAAAATGTATAATGTTGTATGAAACTCTCAGCCACGGCCCATTAAATTGGTAGCCGGGGACCATGAAACTCCCAGCCTCCAACCGGTGGTGGCCTGCGTTGTTGATAGTGGTGCCTTAATCTTACATTAAAAAAAAAAAAAAGAATAATGTTGTATGAAACTCAGCCGGGGCCCATGAAACTCTTAGCCACGGCCCAGTGGTGGTCTGCGTTGTTGGCACCTACAGTGGCGCCAGACGCGTAATAATGCCCAACCTTAACCTTAAACAGAATTAAAAAACTACTTAGGATACAGGGCCGAAATTCAGTATGTATGATGACTGAGGGGTGGATGAACGATGTACCAATTTGCAGCCCTCTAGCTTCAGGACTTCATAAGATCTTGGGGTGGGACAGGAAAAGTGCCATATTACGCCTCCCAAAGCGAGAGGGCACCTCAGGTCAACATCAGCATCGTCGTCCGCCGTCTGTCTTATTCCGCCACTGGATGGCTCTTTAAAAAGAGGAGATCGCTCGGTGCCCTGACAACGTCCGAAAGTTTCCAACTTGCATAAGGTTTCTTCGTATATTGAAGTTCAAGAAATCTTAATTCTCTCAGATGTGTACCACGTCGACACACCAGTATTTTCGCTTCTACAGCTATATTATTATTATTATTATTATTATTATTGATTATTATTATTATTATTATTATTATTGATTATTATTATTATTATTATTATTTTTTTTTTTTTTTTTTTTTGGTCTATCACAGTCCTCCGATTCGACTGGGTGGCATTTATAGTGTGGGGTTCCGGGTTGCATCCTGCCTCCTTAGGAGTCCATCACTCTTCTTACTATGTGCGCCGTTTCTAGGATCACACTCTTCTGCATGAGTCCTGGAGCTACTTCAACCTCTAGTTTTTCCAGATTCCTTTTCAGGGATCTTGGGATCGTGTCTCCCAGTGTTCCTATGATTATGGGTACAATTATTATTATTATTATTATTATTATTATTATTATTATTATTATTATTATTATTATATTATATTAAGAAAATACTCACAGTAGCATGAATCTTGAAATAGAGAAAGAAATCCAGATATGTATACGTACACATACATAGACTTATTATTATTAATTAATCGAAAATATTCACAGTAGCATGAACCTTGAAATGGAGAAACAAATCCCTAGTTATGCATACGTAAACATACAAAGATTAACTTTGAATATATGTATACATATACATAACTCTTTTTATTGTTTCTCCATTATTATTATTATTGTTAACTGACAACGGATGGCAAATACACTTTCTCAGAAGGGAGCGTGTTATATTTTTAAATTGAAATATTGCTCTACCATGAAAATCATTTGTACAATTACTGATTCTACTTATAATTCTAATGCTGCAGTGCTACATTCATTATTATGCAATTACTTATTTATTATTATTTATTATTATTATTATTATTATCTTATTATTATTATTATGATTATTATTATTATTTATTATTATTATTTATTATTATTATTATTATTATTATTATTATTATTATTATTATTATTATTATTATTATTATTATTATTATTATAATCAGCGATGGTTCAAGTTACTTACAAATGCGAATCGTCGGAACTCATATTCCAGCCTTCCATATATTCGTATTGAGTGATGTTCTGAACAGTAAAAGAGAGAGAGAGAGAGAGTGAGAGAGAGAGAGAGAGAGAGAGAGAATAGGATGTTCTGAACAGTAAAGAGAGAGAGAGAGAGAGAGAGAGAGAGAGAGAGAGAGAGAGAGAGAGAGAGAGATTCTATCTTTGTCCCGAGAATTATTATTATTATTTCTTTTTTAGTAAAAGCCAATCGGCAAAGGAGGTGAGGCGCCTTCACGAATAACCCAGGGAGGAAAGAAGAGAGGTGAGGAGGAGAGGGAGGAGGAGGAGGAGAGGTGAGCGGGAGGGGGAGGAGGAGGAGGAGGAGGAGGAAGAGAAAGGAGAGGCGAAGGTTAAGGGGCACATGTGGGGGTTGGAGGAAGGGGACGGAGGGGCAGGAAGGCGTTGGAACAAGTCTATGGAAGCTCAGGTATCTCGTTAAAGGGCCGAGACTCGCGATTTCCAGGTAACTGGTATATTTAGAACTGGAAAGCGAAACACAAGCATGGAGGATAAAGACAGACATAAAAAAAAGCGTAAATACAGGTGATGCAACTGAATAAAAGTTAAGATTGCATATATACTATATATATATATATATATATATATATATATATATATATATATATATATATATATATATATATGATTATGGATATAAATATCAATAAATAAAATACTTTATTTTACACATGAAGCACACAATCAGTATAAAAAGATGATTATTAGTACAATGAGCTGCTATAATATTATAGTTTGGCATGAAAAAATAATTACTTATAATTAGACAAAAAAAAGGATAAATAGCATATTTATACCTATCGGCGTTAATTATAGTTCTGCTATGGCTAAGTTTGTGTTTACAGCTTTGTGAATTTTAAGCCATTAATCTCATCGATGTTATATTCAGATATATTTATACTTTTCGGGTTCTTGTTGATCTACCGTCAGTGAATAATACGGGCATATTATTTGACATCAGCGCTCTTACATCCATTCCTCTTGATAAATAAACTGTACCTTTAGATTCCTTTAGCCTTGAACAATCCCTCCTCCCACCAAAAACCCTCCCCAGGTGGTATCCTAACCCGACCCCGTAAGTCCCATAGACCTCTCCTTCCTTCCCACGACCCTCGGCAGGAATTGGGTCAGTGAATATGGGATTCGACGCCTGTGGTGCGTCACGAATCTTTTGTCTTTTTTTTTTCTTTTTTTTTTATTAATGCCCTGTTTCCGTGGCGATGGATCCTGCGCGCTTGCTTCGTGGATCATTTATCGCGAAGAAGCAGAAGGAGGAGGGAAGGGAGGGGTGTGTAGGAGGGGGGGGGGGGAAAGGGGGGGGGGGGGGAAATGAAAGACAATGGAAGACGCAAATATGTGTGGGAGGATGGCAGAAGGCGCTGCTGGGCTTAAGACCCTCATTCAAAGGGTCTTTAATTTTTTCATCTTTTATTGCTGGTATAGTTATGACAAAGGATTAACTGACCAGCACAGAAAATCGCTCAGAGAGAGAGAGAGAGAGAGAGAGAGAGAGAGAGAGAGAGAGAGATTAAAAATAAGGACAAACAAAAGGTCCGTCACAACCATGATTGCGTCTCTTAGTTGTTTTTTTTTTCTTTTTGGCTTACTGTAACGTCATCGAAATCAACCCGGTTTCAATATGAAATCGAAGGAAGATATTTTGACTACAACATAAATATTTAAATGAAAAAAAAACAGTACTTCACTTTCGCTTGTCTTGTCACTGCTTTGCGTCATCGAATGACGCACGGGAGCCTTGTCGGCCACGTAAGAGTCATCCCATCGACAAAACAGGGCAACTGCAAAAACATAACACGTTCGCTTTTGAACAGCGTTTCCCCTCCCCTCCACCCCCCTACCAACGGCTCTATACACCATCTGAGTCACCGTAGATATTTGCCTGAGACAATGAGGTCTGTATGCTTCAAATACGGACGGAGAACAAAGATCGTTTGAGAACTGAAAAAAATAATAATAAAGAAACCCGGCTGGGTGACAGATTCGTTACGATAAAAAGATCGCACATTAAACAGCTTACTACTTCCTGAATGTATTAAATCATTTAATGCTCCTTTGTCCATTTAAACCACAAATGTATGTCAGCAATAAATAAATAAATTAATTAAAAAAAACAAATGCTCTTCACACAAAGCTTCCGGCAAAACCGGCGGTGGGTTCCGACATTGAAGATGGACTTGTTGAACTCATTTTCCAGCCCACTGACCGGCCCCCCCCACCCCCCACCCCCCGCCCACTTAGTAGATTAGTGGCACCAGAAGCCAAAAAGCTACTTGCGCAGAAACACTGAACACAGCGTAAGGCTTCTATGTCGACTGGTCATCCTCAGAGATCTGCCAAGATAAGATAATTCCAAGTCTTGTTCGGGGGTTATCTAGGACTCATATTTCTTGGTGGGGTCATTATCTTTGTTTTTGCGGCTATCGAAAACGGCTTGTACCAAACACGACGCAAAGATGGATACATACAGAGTTGAAACCCTTGAGGGTCACTGTCTAGAAAAGCTCTCAAACGTCTAGTTGTGATGAATAAGCTCTAAGAATTAAGTTAAGTATATCTTACCTTAACCAGACCACTAAGCTGGCTAATAGCTCTCCTAGGGCTGGCTCGAAGGATTAGATATTTATTTACGTAGCTAGGAAGCAACTGGTTACTTAGCGACAGGACCTACAGATTATTGTGGGATCCGGAATTTCCAATCACCAGAAATAAATTCCTCTTGTTCCGTACTGGCAGCAGCTGGGAGCGAACTCGGGCTACCGGATAGACAGGTGAGTATGCAGCCCAAAACTCGTCCACTGAGGAACTAATAATCTGTGTCATGGAAACCGACATTATCACTGATGGGGACAGTTTTTGTTTA
>NC_087202.1:85989960-85999960 GCF_015104395.2 Macrobrachium nipponense | reverse complement strand
GTCGATACAGAAGTCAGCTACGCCAAAGGGCAGCAATCAAGTTTTCTGTACAGTGTATAAATAATCAAGGCCGCCAAAAATAGATCTATCTTTCGGTGGTCTCGGTATAATGATGCTGCATGAGCCGATGCCCATGAAACTTTAACCACGGCCTGGTGATGGCCTGGCCTATATTGTCGCCAGAAGCACGAGTATTGCTAATTTTAACCTGAAATGAAATAGACACTACCGAGGCTAGAGGGCTGCAGTTTGGTATGTTTGATGATTGGAGGGTGGATGATCAACATGTCAATTTGCAGCCCTCTAGCCTAAGTAGTCTTTAAGATCTGAGGGCGGACAGGAATGGTGCGGACGGACAGACCAATAGCCATCTCAATAGTTTTCTTCCTTTAGTGGACAGAAAACTCAGAATTTCAATAGATACGTAACTCTAATCACCTATGTCTCTCCTTTACTTTTTAAACATTTGGAATAAATTTGATGCAAAGGCTTGTATGTCGACATTTATTTTTTTTTGGACGGAAAACTCAAAATTCCAACACATACGTAACCCCTAATCATCCATGACTCTCCTTTGCTTTTTAAACATTTTGCATATTCTCGATGCACAGGCGGCTTCTATGTCGACAGTTTTGTGTGTGTGTGTGTGTGTGTGTGTGTGTGTGTGTGTGTGTGTGTGTGTGTGTGTGGACAGCAAACAAAATTTCAACAGATACGTAACCCCTAAACACCCATGACTCTCCTTTGCTTTTCAAACATTTTGCATAAATTCGATGCACAGGATTTTATGTCAACGAGTCAGATATAGTGGTTCCCAGTGAATAAAAATATCCCAGAGAACTACTGCGTGACTGTTAAGTTATTTTTACCCTTCTTGTTTTGCAGATATACAAAGCTATTCTTTCCTGGAAACAACAGAAGGTTTAAGTCCTGAAATGCAAGTTGTTTATTGCCAGAGCTAAACTGGCAATACAGGAAGGAATGGTACTTCTTTCGAGCAATATTTCTATGAAATTCAAAGCCTTTCTTGCAGGTTTGCACAGAGTGTATTAGTATTATTATGAGAAATATATGGTATAATAATAAGAGATTATTTTAACTATGATTATTTTGGTAGAAGACTCTCTTTAAGGCAAATGCTGTTAAAAAGAAGGGCAGAGTCAACTCGCTTAATTCTGCCATTCTTTTTAACAGTATTTTAGATTATTATTATTATTATTTTATTAATTATTATTATTATTATTATTATTATTATTTTATTTCATTATTATTATTAATTGCAATTAAAAGCCATTCTTTCAGGTTTGCTGTCATGGTAATTGCTTTATAGCAAAGTTAAGGGAAAGGAAAACGCATCTTCTTCGAGAAGTTCTGCAGCACGGAGGCTTTCGCGCATGTGTTGGAGGCGCCTGTTCTCATGATGGTTCTAAAAACGGCAGGAGTGTTGTGGAAAGGACACGTGCCGTCACTTCGGCAGAAAATGCGGCTAAATATGATGCAATACTTCGTCGAGATTCTTCTAAGACGTTCCGGTAATCTCGGGAGCCTGTGACGTTTGCTGGTAGGCCACGCCCCCAGGTTGCCGTATAAATACGACTGACGAGGTAGAAGGGAGCAGATCATCAGTAAGAATCACAGATCAGATATCAGTGAGAGCCCAGCAGCAGAGATCAGAGATCATCAGAGAGAGATAAGAGGAGAAGGAACAGACGAAGGATCAGAGAGAAAAAGGCGCTCGAGTGTTTAATCGGGATCTGGTCAAGTCGTCTGGGAGTGGACGACCGAGGCATTTCGACGTAGAGCAAGACTTCAGGGAAGAAATGTTCTACAAGAGGTTTTGAGGAGTTCCTGCCCTTCAAGTATCAAGAATAGACATTGTTTTCTGCAATACGGTGTCAAGAAGACGTTTGAAGTATAGTTCTCCTTTTGTGAAGCCATCGCTTCGAGCATTGATTTCCGTCAGCTGAAACTTGACAGCAAGTATTAACATTTCCTCACTGTTCCCCCAGTTCATGCAGTGTAAGATTTTACCTTTTTTATGTAAATAGGAGATACCATTCTGCATTTATCTTTCTTGGTAAGTTTGTAAATAAACCTTTGTTCTGTTTGTGTATCTTTCTATCTTCGTATCCCCAGTTTCAACTGTTGGTGTTGAATTCTTTTTGCTTATTTTCATATCGAACTTGGAGCGGACCTCTCTCACGGTCTGTAACATTTGCAAAGAATGAATTAGTGTTATTAAGAGAAATAGATGGTATAATAATAAGAGATTATTATTATTATTATTATTATTACTATTACTATTATTATTGAAAGATATTGCTGCATCAGCTGCATTCAACTTGTAAATAGTCTTTTCTATTTTTCTAATAATATTATTATTACTATTATTATTGAAAGATATTGCTGCATCAGCTGCATTCAACTTGTAAATAGTCTTCTCTATTTTTCTAACAATAGCTTTCTCTCTGCTACTAAAACTGGCGAGTATTGCGCCGATATTACTCATCAGGAGGAGTCAATTTCGGGGATATTGCTTTAAAATTTATTTATTTGTCACAAATAAATAACAAATAAAAATATAGTCGATCTAGTGGCCAACGTTTCTCTCGGTATCATCCGAGCATGATCACGGCAGTGGGTCGGAGTAGACTGTAGGTGTTGTCAAGATCTACTCAATATATAGCGGCAGGTCAGCAGGGGGTCAACCGCGAGCTGCGTTTTCATTGGCTGGTGGCGCAATGCGCTCCAGCTATTGGTTGAAAGAAGTTTTCTTCAAGACGCTTCTCGTCGTTGAAGGTTGCGCTGTTGCAGCCTAGCTGATCGTCGAGGCTGGGGCATGACTCCCCTGGGCGCTGTGTCACGACGGCTCGCGTTGTCATTGGCTGATGGGCTGCTTGTCTTATCTGGTATTCTTTGATCGGGAGTGTCGTTCGGTCTGGTATTACTTGTGCTATTATTTATGCACATAGGTCTCCTTAGGTTGGTGGGGAGGAAGAGCACTTCCTGCGCCGTATTCAATGAGGGCTTCTCTTGTTGTATGAGGAGTGCCTCGAGCAGTCGCAAACGTCGTTAGTCAGGAGCCCTCCCTATTATCTTAATATTCTTGATAATACCGTCGCGGGAGATGGCTTCCTGGTGTGCTGTCATGGTATGATTTTTAATTGCCCCTTCTTGTGCGTGGCAAGAAATCCTCTTGGACAGTTTCATAGAAGTCATACCAACGTAAGAGCCGGGACATCCACGGACGGGGCATGAGAATTGGTAGACTACATTCGACTGTTTCAAGAGGTCTCTTGCTGGGGGGGGTCGGGTTGTTCTTCATGATAAGGTCGCGGGTACGTCGATTTTGGTAATAAATCACGAGTTCGAGTTCTTTGTCGACTTCGGTGGGGGTCACATTTTCTCTGATGATTTTCCTCAATGCATCCTCGTCCTCACGGTGACGTGCGTGCATTCTGGCTTTGTAAAACAGCTTGATCTTCTCATGGGGGCGGGGCTGCGGTCTCTCACTCTCGCTATACCACCGATCCAACGCTGTTCGGACTTCTTTATTAATAAGTCGATTCGGATACCCGTTATTAACGAGTACCTGAGTGACTCGGTCGAGTTCTTTGTGAGTGTCCTGCAGGAAGAACAGTGCGTGAGGGCCCTCCGAATGTAGGCCCTGACTGTGGTGTCCGTGCAGGACATTCGCTGTCACCATTCAGGCAAAGTCCTAAGTTTGTTTTCTTTGTATATACCGAAGTTTTTAGACCATCGTCGGTCTTGGAGACGAGGACGTCGAGAAAGGGGAGCCGGCCTTCGTTGCTGAATTCGATGGTATAATTCAGCGAACTGCACTGCTGGAACATGCACCGGACAGCTTCAACCTCTTCCTCATTCTCGGCATGTACAAAGATATCGTCGATATATCTTGCGTATTTACGGGGTTTTCTTATATTAAAGAAAACTCTCTCTTCCACAGTACCCATATAAAAATTGGCGAATAGGACACCGAGAGGGGAACCCATCGCGACTCCGTCTTATTGTCACATGTTTCATGGTTTTCTGATCTATGCTGCGGAGTTCTGCCTTCGTCCATTCCACTATTCCTGCGCTGTATCTGATTAATGGCACTGACCATGTGTTTATGGCTTTTATCATATTTCCGGCGTTGAGTTTTGACTTGAGCATCGCCTGAGTCTCTGCATATATTCTTTCCTGATCGTGTCCTTCATCTCTTGGTGTTTTATATCCCCTCCTTCCATTATTCCCAGGTATTTGTATCCAGTCTCATCTATGTGTTTGATGTTGCCTGCCCATCTGGTAGCTTTATCCCTTCAGTTCTCGTACTTTGCCTTTTGTATGTTGACTAAGGCTCATTTTTCTATTCCAAACTCCCCATCCTGATGTCCCCAGATACAATCCTTACAGTCTGGATTAGGGTATCTATTTCCTTGATGCTCTTACCATACAGCTTGATGTCGTCCATGAACATCAGATGGGTTAAATTCTGTTGGGCCTCTTTTCTTGAGTTGGTACCCGGCATCCATCTTCTGTAGTACTTTTTGTCATGGGAATCATGGCTACTACGAAGAGTAGTGGGGACAGTGAGTCGCCTTGGAAGATCCCTCTCCTGACATTAACCTCTGCTAGTCTCTCGTAAGTAGCCATCTTGCTTGGTGAGACGTACCCGCGTGAACTCAGATTAATCAACAGATATCACAAGTTTAACATACGACTAGAATTTGAGAAATATCTAGAAGTGTTCGTGAACTATCGGTGATAAGATTAGTGTGAAAATAGTAGGATAAAGCGTCTTCTAAGTTATGTTTATCAAGTGTAATACTATAAATCAGAACAAGATGGCAGTAAGTTCCAACTGCGGGAAGAGGTGGCGTAATTTGGCGTGTTTAGCAGATTCGCAATACGATGAGGTAGCAGGAAGGAACTGCATTTCTCATCTATGAAATCAGCAATAGTCCTAACAAAAGATACAAAAGCATTCATAGATATATTAGAAGGATATAATCCTTCAAACTGGAACAAATCTAATGAAAACATCTTGAAAATAATTGAAGAAGTTCCAAATAAAATCCAAGTGTCAAGAGACTCATAAAGAAATATACATAAACCAACATATTCCGACAAAGAAAATGAATGTAGGGTGAATCTTGTGAATATCCTAATTGATGCATTAGGAAAAAGAATGCCAAAAGCATGCAAAACTGTGTAAGGTTTGGTATAAGCATAGTCAATCCACAAAACCTAATCAGAAAATGTGCTGCATGCAACATTCCGACCCATCCATCAGTTGTTGCGAGGTAATACAAGATTTGAGGAAAAGATACAAGAATTTTTTGTTTCAAAACATGTCTATCATGGAGTAGGACCAATGTTATTAAATCAAGATTGAATGTACAAATAGTTGAGGATGAAGAAGAAGAGAGGAGGAAGAAGAAGAAGAAAAAGAAGAAGAGGAAAAACGGAAGAGAAGTAAACAAAAATGAAATGACAGAAAAAAAATAAGGAAAACAAAGAACAAGATAAAAGTATGGATGCAGAGATACTCATTGATACTACATATGAGCAATAAAGCAGCATACCTACGAAGAAATAAATTACGATATGACAACAGAAAAGCAAATCCCGAAGAGGCTCTACCCAGATCTATACAATGACGGGAAAGAGGAAAAAATAGACAAGAAAGACAAAATCTGCAACCTTTTGAAAAGAGGGAATTGCAGATTTGGAGAAAGATGTTACTACAAACATCCTAAGATATGTCAAAACTATGAAATATATGGTAAATGTGCATACTTAGATGGATATGGGGATGATTGCAGAGATCTGCATTCCAAAAATATGTAAAAACCCTAATAAAGAAGGAAAAGGATGTAAGTTCGACAAAAAATGCAAATATATGCACCCTGTAGCCATGAATCATAATCAATAAATAACCAATCAAGTAATAAAATCCAAAATAAGAAAGAAACAAATAAAGAGAGAAATCAAGAATATCAGGTAAAAGAGAAAAGCAAACCACCAATGAGATATGCAGAGGTGTCAGCAAAAAATTTCAAAGCATCAGCTCCGAAATTATACCCAAGAGATAATAACTGTATTTATTATGCAAGAGGATATTGCAGAAACGGAGAAAATTGCACGATTCAGACACAAAATGAATAATTATGATGAAGGAAGATCAAATATTATGGAAAAGTTGGATTTTTTAATGTCAGAATTTCTGGAAATGAAAAAAAAGAACAAACATACAGAACAGGAAAGAGACATGGGAAAAATCCTTATTACTACCAGGATTAAATGAAGGAGAAAACACGCAAACCATCATAGTGATGAATGCGCAGGGTTTAGTTACGAGTAACTCAAAAAGAAAATAGAGTACTTAGAAGAACTAACCCAAAATGAAAAGAAAATAGATATAATGAATATAAGTGAAACCTGGTATTTCCCAAGAGACTGGGAATGATGATCAAATAAAAGGGTTCCCAAACTTATAGATCAGATAGAAAAATAGGAATCAAGGGGGAACCGCAATATATGGGAAAGACAAAAAAACAAGGAAAAATATATGAGAATATAGTAACTCAGAATGTGAACTAATAGCGGTAGAATTTGAATCTGAAAAATTGATGAACATAGTAATATATAGACCTCCTAATACTAAAGAGTTTGACTTAATAATTGAAAAATTGGATGATTATATGTAGAAATCACAAGGTACTGGACTATTCTACCTATCTGGTGACTTCAACTTTCCTTTCGTAGAATGGAAGAACGATAGGAGATTGTGGTTTGACTTATACATATAAAAAAGAGAGTAATAGTAGGTTGCAAGAAGATAAGAGGCAATTTGAAAAGCTATTAGATATGCTACTAGAATACAACATTCAACAAATAAATCACCTGCCAACAAGAAAGGAAAATACTTTAGACCTAGTATTTGTGAACGAGATGAATTATGTTAAAGAAATAATAGTTTATAATGCGAATATTTCAGACCATAATGTCATAGAATTAACAGTTCATTCCAAAGCAAGTGAAAATAGAGATAAAGCAAGAAATGAAAAAGTGGGAAGGATATGGAAAATACAACTTCTACAGTAAAAATATAAAAATGGTCAGAAATTAATGAAGAATTAAACAAAGATTGGGATAACATTTTCGTAAGTGATGACATAAGGTAAATACGGAGATATTATATAAAATATGGAGAAAATAGTGGAAAAATATATACCGAAGAAGAAAAGTAAACATCATTCATGCATACCAAGAGACAGAAGGCTCTTGTTCCAGAAAATCAGAAAGTGGAAAAAAGGTCTTGCAAAAGAAAAAAAATGCATGGAAAGTTATAGAACTAAAAAGTAAGATAGAAAATGCAGAACAAAAGATTATACAATCAAAAGAAAATGAAAAACGGGACTTGGAAGAAAAAACCCTATTAAATATCAAGCCAAAACCCCAAAACTATTTATACGCATATGCGAAGAAGATGAATAAAAGAAGAATAGAAATAGGCCCTCTGAGAATTGAAGGGAGATTAACGAATGAAAAAAAGGAAATTTGCAACATACTGCAGAACGATATAAGAGAGAATTCACCCCTAGAATAGATAATGAAGATAATGATATAGAAGTAAGGGATGAAAATAGTGAATATTTAGCTGACATAGATATTAATGAAGCTGATATTGTGCAGGCTATTAATGAAATTAAAAATGGAGCTGCTGCAGGGCCTGATGGAATTCCTGCTATTTTGTTAAAGAAAGTAGTTCATTCTATCGCACCCCCCCAAAGCCACTTGCAATATTATTAAGACAAAGTGTAGATACAGGCAAGATTTATGATGAGCACAAATTAGCATATATTACCCCTACTTTCAAAAGTGGATCAAGACTAGAGGCAAGTAATTATAGGCCTGTGAGCTAACATCACATATTATGAAAGTGTATGAAAGGGTAATGAAGAAAAATATTATGAAACATTTAATAAAAAAATAATTTGTTTAATAAAGGACAAAACATGGTTTTCGTACAGGAAAAGTATCACAAACCCAACTGTTAGTCCACCGTGAGAACATATTCAAAAATATGAAAAGCGGAAATGAAACAGATGTGGTTTATTTTTAGACTTTGCAAAAGCTTTGATAAAGTAGACCATAATATATTAGCGAAGAAAATTAGAAAACACAATATCGTGGATAAAGTAGGAAGATGGTTAAAAGAATTTTTACACAACAGAAAACAGATAGTTATTGCAAACGACGAGAAATCGGATGAAGTCAAGGTAATATCCGGTGTGCCGCAAGGTACGGTGTTAGCTGCAATACTGTTTGTTATTATGATTGAAGACATAGACAATAATGTGAAGGATTCGGTAGTGAGTAGTTTCGCAGATGACACAAGAATAAGTAGAGAAATTACTTGTGATGAAGATAGGAACGCTCTACAAAGAGACCTTAACAAAGTATATGATTGGGCAGAGGTAAATAGGATGGTATTTAACTCTGATAAATTTGAATCAATAAATTATGGAGACAGAGAAAGAAAGATATATGCATATAAGGGACCTAATAATGAGACCATCACAAATAAGGAAGCAGTTAAAAAAGACCTTGGTGTGATGATGAATAGGAACATGTTATGCAATGATCAAATAGCAACTCTGTTGGCAAAATGTAAAGCAAAAATGGGAATGTTGTTACGGCAATTCAAAACAAGAAAAGCTGAACACATGATTATGCTTTATAAAACATATGTTCGTAGTCCACTTGAATATTGCAATATGATATGGTACCCACACTATCAAAAGGATATTGCACAAATAGAGAGTGTACAAAGGTCCTTTACAGCTAGAATAGAAGAAGTTAAGGACCTAGACTACTGGGAAAGACTACAATTCTTAAATTATATAGTCTAGAAAGGAGAAGAGAACGCTACATGATAATTCAGGCATGAAACAGATAGAAGGAATAGCAGAAAATATCATGGAACTAAAAATATCAGAAAGAGCAAGCAGAGGTAGATTAATAGTGCCCAAAACTATACCAGGAAAAATAAGGAAAGCACACAGGACATTAATCCACTACGCACCAGCATCGATAATTGCAGCGTCTATTCAATGCGTTGCCAGCTCACTGGGGGATATAATCAGGAGTGAGCGTAGATGTGTTAAGAATAAGCTCGACAAATATCTAAACTGCATCCCAGACCATCCAAGATTGGAAGATGCAAAATATACCGGAAGATGTACTAGCAACTCTCTGGTAGACATTAGAGGTGCCTCACACTGAGGGACCTGGGGCAAAACCCGAACAAGATGTAAGGTCTGTAAGGTAACGGTAAGGTCCTAGTCTTATTCCAGAGCTTGTAAGTATTGTATTCAGTTGAGCATTGTATTTTTTGAGGAAGCTGATGGTGTTTTTCCTCTGCCCCATATATTTTCAGGCATTCTATTAGCCATGTGTGTGATATCATGTCGAAGGCTTTCTTATAGTCTATCCATGCCATGCTTAGGTTGGTTTTCCTTCTCAATACTGTTCTTCATTACCATTTTGTCTATCAGGAGCTGGTCTTTTGTGCACTTACACTTCATTCTGCAGCCTTTCTGTTGGTGGGGGATGGTGTTCGTCTCCTCTAGGTGGTTGTATAGTCTTTCACTGATGATACCTGTTAGTAACTTCACATATTGTAGGCAGGTGATAAGCCTGTAGTTACTGGCTATATTTCCCTTACTCTTGTCTTTTTGTTTTAAGGATGTTCTTCCTGTGGTCATCCATTTGGGTGTATGGTGATTTGAGATACAATGCTGGAGTTTTGTTTCTGCTATTCGTGGGTGTAGGGCCTTGAAGATTGTTTTGAGCCAGTATCCATGGACTTCAATCGGGATCTGGGGCTTTCCAGTTTGGCATTTTCTTTAGTTGGTGTCTGACTGTGTCTGTCGTGATCTCTGTGAATCTTTGTTTTATTCTCCCTGTTTCTTCTTCCTTGACTTCCTGG
>NC_087202.1:85974960-85987460 GCF_015104395.2 Macrobrachium nipponense | reverse complement strand
GTTGACGAATGGCACTAAATGGTGGTTTGCTTAATGGCCTATTTGTCCTAGCAATATCTTCCGAGATGTTTTCGAAGATGCGAACCCTGAACTGTCGTTTAGATTTTCCAATGTACATTGCACTACAGCAATGACACTTATACTTATACCAATAGCTGACTGCAGTTCAGTTGGTATCACTCCTTGAACCTGAAGAATTTTTGTAATGTAGTTTAGGCTTAAAGGCTATTACTCGAATGTTTACTTGTGGGTAGAATTCATGCAAAAGTTTGGTTACTCTTTTTAACATTAAAGGACCTATTTCCAAGAAACGTGATGGGAAAATACATAACTGCTCTGTTGACGTGACAGTTGTAGGTTTTGGAAGTAATAATAATTTTTGAAGCTCCTTTCCTATATACGTACAGTAAAACTTTTGGCTAAAAACCGTTCAAAAATAAGCACTGCTTGATGAAATTAAACTCTAGGTTCATATTAACATAATTTGAACATATATTAAAAGCCCTCGATGTTAAGGTCGTAATCAAAATTTCTCTTGAACTGAACAGGAATAAATGAGGACATTTTGGTGGTCAAACCCGTGAAAGTCGGTTTCCTATAAACAGATGTGATAAATCCGTTTTCACTGTGGCTGATTAGTATATCAAGAAAGGCCAGCTTTCCTTCTGCCTCGGTTTCTGAAGTGAATTCGATATTGCTGTGCTTTGAGTTCAAATATTCTAAAAAACAGTGAAATGTGGTTACTAGATCTAAAGATTAAGAATGTGTTCATCGACATATCGCCTGATGTACACAAACAATGTATTTGACAACAAACAATGTATTTCTCTATATTTTAAGATTTTGCTGCGAGTTTAGGTTATTATGTCTTGTAATGTGTATTTTTATATTTTATTTTGCTTCGTTAATTTTTAATGTAACTTATAGTAATTATGTAATTTTATCTTATTTTGCTATGTTTTAATGTAACTTATATTACGTCATTGATTTTAATTGTAAATAATATTCCATTAAAGATTGCCCGATGACGGAGGAAAGTAAATCTCCGAAATTAGTCGTAAATAAAGATGCTCTTCATTCAAGCCCTGGTTTTTAATATTTATTATTCGTCTCCGATTTCCACGGAACTCTTCTATTGCTGATATATATATATATATATATATATATATATATATATATATATATATATATATATATATATATATATATATATATATATATATATATAGTCTGAGATGTCCCAAACCAATCTCTGCCAGTCTATTCGTTCACCAGAGCAACGGAAATAGCTAAAACTGTTTTTTTTTTGTTGTCTATTAAGAAGCTGCGATTGTAGTAGACATTTAACTCTGCAAAAAGCAAAAAAATAACGTCAATTCTGGAAAATAATATAAGAAATAACTTTTTTTAAGGAATATCAATAAATGAAGGGATCTGATACTGTAGTACGATATATGTCTAATATCATTGCGACGCAAACTTAGCGGACAGAGAAGATCATCACACAACTCTCTCTCTCTCTCTCTCTCTTTATAAATATATATATATATATATATATATATATATATATATATATATCATATATTTATATATATATATATGTATATATATACTATACACACAAACACACACACACACACACACACATATATATATAATATATATATATATATATATATATATATATATATATATATACACAGAGAGAGAGAGAGAGAGAGAGAGAGAGAGAGAGAGAGAGAGAGAGAGTTAATTTCGAGCCTACTGTACGGGTCACAACACAAGGCATATAAATGCGTATATTAGTTTGTCATTATTGCTGTATATGGCATTTCTGTATTTTCCAATATTAATGCTCAAACATATATATATATATATATATATATATATATATATATATATATATATATATAGTGTCTGTATGTATATGTGTGTGTATATTTGTAATATATATATATATATATATATATATATATATATATATATATATATATATATATATATATAGCTTGATGGCAGGATTCATGAAACTTCTGTCAGCAAAGTATCATAAAAAATAGGCATAAGTTTGACTACTCGTCAAAAAACACCCCCGTTATGTATAATTCCTTTTGAAGTATAATGGACTCGATTTGAATGGGTATTATATGTCTGTATAGGTAAGGATATGGCCACCACTGTTATACAACAATTCGCAGTTTTACAGAAGAGATCTAGAGAGCATACAGCCGTCATATAGAACTTAAAACAGCTAATAAAATGTAGACGGTAATCTCTCCACATTAAACGAAGGAAAAGATACAACACATCCCATTGAGGGAACTTCTTCACATACAAGATATGTGACACATGGAATAAACTGCTACCGGAAGTTGTCAACAGTAGCAGTGTGGAAGAGTTTAAATGAAAGCTAGACAAGATCATTAGAGCACTGTGAATGAATTGTAAAACCTTCTCCTCGAGATAAGTGAGCACATGATGTCTCCTCTTAGGATGGACTCATAAGTCTCTGAGACATCCTAATTCTCGTAACAAAACTGGAGGAATTACTAATTGTAAAGTCGTAACTTTTGTAGCCTTCACGACTGGCAAAGCCCGTAAAACTCCACGGGTTCTATCCGCTCAGTTTCACTACCTCGAATCTCCCGGCTAACTAAACAAATGAAGGCCAGTGTTAGAGAAGGGAGAGGGGGTTTGGAGGGAATGGGAGCAGGGGGTAGGGAGGATGTAGGCTACTGATGAACAAACACTCGTAATCTTCTACCTTCCAAAAAAATCTCAAGGTCACTAATGTTACGTCATTAGGAAGAGCAAACAGGATCATTCTGACATAACGAGGGCTAAAAAGGTAGGCTGCCTCCACTCGCTGGAAAAAGGTCCTGACTAAATATGGACTTCGGGCTGGTTTTTCTTGCTATATTATACATTTTTTTTTTATTTTACTCTTAATAGCATTCGTCCTTTTCTTTTACCATTTTCTTGTTCTTCAATGAAAGGAAAGATAACAAAGCTATAAAAGCTGAATAAATGATATATCTGATGGTTAATAAAACCCCTTAATTTAAAGGAACAATATCACAATTGACGTTTTCTATGTTCAACCTTTTCAAGTCACGTCCAATTATTTGATCGGATTAATTCGTTCTTTTCTTAATAAATCTCAGAGTAAATCGGAAGAAGTTATGAATTATGTTTTCGAATGAACACCCTGATTTTGAACCGTTGGCTTCCATATTGCGAAATATTTCTTTGTTCGGTCACGCTTTCTAAAAGGTTTTGTACGAAAATGAATATCAGTCAAAGCATGAATAAACTCGATCCGTAATATTTCGCATAAAAATGTAAAATGTGTAGATTCAAGGACGGCATTTTACCTGTGCCTACAACAAAGGTGTGGGTCGGCTCACATAAATAAACAGTATCTGTAAATAAGGACTGACCTCGGCTGACCTCGGGTGTGTGTCAGAATCTTTGTAATGTCACTCTAGCGCAAGTAATTTAAAATTCTACAAGTATATATTATAGCAGTTCTGTTAGAGATGCATTAGAAAACTAAGCGCGAAACCGATAAGGATTTAGACCAAGTGCTGCATTTTACCCCGTTGTACACTCGGCAAGGAAAGTTAAGATACAGTTTTTTTAAAATCTTCGGACATATATTGTTCAATAATGCCACACCTGGCAACTCTAGAAAGGGGGCGGAGCTTCAAAATCATAGCGTTTGTTGCTTTCTAGATTTCCCTTAACTTTACACCATAAAGATTCTGTAGAGGTCCTAAAATTATTTATACTTGAATGTAGAAACAGGCTCTATATTATTCGTTAATGTTAATTTGGTAACGTCAGTTCAGGGAAGAATATCGATCATCCTTTTTTAAAACCTACTTTGAAACCTTATTCATAAGTAATGTTTGACACTAAACGGACGTAAAATTCATACGTAATTGAAGACGGATCTTAAACAATGAGAGAAAGTGTTTTAAAATTTGGGCAGTATTTGCGGAAATCGTGAGGAACAATACAGTGAAGAATGAACTATTATGACGAGAGAGAGAGAGAGAGAGAGAGAGAGAGAGAGAGAGAGAGAGAGAGAGAGCGCAAGCATAGACCTATCGATAGAGATACTTAATTCATTATATTTACTTTGAGAGATTAAGTGATAATATTTTTTCAAATGTTTCAAAAGTGGAGAGAGAGAGAGAGAGAGAGCATAGGCCTATCTATATAATTAATTCATTATACTGACTTTGAGAGATTGAGTGATTATATTATTTCAAATGTGTTTTAAAAGTGGAGAGAGAGAGAGAGAGAGAGAGAGAGAGAGAGAGAGAGAGAGAGAGAGAGAGAGAGAGAGCGCAAACTCTGCTTACGTGAAAGCTTAGGACTATTTATAACTACTTAATTTCATTATATTTTCTTTGGGAGACTGAGTGGTAATATATATTTTTAAAGTATGTTTTAGAAGTGGAGAGAGAGAGAGAGAGAGAGAGAGAGAGAGAGAGAGAGAGAGAGAGAGAGAGAGAGAGAATTATAGCATTGGTGACGGATTTGTGACGGGGGAAAGGCAGAAGAAAGAGCGATGGGTTGGTGCACAGATACCTGGGAAACAGGTTGATATGACTGCCAAGATCATGCTGCACTATGCTAGATAAAATTTGAAGGATCATAATATTCAAGTAAATTCTCTTAGAAATTCATACCTTAATCTTGATTTCATTCGACAGTTGCCGTAACATTCAGATTGTAAGAAGACGTGGACAATTTTAGACACAGGCTGCGGTCATTCTTGCTCTCTTGATTTAGTCCATACTTTTGAAAATCGGGTTTCATCCACAAATCATTCACGAAAAAAGCTGTGTTAAGTAAAAATATTTATTACCACAAATAACTCAATATGTATTGCACAGGCAATTAAAGTTTTATATCGTGCAAAAATCCTGATAATGTTGGGAGATCTTTCAGCCTGGCGGCAAAGAAATGCAGTCGTGTAGGGCTGTAGGCTACTACGAACTGCTTTGTAACGGGAGCATATAGCCAGAAAATCTTTGAACTGGCATGCTACTTTAACCTTGATAAAGATTTATGTTTAAAGACAGTAGCTTTGTAAACAGCAACCAGCATTCGATCCATGTCAATGTCAAAGTAATCAAAGTGTGAAATCCGTTACGTAAGCCAGTGACTTGCGCTTTCCCGCTAAGTTCTAGGGCTCCTCCTCACATCATAGAAAACGCTCTGCGGATACAACTAGATTTGCTCAACCTACCTTAGACGTCGCAACATTGACTGCCATTGACGTCAGCTAACTTTAAAAGCGTTGGAATACAAACATGAGTTTGTGGAAAATACAATAATTGCATTCACCATTTACGATGATGCAATAATATCCCCGTTCATGAAGGAAAACGAATAAATCTTGTCGTCGTGATACATGGTACTACAATCAGAAATTCACATTCTATCTACCAGATATCTATGAACGAATCCTCCTGAGAAATTCCAATTACTTCGGACATATATCGTGTTTCTAAATATCTGAACGGTTTTGTTTTGCAGTTTTAACTTATATGATATAATTTGCAGTGTATTTTCATATTCTAGAGAAAATTTAACGATATAATGTCTTTTTCCGAAAAAACAAATGGGAAATTCGATGAACGAAAGCTAATGAAAACTGTATCTTCAGTTTTCTTGTCGAGTGTACATCTGCATATATACATAGCATGTTTTGGTGATTTCAGCGCGCACGCGCATCCCCACACAAACACACACACATATTTATACATATATATATATATATATATATATATATATATATATATATATATATATATATATATATATATATATATATATATATATAGTAGATATAAAATACCATTTGGACGGCATATTCGAGGAATGAGTTGGCTAGCTTCATGGCCTGCGCATCATCAGATTACGTTCATATACTACATAACAATGTCATTGCGATAATCACTAATTGAGGGCCTCAGAACCAGAGAGTCGTATATGCCACTTTTTAAAAAATGAGTAAATTGGCCTTAAAGTTTATCATTCATTACTCTGCTTCTAAGAAAGATATCGATTTAAACTTAGTTTCATATGAAAGCTATACTCTTTATAAGTTTTTTGTGAAAATTTGAAAAAATTGTTGGGTGCGCTTGCGCGCTAGCATTCAAAATGTCTGCCAAACTCACATTTTTTTTAATATTTGAGTCATAAACAAGCACTTAAACCATAATTGAACGTGTTAAACGATAATAAAGTGTTATCTATCATTTGTTGTAATAATGATGATGATATTAATAAGAGTAATATAATAATACTGGTAATAATAATGATAATAATACTATTAATAATAATATTGAATAAGTAATAGTGTGCTGAAAAGACGATACATTTTTGTGATAAGAAACCGAGTATTGCTAATGATGATAATGATAATAATAATAGTAATAATAATAACAATGGGAATAATAATAATAATAATGATAATGATGATAATAATAGTAATAATAATAATGATGATAGTACAATAATATTAGTACTAATAATGACACTGATGATGATAACCTTTCATCATCATAATACATCGATACTTATAATCAATCACAAGAAAATACTATAATAGAATAGTAATACTATTAAGTCATAATAATAATGATAATAATAATAATCCAATGATAATAATAATAATGATAGAAATAATAATATTATGATGTTTAATAATGATGTTGACGATGATAACCTTGAATCACTATGATGTTTAACCATCAATAATACACAATAATAATATTATCATAATTTTTTTTTATACTACTACTACTACTACTACTACTACTACTACTACTAGGGCCCCCATCCTTTAATAGAAGCTGCAATGTGAAGGGGACTGATCGTCCAAACATCGCTACCAGCTGTGACCCTCATCCACTACTACTACTACTACTACTACTACTACTACTACTACTACTACTAGTACTACGACTATTATTACTATTCTAATAATGAAAAAAATGTTGCACGACATCACTATGCTCACTATCACTGCCAGAGGAAGACTAAATGTACTCAAATAAAGAGTAATTTAGACAAAATAACAGCACAAACACAACGGATAATCGTAAATTAAATCTCCCGCTATGATCACTGAAGTGAGATGTAACAATTGGCGGGAGATTGTAAGCTGCGCGGTGATTGGTCGATGCTTACACGCGCCTTGTGGGGAAAAACGCTCATTGGCCTAGAATTCGCTACCCGCAAAGTGACGCGCGCTCTCATTGGCTTAATCAGCGCTAGTGATATGCGTCTATCTGGTCCTCATGAAGCGTCCGAGCGCTGCAGCACCGCTCGAAGTCATGTTCTTTCCTGTAGCTAAAATCGATAATTCCGACTGTCCCAGTAGGAATTTCGACCGTATGTAAAATGGAGGAATGGCCTAGAAATGCCTCAAATACACCGAGAGAAAGGTTGTCAAATCTACCAGTATGCATAACTCCAAATCCGTGGAAGAATGGCATGTACGACTTTCTGGTTCTGGGGCCCCCAATTCATGTAGTACTGCTTAAAATGAACGTTACATCTTTCCTTTCATTGAAAAAACAATCGAACTTACGAACATCTTATCATCAAGATGAGTATCTTATCTATATTTCTGTCCGCAGTCTCATGTATGAAGCATAGTCTATTTAGAGAATAAATAGATATTATCATTATTATTATTAGTATTATCAGTTTTTTTTGGGGGGGAGGGGGGGGCGTCTATCACAGTCCTCCGATTCGATTGGGTGGAGGGGGTTCCCGGGGTTGCATGCTGCCCCCTTACGAGTCCATCACTTTTCTTAACATTAGCGCTGTTTCTAGGAGCACACTCTTCTGCATGAGTCCTGGAACTATTTCAGCATCTAGTTCTTCCAGATTCCTTTTTCAGGGATCTTGGGATCATGCCTCCTAGTGTTCCTATGATGATGATGATGAAGATTATTATTATTATTATTATTATTATTATTATTATTCAGAAGATGAACCCTATTCAAATGGAACAAGCCCACCAAAGGGCCCACTGACTTGAAATTGTTGAAGCTTCCCAAGAATATTAAGGTGTTCATTAGGAAGAAGTAAGAGGAGGAGGAGGAGGAGGAAGCACAGAAAGAAGATATGACCGAACTGGGCAGTAATAGAAGACAGAGAACCGCAGTGCACTCAGTGACCCTCTCCTAACTCTCCTATAAATAAGACTGCAGGTGTCACAGTGTCCCAAAATAAGCAGACGGAACTAATTGTTGAAGAGGCTGAAAGAGTTCGGGAAGGACACTTTCGAGGGGAAGACAGCTCCCCGACCCCGACAGACAGACAGTCAGGGAAGTTGATAATGGCTTTCGGGCTTTCATCTCACGCCTCCTTCTTTCATCATTGGTGGCCTTTCATTCGAGGTCGATGACCCCTTGACCAAATACGTTTTATCTCATCTCTTCTAAAGGAGTCGGGCTAGGGTCAGACGCCCCTGGGACCCCCTGGTAACCGCAGAGTAAGAATCCCGTCTCAAATGCGCAGTCATCCGACACTTAATCGTCCACATCTACGTAATACACACTAACCTTACTGTTACCATATTCCCACAATCATATTTATCTGGTTCGCTGGTATAGTGGTTAGTGTCGTGGCATACCAGTCAGATGTGGTGGGTTCACGTCTTGTTTGGAAGTAAATACACTTCGCCATTGCTGTATCTGAAACACTTTTACTGCTACTGCCACAGATTTGGGAGACGGAACAACTCTTCACCGCTGATCTATCTGGATACAGAACTCCTCTCATCGCTGCTCTATCCAGTTCCTCGCTGGACGAGTGGGCTGCGTGCTCGCCTATCGATTCGGTAGTCGCGAGTTCGATTCCCCGCTCTGACAAAGTAGAACCAGAGGAATGGATTTCTGGTGATTAGAAATTCATTTCTCGATATAGTGTGGTTCGGATCCTACGATAAGCCGTGGGTCCCGTTGCTAGGTAGCCAATTGGTTCCTAGCCACGTACAGTTTGCAGCAAAACTCGTGTGACTTTTTTATTTTTGTACTGGACAAGCGTTGTTCTCAAGTTGCCACTTAGTATTAAATCTCGTATTTTATAAACGTGTATATATGAGGAAAAGTTGGTCACTTGTTATATAGAATCTTATAATTGAAATATATTGTTTTTGGAAACCTGAAAACCAAAAATATTTCACGCTACAATATTTCTGAACGAAAACTAAATACGTTACTGTAGCATGAAAACTTCAGATCACCGTGACTTCCATGAGTCGTGTGGAATCGTCAGTCTGGACACTGTGAAAGAGGACATCGCGATGGAGAGCAAGAGAAAAGTTGAGCAGAGCATAGTCTAATGAGAAAAATGGGTGCATTTGGGATATGAATTCGAAGTTATTACTTTAGCTTTTGTGGCTTTGTGTATAAAGCAAATGTTAGTCGAGATCATGATTTCGATACTTGCAATAAATTATGGCTTAGGCTTAGGTTATAGCTAGTGCTACATAAGTCTAGTCTCCCGAGGGGTTTCTTCAGTTTTAAGAAAAGTAAATAATAAATAACTGAATAAATAAGCGAGGTGAAGAGTAATCTTCGCTATTAGAAACACAACTAATTTAATTTATATTTTATTTTACCTTTAGGAATGGAAGACTATAATCAGGTCGGATATTATCAGCTACAACTGTCGAGTGCAGATTCTACAGAATGACAACTGCAAACGTATTATAAACAATAATGGCTAGGCCAATGCTATTGCTTTATAACATACTGGGCTATATTCCAGACAGCAACAAGTTGCATCAAATCTTTGTAACTTATGAAGGTGTCTATAAGACCATAAAGCAGGATTTGTGAAATTTCTTCCACAGTCTTGGTGTGGTATACTTCCGTCATTATTTTCTTCATAGGCCTATAGGCTTAATGAGAATGATATAATCGAGAAGCGCGAAGTGCACTTGGCCTACGGGTAAGGCAAGCTAAGCCATTGGCGGGCCACTATGCACCCTTCACCAGTTGGGTCTAATGAAATCTTAGGTAGATCTCAAGAAATGTAACTTAGTAAAGGCATTAATAAACCAAGCAGCAAATAATGAATATGATTGATAATAATAAACGGTACTTAGTAAAGGCATTATAAACCCAAGTAGCAAACATGAATATGATTGATAATAAAAACGGTTATAGGTTAAGTAAATGGTTATACCAATATAATTATTTTTTAAAAAATACGTATAATTCTTTGAAATACATAGGTCCCTGTGAAAAAATAATATACAAATTCCAGCAAAACAAATAGAGTAAACACAAACCTCGTCTTTTAAAACACGTCATACATATAGCTACACATACATACATACAGAGAGAGAGAGAGAGATAGAGAGAGAGAGAGAGAGAGGGTTAATTAATATTTAGTATGTGAGCCTAGGTGTCTATTACCGAATTAAGCCGTCTAGGAATACTGTCAACCAGTCTACTGCAAATATTTTCCCCACGCATTGACTCCCACACTGACAAGCAATGGCTTATGATGGCTTGTTTACTGTTTCAGAACGGAGCCATCCCATTCCTTTGTCATAATGGCCCATAAATTTTCAATGGGATTGAGATCCGGAGATTTTGCAGGCCAGTCGATCCGAATAACTTCTGATGCTGCTGTAACCACTTTCTTACTGGCATGCTAATTATTGAACAGAGGAGTTGTCCATTGCCAAGAATATGGGCAACGGTTCCGGAATCAGTAGCATCCTAACAGATGGAATCAGCACCTCGTCAAGAATGTCAACATACTGCCTGCCATTTAATCGCTCATGGATTGGCACTAAAGCACCTGGCCTCCGCAAGACGCCATCCAACCCCAAAGGCCAGCTGGTTATCCTCCCACTTCGTCGATTTGGTTCTACATATTTATCCTCAAATCTGAAAAAAAATAGAGAGAAGGATTTAGAGAAAATATAAATTTACAGATATTCGGAGAGAAACAATGACAGTGGCTTACTTTTAAATATAAAAGAAACTGTTTAACTGCAGTTCGTTCCTCTCATCAATAGATCTTATGGATTAGAAAAAAAGAACTGGCGCTTTTATTAAGCCATATCTTTCAGTAATATTGCTATAACACCGAACTTTTAACTTTTAAGACTTGAAGTGCATTGTTAAGAAACACTATAAGGTTTATTCTATAAAACTATGTATATATATATATATATATATATATATATATATATATATATATATATATATATATATACAGTTCTTTAATATGCATTTAACCAAAACTTATTTAAATATTAGAAACAGCTACGTCAGTTTGTATTTTCTGCCAGGACTTAGTTTTACAGTGAAATAATTAAGAAATCTTTGGTTGTAGGCCTAATAGTATATATTATGAATTCGGAAAAGAGGCATAAGGAAAGTTGTCATAGCATAGTAACCTTAAACGACTTTTAAGTCAGTGCAATGTGTATTCAAACATTCACGAGACTCGAAGGAAAGCTAGCACACAACTTCCTCTGCGACTGGTTTCCCGCCAAGCAACACTTCGAAGCGGCAGGCGGTCGAAGCGGAGGCGGGATTTTTATAGACATTTAAACTGCTTCCTCAGTAATGACAATTCCCAACTCCCACCCTAGGTCAGATTAATTTATATCTTCTCTTGCATTATTTCTCCCTGATTACATCGTAACTTCCATTAAAGATATTTGTCAGCAGGTTTTAAAAACCAGTGTAAGAGGAATTACTATTCATTAAAGCTTTAGCATATATACAGACTAGGCCTATAATACAAAGTATATCACACCTAGGCTACCACGTAAAATATAAGGCAAAAATAAGTAAATGTTCATTACCTGGTTTTTCCTGGACGCCAGCAGTGCAGTCTTCCCTGTTGGTCGTTGCAAAAAGTCTTCTCGTCACAAAAATATAACAGTTTCCCAAAACTGCTCGCTCTTGGACAGATATTCGAGCGCAAACCCGAGACGATGGTCCATATGCGTCTGTGTAAGTAGAGGCTTGAGCGCAGGTTTCCTACATAGAAGACCAGCTTCTCGAAAACCGACGTCTTACAGTGTCAACTGATGTTTGTATATTTGTTTCTCGTTTTCACTGAAAATGATGACGAAAACGGGTGTTTGGTTATAAAGTTAATTAACACTTCGTCTTCTTCTGCGTGGTGCAGCGGGGTCTCCCAGAATCTATTGGTGGCTTTTCAATCCTTCTCCGTCGTTGTATCGTTTTAGACCATCTATACACAGTTGTCTTGTTGATATTAAGACGATTAGCTATGTCTTTTTTTTGAAAATCTGGCGAGATGCAGCTCAACTATAGCTCTCCTTGTTGGGGATGACGTTTCCGGTCGCTGTCGGGTTGCTCCAACCATGTTTGGCAAATGACCACAGTTGACGTAATGTTAGGCGCCACAACTACAATACTCTCCGTTACGTTCATTACATTAAATAAATTACTATGATGGCTAACATG
>NC_087202.1:85957460-85969960 GCF_015104395.2 Macrobrachium nipponense | reverse complement strand
CTTTGAAAGATGCAAGCAAGAATCGCGGTTGAAATGAAGCAGTAAAAGTTACTTTGCAAGATGTAAGCAAGAATCTAGGTTGGAATGAAGCAGTAAAAGTTACTTTGCAAGACGCAAGCAAGAATCACGGTTTAAATGAAGCAGTAAAAGTTACTTTCCAAGATGCAAGCAAGAATCACGGTTGAAATGAAGCAGTAAGAGTTACATTGCAATATGTAACAAGAATCACGGTTGAAATGAAGCTGTAAAAGTTACTTTGCAAGACGCAAGCAAGAATCACGGTTGAAATGAAGCAGTAAAAGTTACTTTGAAAGATGCAAGCAAGAATCACAGTTGAAATGAAGCAGTAAAAGTTACTTTGCAAGATGCAAGCAAGAGTCACAGTTGAAATGAAGCAGTAAAAGTTACTTTGCAAGATGCAACCAAGAATCACGGGTGAAATGAAGCAGTAAAAGTTACTTTGAAAGATGCAAGCAAGAATCACAGTTGAAATGAAGCAGTAAAAGTTACTTTGCAAGATGTAAGCAAGAATCACGGGTGAAATGAAGCAGTAAAAGTTACTTTGCAAGATGCAAGCAAGCATCACGGGTGAAATGAAGCAGTAAAAGTTACTTTGCAAAATGCAAGCAAGAATCAAGGGTGAAATGAAGCAGTAAAGTTACTTTGCAAGACGCAAGCAAGAATCACGGGTGAAATGAAGCAGTAAAAGTTACATTGCAAGATGCAAGCAAGAATCTAGGTTGAAATGAAGCACTAAAAGTTACTTTGCAAGATGCAAGCAAGAATCACAGTTTAAAAGAAATGCATCAAGAATCTAGGTTTGAAATGAGCACTAAAGTACTTTGCAAGATGCAAGGCCAAGAATCAAGATCAGGGTTTGAAATGAAGCAGTAAAAGTTACTTTGCAAGATGCAAGCAAGAATCACGGGTAAAATGAAGCAGTAAAAGTTACTTTCCAAGATGCAAGCAAGAATCTAGGTTGAAATGAAGCATTAAAAGTTACTTTGCAAGATACAAGCAAGAATCACAGGTGAAATGAAGCAGTAAAAGTTACTTTGGCCAAGAATGCAATGCAAGAATCCACTGGTGAAATGAAGCAGTAAGGAAGAAATAAAAGTTACTTTGGCAAGATGAAAGGCAAGAAAATCAAGGTGAAATGAAGGCAAAAAAAAAAAAAAAAAAAAAAAAGGTAAAAACAAAAAGTTAACTTTGTCCAAGATGAAAGCAAAAATCACGGGTGGAATGAAGCAGTAAAAATTACTATGCAAGATGCAAGCAAGAATCACGGGTGAAATGAAGCAGTAAAAGTTACTTTGCCAGATGCAAGCAAGAATCAAGGGTGAAATGAAGCAGTAAAAGTTACTTTGCAAGATGAAAGCAAGAATCATGGGTGGAATGAAGCAGTAAAAGTTACTTTGAAAGATGCAAGCAAGAATCACAGTTGAAATGAAGCATTAAAAGTTACTTTGAAAGATGCAAGCAAGAATCACAGTTGAAATGAAGCATTAAAACTTACTTTGCAAGATGCAAGCAAGAATCACGGTTGAAATGAAGCAGTAAAAGTTACTTTGAAAGATGCAAGCAAGAATCACAGTTGAAATGAAGCATTAAAAGTTACTTTGCAAGATGCAAGCAAGAATCACGGTTGAAATGAAGCAGTAAAAGTTACTTTGAAAGATGCAAGCAAGAATCACAGTTGAAATGAATCAGTAAAAGTTACTTTGCAAGATGCAAGCAAGAATCACGGTTGAAATGAAGCAGTAAAAATTACTTTGAAAGATGCAAGCAAGAATCACAGTTGAAATGAACCATTAAAAGTTACTTTGCAAGATGCAAGCAAGAATCTAGGTTGAAATGAAGCAGTAAAAGTTACTTTGCAAGATGAAAGCAAGAATCAAGGGTGAAATGAAGCAGTAAAAGTTACTTTGCAAGATGAAAGCAAGAATCACGGGTGGAATGAAGCAGTAAAAATTACTATGCAAGATGCAAGCAAGAATCACGGGTGAAATGAAGCAGTAAAAGTTACTTTGCAAGATGAAAGCAAGAATCACGGTTGAAATGAAGCAGTAAAAGTTACTTTGCAAGATGAAAGCAAGAATCACGGGTGAAATGAAGCAGTAAAAGTTAATTTGCAAGATGCAAGCAAGAATCACGGGTGAAATGAAGCAGTAAAAGTTACTTTCCAAGATGCAAGCAAGGATCACGGGTGAAATGAAGCAGTAAAAGTTACTTTGCAAGATGCAAGCAGAATCACGGGTGAAATGAAGCAGTAAGAGTTACTTTTTTGCAAGATGAAAAGCAAGAATCAAGGTGAATGAAGCAGTAAAAGTTACTTTGCAAGATGAAAGCAAGAATCATGGGTGGAATGAAGCAGTAAAAGTTACTTTGCAAGATGAAAGCAAGCATCACGGGTGAAATGAAGTAGTAAAAGTTACTTTGCAAGATGCAAGCAAGAATCACGGATGAAATGAAGCAGTAAAAGTTACTTTGCAAGATGCAAGCAAGAAACACGGTTGAAATGAAGCACTAAAAGTTACTTTGCAAGATGCAATCAAGAATCACGGGTGAAATGAAGCAGTAAGAGTTACTTTGCAAGATTCAAGCAAGAATCACGGGTAAAATGAAGCAGTAAAAGTTACTTTGCAAGATGCAAGCAAGAATCACGGGTAAAATGAAGCAGTAAGAGTTACTTTGCAAGATGAAAGCAAGAATCAAGGGTGAAATGAAGCAGTAAAAATTACTTTGCAAGATGAAAGCAAGAATCATGGGTGGAATGAAGCAGTAAAAGTTACTTTGCAAGATGAAAGCAAGCATCACGGGTGAAATGAAGTAGTAAAAGTTACTTTGCAAGATGCAAGCAAGAATCACGGATGAAATGAAGCAGTAAAAGTTACTTTGCAAGATGCAAGCAAGAAACACGGTTGAAATGAAGCACTAAAAGTTACTTTGCAAGATGCAATCAAGAATCACGGGTGAAATGAAGCAGTAAGAGTTACTTTGCAAGATTCAAGCAAGAATCACGGGTAAAATGAAGCAGTAAAAGTTACTTTGCAAGATGCAAGCAAGAATCACGGGTAAAATGAAGCAGTAAGAGTTACTTTGCAAGATAAAAGCAAGAATCACGGGTAAAATGAAGCAGTAAGAGTTACTTTGCAAGATGAAAGCAAGAATCACGGGTGAAATGAAGCAGTAAAAGTTACTTTGCAAGATGCAAGCAAGAATCACGGGTAAAATGAAGCAGTAAAAGTTACTTTGCAAGATGCAAGCAAGAATCACGGGTAAAATGAAGCAGTAAAAGTTACTTTGCAAGATGCAAGCAAGAATCACGGGTAAAATGAAGCAGTAAGAGTTACTTTGCAAGATGAAAGCAAGAATCACGGGTGAAATGAAGCAGTAAGAGGTACTTTGCAAGATGAAAGCAAGAATCACGGGTGAAATGAAGCAGTAAGAGTTACTTTGCAAGATGAAAGCAAGAATCACGGGTAAAATGAAGCAGTAAAAGTTACTTTGCAAGATGCAAGCAAGAATCACGGGTAAAATGAAGCAGTAAAAGTTACTTTGCAAGATGCAAGCAAGAATCACGGGTAAAATGAAGCAGTAAGAGTTACTTTGCAAGATGAAAGCAAGAATCACGGGTGAAATGAAGCAGTAAGAGTTACTTTGCAAGATGCAAGCAAGAATCACGGGTAAAATGAAGCAGTAAAAGTTACTTTGCAAGATGCAAGCAAGAATCACGGTTGAAATGAGGCAGTAAAAGTTACATTGCAAGATGCAAGCAAGAATCTAGGTTGAAATGAGGTAGTAAAAGTTACATTGTAAGATGCAAGCAAGAATCACGGTTGAAATGAGGTAAACGAATTTTATTACAAACACTTGGAAAAAAATAATTTTTTTTTCTTAATAAGAGAAGAATGAGACTGGCTTCACGATCAGCAAACACTCAGTCAATGGTATAATTTGAAACGTATGTACAAACTCCGAAAAATTATCTGGGAGTTTTCGAAGTCTTATTACGGGCAACTCCGAGTTCCGTTGTTTATCGCAAGCCTCCCTGGGAACTAAATTTACAAATGAATAGAGGAAAAATAATTACTTGCTTTTAGGATGCCTACGCAAAATTGTATTATTAGAGTGACCAGTTTAGATTCCTTTTCCATTTTGTGGTAAAAAATATGCGCGCACGCTCGGACATATACATGTGTGTGTGTTTGCTTGTGGACACACACACACACACACACACACACACACACACACACTGTATATGTCCGAGCGTGCGCGCATATATATATATATATATATATATATATATATATATATATATATATATATATATACCAAATGTAACTGTCTAGTCCACAGCATTAAAAGACGTGGAAATAAAACATTATCCATGGTATTATGAGTTGGCACTTTGTATTTTTTGATAAACACACTCATTTTCATATATCACCCTAAAACTGAAAACTTGTTAAATACTGTCCTCACAAATTCAATATTTTGACATAACTTTCTGTTTTAGACACACGATCCATCTCACATCCTACCAATCTCTCAGTGGTCTGGTTAAACTAAGACACACTTAAACTTTCCTTTTATGTTTTGATATGTTTTCAAACATTCAAATCTTTCTAATCATCAAGCCGCATCTTACATTATCGCACGAAATATATATAATATATTCTCCCACACTTGAAAAACCACCAGCATATAATGCTAGAACTTTTAAAAGACTTTTGACTGCGCCTTACTTAATTCGTACCTCAATATAAGTTGCGTCTTCGAGAACAAAGTTCTCGATGAAATTCAGAGATATTCGACTGTCATAGACAACAATTCGGGGCTAAAACAACTCAAAAATAGACCCTCTTCGAGTCTGACTAATAGACTCCACCGCAGGTTTTCGGTTATCATTTTGATTCTGAAGAAGTATACTGAGATATGCTGTTGTCTTCTAAACCAAGTACTCCCAAGAAGTGGCTAATGGGATCTTACCTTACAATAATGGGCGTTATGTCTGTCCGTCCGTCTGTCATTCAATTATGGCCAAACGGCTGGGACCAATGGGCATGCAACTTGGCAGGGTTATAGCGGGGAGCCCTAAGATGGTTTAATAAGGAGTTTCATCTTACCATACACCGCCCCCCCCCCCCCCGCCCCCCCCCACCCCCCCCCCCCCACCCCGCCCCAACCGAAAATCAAGCAACCGTCGAACCGACTCCTGGCGTTAAAGTCAAGTATTTGACTTCTAGGCCAGTCCCTTGCGACGCTCCATGATTGGCTGTTGATAAGCCAATCACAAAGCTGGAAACTCTCAGTCTCTCGAGAGAGTTCACAGGGGCAGGATGTATGTTACCACCTCTCTTGAAAGACGTATCCCTCAGGAAAGGTGGAACGTACATCCTGCCTATGTGAACTCTCGAGAGAGACAGAATTTTCAGCCCAGTGATTGGCTTATCAACAGCCAATCAGGAGCGCCGTAAGGGAGTGGCCTAGACGTCAAATGCACGGTTGATGTGAATCTACTATAGTATTCATTCTGATTTATACCATCCAGCACAACCACCCTTACCGACTATTTAATCACCTTTACGGTTTTCGTACCATCGCAAAAGAGTATCTTTCTCTCTCTCTACCTGGCCAGCATCAGAAACCCCACTTTCACAAAACACGAACCTCTTGTCGCATTTGCTGTCCGAACCAAAGTGTCTGTTTTCACTTGATTAGGAAGTAAGCCTACAAACTACTTTGTTTGTTGATGTTGTTGTTCTTGTTGGGGGTCGGGGGTGTAGGAAAGCCCTATGAAAGAGCCTAAAAAGATCTGAAAAGGTGTTTCGATTCGAGTTAACGATACAGGAATTTTATGGATAGGATATTTATGTTTGTTATTAGAATGAAATGTAAGAAATAAAATAATGTGCATGTTAAACAGCATAGAACAATTATTTTCTAATAAAACATAACAAATTATTTAAATTTTTCTTGGTGAAACAACGTGCTATTTGACCGTAGATTTTAGCACGCGCCCTTAGTAAGCTGGAGGCTGGATGATGCATTGTTTACACTCCAGATGGAGACCCCCTGATGACGTCACGTGGAATGATTTGGTGCGAGTGGCATTGATAAATCCTGGTGAGACATTAATAGTTCGAGGAAGTGATTTCTTCGGGAAAATGCACGTATCATTGAGCGTCTTTGGGGGCGGGAATAACTGGCATGGAATTCTCTCTCGTCTTCAGTGTTTCCCTTGTTCCATAAACTCCTCATTTTCCAAAGGTGATTCTGTCGAAAATTTCAGGACAATATATATATATATATATATATATATATTATATATATATATATATATATATATATATATATATATATATATATATATATATACATAGATACACACACACACACACACGCACACACACAGATATATATATATATATATATATATATATATATATATATATATATATATAATATATATATATATATATATATATATATATAAATGAATAATTATCACACCGTGATTCATATAAATTATTCAAGCTACAAATGTCCAATTTAATTAATATCTAATTTGCTCTACCTCGGAATTGATATAATTTCCCCTTCGTTTTACATATATGAAAATATATCAATTCCGAGGTAGAGCGAATTAGATATTAAAGGACATTTGCAGCTCGAATAATCAAACACACACACACACACACACACACACACACACATATATATATATATATATATATATATATATATATATATATATATATGTATATATATATATATATATATATATATATATATATATATATATATATATATATAGGGATCAATAGTAGGGATCCACAGTATCCTTTATCGATATAATATGTTTATACAAAGCTTAAAGCTTTCGTCCATCCTCCTGTGGACTTGATCACTAAGCAAATGAGACATGTAATGGTGAAGAATTCCAAATAAACATAAACAAACAGACAAAGAACATTAACAAGGTTAAAAAATTCGAACAAGTCATTGGGGGTCGTTTGCCTTTCCATAATTCGCTGTGATCTACGAGGCGGGACAAAGCGCCGGCTTCTCTTCTTCCTGAATGACATCTTGACGGTCGTTAACAAAAGGTAGTTTGTAGATTAGGCTCTTGAACGGGCGAAGGATGGGTTATTTACTCATCAGATTGAAGGAGGCTGTACACATTTCTGAAGTTCTTTATTCTGGCCTTTTGCAAATTTCTTCACTCAAAGTAAATTGTTCTGTATGCCAGTATTCCCCTCAAAGTGTCATTCAAAGTGATGAGAGCTCCTTCCACAATTCTCCTAGTGGTCCTATCCGCACTCTTATAAATAAACTTTTCCTCCCTTGAAGTCGATGGCATGATCGGAATCCCAAGTATGCTTGGCAATGGCGCTGTAAACGTTGCCCAAACGGCAAGCTGGCAACATGTTCACGTTTCCTCTGGTCCAGGAGAACGACCGCTTTTTCACCAATATAGCATTTGCCACAATTTTTACATCCTATAGCATAGACTCCAACATCGGTGTTTGGTTTTCTGCAACTGTTTTTGTTTGATACTTTTCTTTTTAAAAAGAGTATTAGGGTATTGAAAAAAAACTACGCTATTACCCATGTCTTTTCTTTTCTAAGATTATTGGAAACTTTTTTGTTTTTTCAGGTCATGATTATTTAAGGAAGGGGAAGGCATTTAAAATTAGCAGTCGAACAGCGTTCCCTTGGATTATAAAACATACTTTTTTTTTTCTGGCTCTAGAAAGACATCTGTCGATAAAAAAACTTGGGGTAACATAACTTTTTGAAACTCGTAGTCAAGAATTGAATTTCCTGGTCAATGAAACTAGGGTCACAAACTCGAAAAGCTCTAAAAAACAAATTCGTCAGAACGTTGCGTTTGATTTTCTCGTCATGATATGAATAAAAATGTATGTACGTATTTGTGTGAGTACTTTTCTGAAAACAGAGAATTTAAAAGACTTATTTTTCGTCATCCCTGTGGACAACCAAGTCTAAAAATGGCAGACGCTTGTCGACTTCCCTTTCCACTGTAAACGTGATGGATGGAAGAAAACTATTCAGTTGTAAAAGAAGCTGATCAAAACATTCGGTATCGTCCTTAAAAACAATAAAAATATCGTCAACATATCTTATTTATAAGAGTGCGGATAGGACCACTAGGAGAATTGTGGAAGGAGCTCTCATCACTTTGAATGACACTTTTGAGGGGAATACTGGCATACAGAACAATTTACTTTTGAGTGAAGAAATTTGCAAAAAGGGCCAGAATAAAGAACTTCAGAAATGTGTACAGCTCCTTCAATCTGATGAGTAAATAACCATCCTTCGCCCGTTCAAGAGCCTAATCTACAAACTACCTTTTGGTTAACGACCGTTCCAAGATGTCATTCAGGAAGAAGACCGGCGCTTGTCCCGCCTCGTAGATCACAGCGAATTATGGAAAGGCAAACGACCCAATGACTTGTTCGAATTTTTTAACCTTGTTGAATGAGTTCTTTGTCTGTTTGTTTATGTTTTATTTGGAATTCTTCACCATTACATGTCTCATTTGCTTAGTGATCAAGTCCACAGGAGATGGACGAAAGCTTTAAGCTTTGTATAAACATATTATATCTAGATAAACAAGGATATTACTGTGGATCCCTCTATTGATTTCTTAGAAGCACGATACAGTGTTTTTATATTGCATTGTTACATCCACGTTCTACATCCACCACACCAATATGACCAATTTCGTTGGTAACTACATTCGACAGACACTTGGTGAAGAATTACTTTTGGACTATCGCCTCTACGAAAGAAGATGCATTTCCGTACAAAGGATTAAGAATCAGATAAAGTTTCTTCGTGATTGTGTAGCGGAACAAGTCATGCCTAAGATGTTTGGTTGGATGCACAGAGAATCTTTTTCAGGAGAGGCCATTTCCCAAGTACAAAATACTTTTTCTTGAAGAACCAGATTCGACTTGCTGTTTTTTAGAAAAGAAGAATTATTCTTGGAGCTCCGTCACCAGAGGAATTTACTACGTGATAGGTTTTTGGATATTAACCCCAATATCGATTTCAACTGGATCCTTACTTGCGCAGGTGAAGTAGCTTTTCGCAAATCTATGCTACACCAAAGATCACTTAATGGGAAACTACTGAACATGTGTAAAATGTCACCTTGGAAATAAATGTTATAACTCAGACAATATAAAAGTTTTAACTGAAGTTGACCTAGATGAGGACTGCAAAATCTTTTGAGCCTGGGTCTTAATTTTTCTTTGGGGATGGAAGATATGGATTTTATAAAAGGAATTGGAAATATCAATTTGTTCAATTTTAAAAATTCAGACTTTAACATGGATTTCGTCAAAGGGATTTTACTCAGTTCGTTTGAGGAAAAAACAGTACATCTTCCTAAACGTTTTTTAGAAGCTCTTCACAGGCTAAAAAACAAATAATGACATTAAAATATCTAAGGCCGACAAGGGGGGATATGTGGTGGTTATGAGTAGGACAGATTACCTTATTAAGGCAGTTAGATTGCTCAGCGACGCTAATACTTACACCAGATTTCTGTAGCTCCGTCCATTTCTGATTCAGTCCACGTTTAACAAGAAAACTTAAGGACATTATAAAAGGTAACATCACCAGAGAAATGAAAGAGGTTATTCTCAGTAAATTGACAAGAAAACTACCCTCGTTTAGTTATTTTTATGGTCTTCCAAAAATCCACAAGGAGGGCATCCCTTTGAGGCCCATTGTAGCAAACTGCAATACTCCTCAGGCTGATTTGACCTCTTGGTTGGCGGAGGTTTTGGGTGACTTAGTGGTAATATATCTAGCTCCCATCTTAAACATAATCTTGATTTCATGGATAGAATTATGGGTAAAAAATTTGGATGGAATTATGTATAGTCTGGACATCGTCTCCTTATTCACTGTGGCCTCTTGATTTTGTTCTAGCTAATTTGGTCAAAATTGCCGAAGAAGGAAAATTCACGCCACCTATTCATATTAATAAGTTTTGTGAGCTTATAAAGACGTGTGTAGAATCCACCATATTTGAGTTTGAAGGAGATTTCTATCAACAAAAAGCAGGGGTTGCTATGGGATCCTCGTTGTCGCCTGTTTTAGCTAATCTTTGTATGGATTTTTTGAAATACTTTTTGTGGACAAACTTCCAGATGATTTGACCTTTTATATGGTAAGATATGTTGACGATATTTTTATTGTTTTTAAGGACGATCACCGAAAGTTTTGATCAGCTTCTTTTACAACTGAATAGTTTTCTTCCATCCATCACGTTTACAGTGGAAAGGGAAGTCGACAAGCGTCTGCCATTTTTAGACTTGGTTGTCCACAGGGATGACGAAAATAAGTCTTTTAAATTCTCTGTTTTCAGGAAAAGTACTCACACAAATACGTACATACATTTTTTATTCATATCATGAGAGAAAATCAACGCAACGTTCTGACGAATTTGTTTTTTAGAGCTTTTTCGAGTTTGTGACCCTAGTTTTCATTGACCAGGAAATTCAATTCTTGACTACGAGTTTCAAAAAGTTATGTTACCCCAAGTTTTTTATCGACAGATGTCTTTCTAGAGCCAGAAGTATGTTTTTATAATCCAAGGGAACGCTGTTCGACTGCAATAATTTTAAATGCCTTCCCCTTCCTTATATCATGACCTGAAAAAAGTTTCCAATAATCTTAGAAAAGAAAGACATGGGTATAGCGTAGTTTTTTCAATACCCTAATACTCTTAAAAATAAAATTATCAAAAACAGTTGCAGAAAACCAAACACGATGTTGGAGTCTATGCTATAGGATGTAAAAAATTGTGGCAAATGCTATATTGGTGAAAGCGGTCGTTCTCTGGACCAGAGGAAACGTGAACATGTTGCAGCTTGCCGTTTGGGCAACGTTTACAGCGCCATTGCCAAGCATACTTGGGATTCCGATCATGCCATCGACTTCAAGGGAGGAAAAGTTATTTATAAGAGTGCGGATAGGACCACTAGGAGAATTGTGGAAGGAGCTCTCATCACTTTGAATGACACTTTTGAGGGGAATACTGGCATACAGAACAATTTACTTTTGAGTGAAGAAATTTGCAAAAAGGGCCAGAATAAAGAACTTCAGAAATGTGTACAGCCTCCTTCAATCTGATGATGTAAATAACCATCCTTCGCCCGTTCAAGAGCCTAATCTACAACTACCTTTTTGGTTAACGACCGTCAAGATGTCATTCAGGAAGAAGACCGGCGCTTTGTCCCGCCTCGTAAGATCACAGCGAATTATGGAAAGGCAAACGACCCAATGACTTGTTTCGAATTTTTTAAACCTTGTTAATGTTCTTTTGTCTGTTTGTTTATGTTATTTGGAATTCTTCACCATTACATGTCTCATTTGCTTAGTGATCAAGTCCACAGGAGGATGGACGAAAGCTTTAAGCTTTGTATAAACATATTATATCTAGATAACAAGGATATTACTGTGGATCCCTCTATTGATTTCTTAGAAGCACGATACAGTGTTTTTATATTGCATATATAGATATATATATATATATATATATATATATATATATATATATATATATATATATATATATATATATATGCTGCAGTAAAAATGTGTGACATGACCAATTCGCTTAGGGAACATTTAGTCTCCAAGTGTAGTAGATGAATCACTGTTTCGCCGTCTTTAGTACCAGCCCGGGGGCGGGGGTGGGGGGTGGGGGGGGCGGGTTGGCAAATGTGTTTCGCTGCGATTAGAACTACTCCTCGGGGAACAGTTGCCCTAAAGCGTTTGGTCATTTCACGTATTCCCTAGGGATTTCGTGGAATCCTTGATTTTACATATTTACTGTAACATTATATATATATATATATATATATATATATATATATATACTATATATATATATCGATACATATATATATATATATATATATATATATATATATATATATATATACACACACACACACACACACCATATATAATATATATATATATATATATATATACACATATAATATATATATATATATATATATATATATATATATATATATATATATATATATATATTTATAGGCATATATATATATATATATATATATATATATATATATATATATACATATATATATATATATATATATATATATATATATATATATATATATACTATATATATATATATATATATATATATATATATATATATATGATTACACACTCCTACACACAAACATATATGATTGTAAATATGTATGTATGTGCGTATGCGTGTGTGCGTAATTCCTCACCAAGTGCGTCAACCAATTTCCTGAAATAGTGAGAGCTGAGCAACCTTCACGGGGAGCTAAAGCTACCCGGATGTGTGGGAGCGAGGTCTCGTCAAAACTGAACAGCAATAAAGGTTATGCGAATAACATATTATTTTTAATTTCTTTCTTGTAGGAGAACAATTTTGTTCG
>NC_087202.1:85937460-85952460 GCF_015104395.2 Macrobrachium nipponense | reverse complement strand
AACAGAATTGGAGTCACCTAGGACACAGGTAGGGGTTGGATAGGAAGGGGAGGAGGGGAAGGAAGAGGCGGCGCGTTCTCATTACCCCTTCCCCTTCAGCAAATTCCCTTTTACGATTTAAATTTGATGGAAATGAAAAAAAAGGAGAGGGGGGGGGGGCCTTGTGTGTTCATCCGGGGCAGGGGAGACACTACTTACTTACATGTCACACGGCCCATCATCAATCAAAGGGGACACTGGCGCTGTGGGATGAAAATCAGATATGATTCAGATATTCCTAAAGTCTTTAGTTCGCATACTTCAGTTTCTATCTTCTATTTACTGAAATTCAATGATATTAAATTTCAATGCAAACTCATACATTTGTTCACTCAATGTGAAATTTAATTACTTTAAATTTCAATGTTAATTAATACATTAGTTCACTCAATGTGAAATTTAATTATGTTAAATTTCAATGCAAATTCATACATTTGTTCACTCAATGTGAAATTCAATATTAAATTTAAATGCAAATTAATACATTTGTTCACGCAATGTGAAATTTAATTATGTTAAATTTCAATGCTAATGAATACATTTGTTCACGCAATGTGAAATTCAATGGTAGTCAATTTCAGTCTGATGATGCAATTTGATACATTTTGTTCTGACGCAGTATTCAAAAATGAAAAGTCCGTCAATACCACATTCATCCTTCATGAAATGAATCATGGATGAAACCTTTATGCAGGATACTTCCTCTCTTTGGCCCATCAGTAATGCGATGACCGTTTCTCTGTATGGTGTTTTTACGTTGCATGGAACCAGTGGTTATTCAGCAACGGGACCAACGACTTTACGTGACTTCCGAACCACGTCGAGAGTAACTTCTATCACCAGAAATACACATCTCTAGCCCCTCAATGGAATGCCCGAGAATCGAACTCGCGGCCACCGAAGTGGCAGGCCAAGACCATACCGATCACGCCACTGAGGCGCTCCTCATCACTTGAGAAGTCTGCATAGATTTTTCATTTATCTATTGTCCTCCATTCTCTCCACTTGATCAATTGTTGTTTTAGATTTAGCTGGTTTTATGCCAACACGGGCTCTTGCTCATAGAGCAGCCCGTAAACTTGATCAAACCACTTCAAACACTCAGATCAACGTATTCACGTATTCCGGAGGCCATGTTTTCATTACATTATCGTCGCACTTAAACATTCAAATAATGTCAACATTCTTCATTTTCTAGTTGTCTGTAAGAGAAAACTATTGCGTCGGTTTTGTCTGTCCTTCAGCACTTTATCTCCACCCTCGGATCTTAAAAAACTACTGAGGCTAGAGGGCTGCAAATTGGTACATTGATCATCCACCCTCCAATCATCAGACATACTATATTGCAGCCCTCTTGCCACAGTTGTTTTCATTTCATTAAAGGTTAAAGTTAGCAATAACCGTGCTTCTGCTTTGATATACGACAGGCCACCACCAGGCCGTGTTGAGTCTCATGGACCGTGGCTCATATAACATTCTATCGAGACCACCGAAGGATAGATCTATTTTCGGTGGCTTTGAATCATACGCCCATTTTACAAACCTATCCTCACATTTTTTTAAACATAGCCTGAGAACCTGCATCACTTATATTTCGCTATATCTTTGCCGTATCACTGTATTCCTCACTTTTTTTAGTTTACCAAAAATTCACGTCAAAGGTCAGACGATGGGAGACTCTTTAGTTCAAAATTATTATCATTTCAGTAGATGAAACCTATTCACACGGAGCAAGAACACCAAAGGGGCCACTGACTTGAAACTCAAGCTTCCAAAGAATGTTGGTTTCAGCCCCCCACCGCTAAAGACCCCTAAACACTACAAAAGTAACTGATCATGATCAAGAGCCAGTGATTCTTTACTATCCCCCTGGGGGAGACGATACCCGCGACATCTGAGTAGCTTGCCACGACATAATCACTATAAAAGACTAACAATGAGAGAGGAACCGGATCTGGAGATCAGACCTTAATTTGGAAGTTATTCTGCATTAAAAAAAACGTATTCTTATTCTCGTACCTTAGCCCAAAGGTAGTTGACCTCAAGGGGTTAATCTTATGTACTGAAAGTGCCCTGGCTACCATCACCACGTGCATGTCTTTGTTACTCCTGCATGGATTCACTTCAAAATCGTAAATGTTTAGAGTTGGTTATTATTCTTATATAAATATGAATGAAAATAAAAAATAAAAAAAATCTATATTCTTATGAATGTAAATAATAATCTAAAAGATATATTTCTGTGCTAAAACACATGACAAAAAACAAAATTGTCTTAGCCCCGTCCTGATACGGCCAAGACGTTTCAATTATCGTCTTGATGACATGCATAACATATAAATAAACAAATATTTAGATTCTTTTAAATATAAATAAAACTTTAAAATAAATATTTCTGTGCTAAAACACAAGACCAAAACAAAATTGTCTTAGCCACGTCCTGACACAGCCAAGACGTTTCAATTATCGTCTAGATTTGATGCATAACATATATAAATATGATCGGTACAGACATAACAAAGATGTGGATGTATGAATGAAAGTACCCGTGAGGACGCCGCTGTCAGGAGATTAGGGTAACCAGACCTTCCCGTCCTCTTTGTCCTTTGTAAGACGCTCCCGCATGTGAACCAAATCCGAGCAAGGATATGATGTACTCTTCAAAACCAGCTATATATCACGTTCTCCTATGTTTTGTTTGATTCAAATGGGCGTCTTCATTTTCCACACCCATAAATATTTTATATGGATACACTCATCCACATACAATAAATATACATATATATATATATATATATATATATATATATATATATATATATATATATAGATATATATATATATATATATATTATACACACACATATATAGATAGATAGATAAAGATATATATATATATATATATATATATATATATATATATATACATATATATATAGATAGATAAAAGATATATATATATATATATATATATATATATATATATATATATATATATATATATATATATATATATATATATATATATATATATATGTATGTATGTATAACTGAATCACGAAAGTTTGGAACGTGATAAATGGATAAATAAAGGTATAAACCGCGAAGGAAAGTTATATCTATATATATATATATATATATATATATATATATATATATATATATATATATATATATATATATATATATGCCTCCAATGCAACACGAAGGAACACGTACTTGAGAATATCCTTAAATCCACGGTATAAGGTGAGTGAAACAAGGACTTGGAACAAGTACTTACGTGTGAACTTGAAAATGTAGAATATACTACGAAAGTACTTCTTCCAAGTCCCTGTTTCACTTACCTTTTTACCGTGGATTTAAGATATATATATATATATATATATATATATATATATATATATATATATATACAATATATATACAATATATATATATATATACACACGAATACCACAGGAAAATGACAGTCAGAAATACAGTATCAAGTGCTTTCTCTTTTTTATTCAGGCATCGTCGGGGCACAAGAAAAAAGAAAAATTAATTCAGGTGCATCTACTGTGATTTTTAAGCATATATTATATATATATATATATATATATATATATATATATAATATATATAGATACAGTGTACATAATTCGAATGCTCTGGGAGGCAAGAGAAGAGGATCTTCAAGAAAATACTGAGGTGATGGAACAAGTGCTGGCAAGTTAGGCAGCGAAATCACAAGAGTCTGCAAAAAAGGACTGACTGGCCCGTCGTCCTACAGGTGGGTTGACGAGCTGTTGGTGAGCCTTGAGTACACGATGTAACTGATGTTTAAATTTTCGTTACAGAAGGTTCACCCACGCTTGCGCCTAACACTCGCACCGCCATTAGGACAGGATACTTGCAAACACTGCACCACTCACTCCTAGACTGACTACCCCCTATAAACAATGCACCATTCACCTCTACATTGATTAGCCCTTTTAAACACTGCAACACTCACCTATACACTGACTACCCCCTATAAACGCTGCACCACTCACCTCTACAATGGCTATCCCCAATAAACACTGCACCTCTCACCTTTAAACTGACTAACCCCCATAAACACTGCACCACTCACCTCTAAACTGATTGACCCCTATAAACACTGCACCACTCACCTCTACATTGATTAGCCCCATTGAACACTGCACCATCACCTCTGTACTGACTAATCTCTATTAATGCTGCACCACTCACCTCTAAACTAACTACCCCTAATAAACACTGCACCACTCACCTCTACCACTCACCTCTACATTGATTAGCCCCATTGAACACTGCACCATCACCTCTGTACTGACTCATCTCAATTAACACTGCACCACTCACCTCTACACTGGTTTCCCCTACAAACACTGACTACCCACCTCATATATGATTACTCTAAACAAACACCTCAACAGTCACTTCTACGCTAACTGCTCGACCACCCCCCTACGTATACACTAATCAATCACACCTGCACTGACTGATCCCTATAACCACTGCCCTATCGACTCAATACAGACTACTGTCGCACTTATTGGATATTAAGGCCCTTCTATTCTTTCTAAGCATTTTGCTTTCCTCTCACTGCCTTGCACCATGAACACATTTATCGGGTGCAAGCACCATGACTTAGACCATCTAACAACTTTCAGGTCCTGTGGAGTGATGAGAATTTTTTTTTTTCTACGAAGCGCTTCTGTAATAAGATGATTATTGTTGAGCTCACGAAAAGTTGATCAACGACCATTTAGGGGACGTTTCATGCCATCACTAAGGTCAACAAGGCTCCATTGGACGTTTTTCTACCGAGTGCCAATATCCCAATCCACTCGACCATTCTTAAGACTACAAAAATTAAGCATATCTTAGTTTAACCAGACCACTGAGATAATTAACAGCCCTCCTAGGCCTGGCCCAAGGGATTAGATATTTTTACGTGGCTAGGAACCACTTGGTTACTTAGCGATGGGACCTACAGTTTATTGTGGGATCCGAACCATATTATATAGAGAAATGAATTTCTTAACATCAGAAATAACTTCCTCTGATTCAACGTTGGCAGAACGAGGAGTCGAACTCGCGACTACCGAGTAGGTAGGTGATCACGTAAACCACTCGTCCGACGAGGAACTTTAAGACTACAAAGTACAGGTAGTAACGGTTATAACAAATGGAATAACTGTCAAATATAAGTCAGTAGATGAAACTTATCCACATGGAACAAACGCACCAAAGGGGCCATTGACTTGAAATTCAAGCTTCCAAAGAATGTTGGTTTCAACCTCCTACTGCAAACCACCCCACACTGCAGCAGCAACTGATCATGATACAGAGCCACTGATTTTTCATATCCCTGGGGGAGACGCAAACCCGCGACAACCGAGTGGCATTCCACGACACTAACCACTATACCAGAGGACCATCATATCACCACGTTGCTCAAAGTAGCCAACTGGCGCTATGATACTATAGTAGATTCACATCGACCGTGCATTTGATGTCTAGGTCAGTCCCTTACGACGCTCCTGTTGATAAGCCAATCACAGGGCTGGAAACTCTCAGTCTCTAGGGAAAGTTCACATAGGCAGGATATATGTTCTACTTCTCTTGAGGAATACGTCTTTCAAAAGTATCCCTCAGGAAAGGTGGAACATACAACGTGCCTATGTGAATTCTCTCGAGAGACTGAGAGTTCCAGCCATGCGATTGGCTTATAAACAACCAATCAGGAGCGTCGTGAGGGACTGGCCTAGACATCAAATGCACGGTTCATGTGGATCTTCTATAGTTAGTCTGCTTTAGATAATCGTGAAGATATTCTTAAATGACCCACGGAAAAGAATGAAAGGGCTTACGTCACTCACAGCGATTCATTCATTTGTCCGCTGCGTGCGTAACCCACAAGCCACACCCCCTTCTCCATAGTCCATTCATCTTTTCTGTTTACGTCAATTCATTTGCGCTCATCGCCTTCATTCATTCTCCGCGAAAGCATCTGCTGCCCTTTCCAGGACTGCACGCTGCGGCCTTTTCAGCTTTGTCCTTTGCAAGAAGTGATGTCATGGCTGCTTCTGTTGCATCAATCTGACGTTAGTGATGATTAGAATTTTGTTTATTCCCTATACGAAGAATCATTCTTCTTTGCTCTCCCTTCATAACGGGGGATAACATCGCATTTCAACGCTCCTTTTTGGAAATCTGTCAATAAAACGAATTCCTTTATAGAGAACCCAGTTTCCTCAAAATTTAAATTTTAATTCGAAAATTGGAATCCGTTCAACTTTTAGATGTGAGCACGAGTGGTGATTTTTAAAAATAATTTTTTCTTCTTATTTTTTCTTTTTTGAATAAGCCGAGAGGAAGGATTTTGACGCTGATGGAAGCGGCAATCCATACCCTTGTAGGAAGAGAGATATGGCCAAACGGGGAACACCGACGAAGCAGGCAAAAACAAGTTGCGAAATCCTTTGCAATGGCTCCTTTCAAGCTGGTCAGCTGGTATATAGCTATAGCGTTTAGTGTCGTGGCATGCCATACAGATGTCGCGGTGGGTTTTTTGCGTTTCCCCCAAGGGCACTGAAGAATCACTGGCTCTGTATCGTGATCAGTTACTCCTGCAGTGTTGAGGGGGGGGGGGCTGGGGGGGGGGCGCAAGGGGGAGGGGTGTCTGCGATGGGAGGTTGACACCAACATTCTTTGGAATCGTGAAATTCGAGTTGAGTTGAGTTGAATAGAGAATTTAGGCCAAAGACCAAGCACTGGAACCTATGAGGTTATTCAGCGCTGAAATGGAAACTGGCATTAAAAGGTTTGAAAGGCGTAACGGGAGGAAAACCTCAAAGCAGTTGCACTATGAATCAGGTGTTAGGAGATGCTAGAAAGTAAGATGAAGAAAGATAATATGAAAGGAGGTACAGTAAAAGGAACGAAAGTGGTTGTAGCTAGGATCTGAAGGCACGCTGCAAAGAACCTTAAGTAATGTCTACAGTGCACCGTCGCATGAGGTCCACTTACGGCGTTATCCCCCTACGGGAAGTGAAATTCGAGAAACGACCCCTTCCGTGTGCTTGTTCCATGTGAATATGTTTCATCTACTGAAATATGTAATAATAATAATAATAATAATAATAATAATAATAATAATAATAATAATAATAATAATAATAATAATAGTTCAAAAATCCACAATTATATATCAAAATATATTTCTATGTAAAAATAAAACAGGGACTTTCGAACACCTGAGCGGTGTCCCTCATCAGTGTAACGTTAAAATGAGGAACACCGTTCAGGTGTTCGAAAGTCTTTGTTTTTATTTTTACATAGAAATATATTTTAAAATATAATTGTGGATTTTTCAACTATTTGTTTTCACGAGACTGAATTTCTTAACAACAACAACTACAACAACAACAACAACAACAACACCAATAATAATAATAATAATAATAATAATAATAATAATAATAATAATAATAATAATAATAATAATTTGTATCTTGGACCTCTCGTCTCCGCGCTCTTCATCTGTCAAGCACGTACTCATTTCTTCTTGTCCGTTGCTTGCAAATGATACATCACATTTCTCCTTTCAGTGTCGCCATCTTAGAGTCCATTCACTTTGCGCTGCAAGGAGGAAAACAGTATCTAGCTCTTGACAATATTTTTCCTTTCCATTTCGTTCTATTATAATGTCCATTCTGCACATTCTACATTAATGCAAGAACTTTCAAAGTTTCAGAACCAATCAGTGAGACTTGGGGCTGATTGTCAAGTATATTTAGCAAAAAAGACGTTAGCTGTATAACTTGGCGGCAACAACGAATGAATAACGCTTTTCATCTATAAATAAAACATGGAATTTCTCCCTCGCCTTTGTTTTCCCACGATTCGCACGAGCTTCACTTTGAAAATGACTACTCTATTTTACCTTGTTCTGCTCCTACTGCAGTTATTATATAGGACTTATTATAAAACTGTTAACTGTTTCTTCGGCGCAATCGAGTTTTCTGTACTGCGTATAATACGGTATGAAACTCTCAGCCAAAGCCCATGAAATTCTCCCCCGCGGGGCATGAACATTTCAGCCACTGCCGAGGCTAACTTTAACGTTAAATTAGATAAACGCTACTGAGGCTAGAGGGCTGCAATTTGACATGTTTGGTGATTGGAGGGTGGATGATTAACATACCAATTTGCAGCCCTCTAGCCTCAGTAGTTTACAAGATCTGAGGGCGGATGGAAAAAAAAGTGTCGACGGAGAGAAAAATGGGCATCTCAATTGTTTTCTTTGACAAAAAACTAAAAGGGAATAAAGAAGGATCATGGAATAGAAAAAGGGGAAAAAGAAACTGTAACAGAAAAAGACGAAGTATATTAAAATTGCTAAAAATCTTGCTGCACCAAGAAAGGAACTTCATATCAAGGAAGTCCCGGACCGCGGTGCCATCCTACTTGTGGCCTCACGAGTGGCTCTCTGGCACGGCGATTTCCGCCACCGAGGAGGAGCATTACAGTATAGTCATTTCTCCTCCTCCTCCTCCTCCACACTTTCTTCTTCCTATTCTTCTTCTTCTTCTTCTTCTTCTCTTTTGATGACAGGTGGCCAATTCACTCAGCTGATGTCGCTCGCGCGTATTTGGATTTCAGATCGAGCTCAAATTTCTGGAAGATGGCGATGAGATTTGAGACCGAGAGCAAATCCTGAAAACCTTGCAAAGGACAGCCCACTGTTCTAATTTATATATATATATACATATATATATATATATATACACACACACATATATATATATAGATAGATATATCTATATATATATAATATATATATATTATATATATATAATATATATATATACATATATATATGCTTGGTTGCGTTATAGATATTACACATATATATACAATATATATACAGATATGTGTGTGTGTGTGTATATTATATATATCTATAACGCACCCAAACATATCTATTCGGAGCACTATTCTAATATTCTCAGGGATAGATCGCTTTTTTTTCTCCAGCCTTGACCTAAAATAGCTTCACCAATTCGGGGTGGGGTGGGGTGGAGTGGGGGGGAATGAAAACCATTCCCAAGCGCCACCTACGCTACTTAAGCCACAAAGCAATAAATTGTGCAATGGTCCATTACAAAATACAGATTGAGCACTGGTTTCAAGGTTTTTGTCAAAGTTGATTTTCCCTAGAGTATTCATCAGTAAATCTATTGCTTCTCTGGTTTCATATAAAGTGGTATTATCTTTCTTTCTTTCTGCATTTTCCTTTTACTTCCTCTTGCTTCTTCCTAATGAACACCTTAATATTCTTTGGAAGCTCGAATTTCAAGTCAATGGCTGGCCACTGTGGGCTTGTTCCATATGAATGCTCGTAGGTTTCATCTTCTGAAATAATAATAATAATAATAATAATAATAATAATAATAATAATAATAATAATTCTTGTATCTATTTTGATCCACCCTTCTATGAACCTGGATCAGCAACTGCATACTACTATGTCATTTTCGTCTGGTAATGTGAACCATCAACGAAATCAATTTACAAACAAATTTCGGGGGCTCGTTATCTAGGACCAATATTTCTTGGGCGGGGAGTAGGGGGGGGCGGGGGCATTGTCTTTATGGCATTTGATATCTGCAGTCTATTGTTTACGTTTTAACGGTCATCCCAAACGGCCTCGTACTAAACCCTTGGGAGAGTCACTGTCTACTAAGAGAGATCCAAGACTTCCTACAGAAATCCTACGACCTATCTATTCCTACCTCACGAGACGATTCTAAAAATAACTCGTTTAACATGATCTCACTACTGGAGCTTTGAAGATCACGATTACCTGATTATTTTTCCGAGATTAAATAGAGCAGACGTTCCCTTCACATCTCACCCCCCCCACCACCCCCAAACAAGCTCGTCCGCGCTTGCGCATGCGTATTTTGCGCAGGTATGAGGCGATGATTCACTCGGTAATCCCTCGTGAGGAGGAGGAGGTCTGTGTACGTAAAGAGAGAGAGAGAGAGAGAGAGAGAGAGAGAGAGAGAGAGAGAGTTCTGTTACGTATCTGTGATTGCTTATACATGGAAGAATCTCTCCTCATACCTGCCTCCCTCTCTCTCTCTCTCTCTCTCTCTTCCTTTCCCCCTATTCCTCTCTTTCCTCCACCTTCCTCCTCCCGCCACCTCCCCTCTCCTCCACCCTAAGCGCTCCACCACCCACTCACGTGAGAGATGCGTGGGCGTAGATGGGCGGAGCCTAGTGCTGCCCACCCATGATCACCGGTTTTATAATACAGTCCCTGATGAAGCCCGAGTTAGAGAGAGAGAGAGAGAGAGAGAGAGAGAAAGAGAGAGCGTCATTAAGACGTTCGCATTGTTTGGGAGTGTGTATATTTACCGTTGACTTCCTGTATTTAAGATGTTTGTGTATATCACTCAAGTCTTCATGAATAAAGGAAGGATATTTTTCGTGTCTAACACCTTTTACATTAATATTTCCAACAACATCATTAACTTCCCAAGAGTTACACACTTGATAGAGTTACATATATAGTACTCTGGCCCTGTAATTTATTGACATCACAAGGTACTTTTGAATGGATAAGTAAGGTAAACACTAATCATGATAATGAAAGTTTTTTAGTTCACTATTATTATTATTATTATTATTTTTTTTTTTTTTTTTTTTTTTTTGATTTTTTTTTTGCTCTATCACAGTCCTCCAATTCGACTGGGTGGTATTTATAGTGTGGGGTTTCCGGGTTGCATCCTGCCTCCTTAGGAGTCCATCACTCTTCTTACTATGTGTGCCGTTTCTAGGATCACACTCTTCTGCATGAGGCCCGGAGCTACTTCAGCCTCTAGTCTCTAGTTTTTTCTAGATTCCTTTTCAGGGATCTTGGGATCGTGCCTAGGTGGCTCCTATGATTATGGGTGACGATTTCCACTGGCATATCCCATATCCTTCTTATTTCTATTTTCAGATCTTGATACTTATCCAATTTTTCCCTCTCTTTCTCTTCAACTCTGGTGTCCCATGGTATTGCGACATCAATGATGATACTTTCTTCTTGACCTTGTCAATCAACGTCACGTCTGGTCTGTTTGCACGTATCACCCTATCCGTTCTGATAACCATAGTCCCAGAGGATCTTTGCGTGATCGTTTTCTATCACTCCTTCAGGTTGGTGCTCGTACCACTTATTACTGCAAGGTAGCTGATGTTTCTTGCACAGGCTCCAGTGGAGGGCTTTTGCTACTGAATCATGCTCTTTTTGTACTGGTTCTGCGCAAGTGCCGGGCATTCACTTGCTATGTGGTTTATGGTTTCACTTTTCGTATTGCACTTCCTACATATGGGAGAGATGTTATTTTCCGTCTATCGTACTTTGAACATATCTGGTTCTTAGGGCCTGATCTTGTGCCGCTGTTATCATTCTTCAGTTTCCTTCTTTAGCTCTCCCTCTGTAGCCATTGCCAATTGTCATCGCTGGCTAGTTCTTTAGTCTGTCTCATGTATTGTCCGTGCATTGGTTTGTTGTGGCCAGTCTTCTGTTTCTTTCTGTCTTTCTCCTGTCTCTGTATATTTCTGGGTCTTCGTCTGCTTTGATTAGTCCTTCTTCCCATGCACTCTTTAGCACTCGTCTTCACTGGTTTTCAGATATTGCCCCAGTGCTCTGTTTTCGATGTTGACGCAGTCCTCTATACTGAGTAGTCCTCTCCCTCCTTCCTTTCGTGTTATGTATAGTCCTGTCCGTATTTGCTCTTGGGTGTAGTGCTTTGTGTATTGTCATATGTTTTTCCTGGGTTTTTTTTCTGATCTATTGCTGCGGAGTTTCTGCCTTCGTCCCATTCCACTATTCCTGCGCTGTATCTGATTACTGGCACTGCCCATGTGTTATGGCTTTTTATCATATTTCCGGCGTTATTATTATTATTATTATTATTATTATTATTATTATTATTATTATTATTATGATTACCTGATGGTAATTATAATAAGGATAATAATGAAGTCCAATATAGTAAGAAATAAAGTCCAAGTACAATAAGAAATTCCAAATACAGTAAGAAATAAAGACAAAATACAGTAAGAGATGAAGTCAAAATAAAGTAAGCAATACAGTCCAAACAGTAAGAAATGAAGTCCAAATACAGTAATAAATAAAGTAAACAGTAAGAAATAAAGTCCAAATGAAGTAAGAAATAAAGACAAAATACAGTAAGAAATGAAGTTCAAATACAGTAAGAAATAAAGACAAAATACAGTAAGAAATGAAGTTCAAATACAGTAAGAAATCAAGGCAAAATACAGTAAGAAATGAAGTTCAAATACAGTAAGAAATAAATTCCAAATACAGTAAGAAATAAAGACAAAATACAGTAAGAAATAAAGTTCAAATACAGTAAGAAGTAAAGACAAAATACAGTAAGAAATAAAGTTCAAATACAGTAAGAAGTAAAGACAAAATACACTAAGAAATAAATTCCAAAATAAAACCATAAGAAAATAAAGGACAAAATACGTTTAAAAATGAAGTTCCAAATACGTAAGAAATAAAGACAAAATACAGTAAGAAATAAATTCAAATACAGTTAAGAAATAAAGACAAAATCGTAAAAAAATAAATTCCAAATACAGTAAGAAATAAATACCAAATACAAAGTAGAAAGAAATTTTCCAATACAGTAAGAAATAAAGACAAAATACAGTAAGAAATAAAGACAAAATACAGTAAGAAATAAATTTCCAATACAGTAAGAAATAAAGACCAAATACAGTAAGAAATAAAGACAAAATACAGTAAGAAATAAAGACAAAATACAGTAAGAAATGAATTCCAAATACAGTAAGAAATAAAGACAAAATACAGTAAGAAATGAAGACAAAACACAGTAAGAAATGAACCCAAATAAAGTAAAAAATAAAGACAAAATACAGTAAGAAATCAAGACAAAATACAGTAAGAAATGAAGTCCAAATACAGTAAGAGATAAAGTCCAAACAGTAAGAAACAAAGTCCAAATACAGTAAGAAATCAAGACAAAATACAGTAAGAAATGAAGTCCAAATATCGTAAGAAATTAAGTCCAAAAACAGTAAGAAATAAAGTCCAAGTACAGTAAGAAGGTAAGAAATTAAGTTCAAATACAGTTAGAAATAAAGTCCAAATACAGTAAGAAGTTAAGTCCAAATACAGTAAGAAATTAAGTCCAAATACAGTAAGAAGGTAAGAAATTAAGTTCAAATACAGTAAGAAATTAAGTCCAAATACAGTAAGAAATTAAGTCCAAACACAGGCAGAAATTAAGTCCAAATACAGTAAGAAATTAAGTCCAAACACAGGCAGAAATTAAGTCCAAATACAGTAAGAAATTAAGTCCAAATACAGTAAGAAGGTAAGAAATTAAGTTCAAATACAGTAAGAAATTAAGTCCAAATACAGTAAGAAATTAAGTCCAAATACAGTAAGAAGGTAAGAAATTAAGTTCAAATACAGTAAGAAATTAAGTCCAAATACAGTAAGAAATTAAGTCCAAATACAGGCAGAAATTAAGTCCAAATACAGTAAGAAGGTAAGAAATTAAGTCCAAATACAGATACAAATTAAGTCCAAATACAGTAAGAAATTAAGTCCAAATACAGTAAGAAATTAAGTCCAAATACAGTAAGAAGGTAAGAAATTTAGTTCAAATACAGTAAGAGATTAAGTCCAAATACAGTAAGAAGGTAAGAAATTAAGTCCAAATACAGTAAGAAGGTAAGAAATTAAGTCCAAATACAGTAAGAAGGTAAGAAATTAAGTTCAAATACAGTTAGAAATAAAGTCCAGACAGTAAAAATTTAAGTCCAAATACAGTAAGAAATTAAGTCGAAATGCAGTAAGAAGGTAAGAAATTAAGTTCAAATACAGTAAGAAATTAAGTCCAAATACAGGCAGAAATTAAGTCCAAATACAGTAAGAAGGTAAGAAATTAAGTTCAAATACAGTTAGAAATTAAGTCCAAATACAGTAAGAAATACAGTTTATAAACATAAGATCACCACGAAAGGTAAGACATCACCCCTACGTGCCTCTTCCTAAGGAGGAATCGGTAAAAGGGGGTTGGGGGGTGTGGGGGGGGTGTTGATGTAAAGGGGTAAATGTGTATGAATGAGAATGAAAAACGCATCGAGTAGAGAGAAAATGGAAATGCCCATCCATTCAATTACAATGAGATGAAAAGAAGGCTTAATAAGATGGAGATGACATTCGAGAGTGTTATTTATTCAAAGTCTACGAATGGATGTCACGAGTAATTCAGATGCAAAATTAATAGGGAGAGAGAGAGAGACACTCACACACAAAAGGGATTGGAATGGAATGGAATAGATTATAGAGTTTAGAGTCCAAAGGCCAAGCACTGGGACCTATGAGGTCAGTCAGCACTGAAACGGAAATTGACAGTGAAAAGGTCTGAGAGGTGTAACAGGAGGAAAACCTCGAAGCAGCTGCACTACGAATCAACTGTTAATAGAGGGTCGATAGCAAGATGGAAGACAGAGAATATGAACGGAGGTACAGTAAAAGGAATGAAAGGAGGACACGGAAAGGGAGTGGGAGTTATAAGAACGAGGAACACACTGATTCGTGGGTGGAATGCTTATGGAATAAACAGATTATGTAAAAAAGTAAGTTTATGATTAATCCGGCTGAGGGTCGGCGAGGAGGGCTTGCGTACCAGACTGCCCGAGTTGCATCCAGACCATGAGCAGTAATGCTCGAGGGAGGTTCATCAGCAGTAGTAGTTGCAAATAAGGCCAAGTGACAACTATGCAGTGAAATGAAAAAATCTGGTGGGCCAATATTCATTTTGGGGACCGGACGCGTGACAAGAAAAATGCTAAATAATACAAAAAGAATAAGTAGACGCCTGACTT
>NC_087202.1:85922460-85929960 GCF_015104395.2 Macrobrachium nipponense | reverse complement strand
ATATATCTACAGGAGAGAGAGAGAGAGAGAGAGAGAGAGAGAGAGAGAGAGAGAGAGAGAGAGAAATTTAATACAATTAGGAAACAAGAGTAAATATATCTACAGGAGAGAGAGAGAGAGAGAGAGAGAGAGAGAATATGTGCTCACTGAAGAATGAAAGGTCTGCTAATAGTATGACTAGCGCTGGTCGCCTGAATCATCATCATCATCGATATTATAGACGGCATGAAAAAACGAACGGAAGCTTCTATCACTAGAATGAAACATTTCCACTCATCACTTATGACGGGACGCCCACAACACGCCCACACGCCCGCGCGCATATGTTAAATTTCTTCACATGAGGTACAGGGTGTCCATAAAAGTCCCAGTACTATTCTGAGCAATAAATACTGGGACTTTATGGACACCCTGTAATTACTAGATGAAATATTCTATTATTCTTGGGTAAGTGGGAACCGCTCAAAATACTCCCCCCCTCCCCCCACCTCCCCCCCCCCCCCCCCCCCACTCCCTCCACCTCCCTTCCAAAGGGTACGGGAAAACCTAGTGCACCTTTCTTGCCCAGTCCTGAAATAAAAGAGAGAAAAACAGTAAAAAGGTACATGAAAAGGAATGATAGACCTTCTTTTTAGAGGGAGAATGATTGCAGGAATAAGGGAACACAGAAGAAGGTTGGAGAGCATTTTAAGCAGATATGAGAAAAGGACTGAAAGGTGTTGAGTTTGCTTTAACCCTTAATATATATATTGGAAAAGACATTATTTTAGGCAGAATAGCACTCAGCACAAATCAGTTACCTAACTGAAAAGTACCTCATGAATTGAATTGTTTTTCGCCTATAATAATAATAATAATAATAATAATAGTAATAATAATAATAATAATAATAATAATAATAATAATAATAATAATAATAATAATAAGAACTGAGCCTCCTAAAAATTATGCCGGTTCAGGTCCTGATAATAGGTGAGAGAGACTAGTGAGAGAGAGAGAGAGAGAGAGAGAGAGAGAAATTTAATGTAATGAGGAAACAAGTGTAGACATATCTACAGAAGAGAGAGAGAGAGAGAGAGAGAGAGAGAGAGAGAGAGAGAGAGAGAGAGAAGAGAGAGGAGAGAGAGAGAGAGATACAAGGATTAGGATGTCTCAAAGAGTTGTTAGTCCATCCGAGGAGACATCGTGAGAGAGAAAAAACAATTTAAAGCAATGAGGAAACAAGAGTAGATATATCTACAGGAAAGAGAGAGAGAGAGAGAGAGAGAGAGAGAGAGAGAGAGAGAGAGAGAGAGAGTACGTTACAGTGCGGCCTTTAGCGTAATATAGTAAATAATCGTCGGAAAACATATAAATGCATAATGCTTTCTGTTCAACGGCTTGATCTCTCACAATACATACCTGGTCACGTTCATTCTGAAAAATGAATCAGTGGATTCTTTTTTCAATAGAGGCGGCCTACACTCATTTCCCCGCCCGAAAGGTCAGAATATTTAGCCATATTCTTGGGTGTCGGACCGACTACTATTATTATATTATGACAGCGCACACATACCCTTTCCGAGAACTCATTAATAGCTATATAGAGAAGCCTCGGCCTCATCACCTCCCCTTCTCTGTCTGTCTGTCTGTCTCTCTTTCTCTGTCTCCTCATACACACAGACATTGATATATATATATATATATATATATATATATATATAATATATATATATATATATATATATATATATATATATATATAGATGAAATGAGGTTGTTGGCACAGCTTACGTTAAGTTAGTATTATCTTCATTATTTCGATATATATATATATATATATATATATATATATATATATATATATATATATATATAATATATATATATATATTTGCTGTAGTAATGGTGAAATGTCTTACTATATAATATACATATGATACACACACACACACACACACACACACACACACACACACACACATATATATATATATATATTATATATATATATATATATATATGTATATGATATATATATATATATATATATATTATATATATATATATGTAAATTATTATATATATATTATAGTATATACAAAAAAAAAATATATATATGTTAAAATATGATATAAAGTATATATTTTATATATATAATATAGATATATGTATATATATATATATATATATATATATATATATATATATATATGACATACGCAAAACGAAATCATGAAAATAATTCATTTAAATAAACAACATTACCCAAGTGAGACGGCGCTTGCACAATTCAAAGCTTACCTGTCCCCTCAACAACCCTTTAGGAGTCTCCGAGGTTCCAAAAATTTCTCTATAGATGTCTATATGTGCTTGTGTATCTTATTTGCTGGCGCGAGAGTAGATCCTTCTGTAGGAATATAAGAGAGAGAGGACAGAGGATTCCGACCTCCTCATTCCTATATAACTAAACTGCCTATTACAATAATAATGAAGTGTGCCCACTTCAGAAGGCATCCCTTACACCAGGATACGCCTGCTAGTTGTACTATAGTAGATTCACATCAACGTGCATTTGATGTCTAGGCCAGTCCCTTACGACGCTCCTGATTGGCTAATGATAAGCCAATCACAGGGCTGGAGACGCTCAGTCTCTATGGAGAGTTCACATAGGCAGGATGCATGTTCCACCTCTCCTGAGGGATGCCTCTTTCAAAAGCATCCTTCATGAGAGGTGGAACATACATCCTGCCTATGTGAACTCTCTCGAGAGACTGAGAGTTTCCAGCCCTGTGATTGGCTTATCACCAGCCAATCAGGAGCGTCGTAAGGAACTGGCCTAGACATCAAATGCATGGTTGATGTGAATCTACTATAGGCGCGATCTGCCCTCCTGCTTACGCAAGGAATGTGCTAAACTCTACGGTCAAATAGCGCGTTGTTTCACCAGCAAAAATTAGAATAAATACGTTATATTTTATTAGTAATAATAATTTTTCTGTATTTTGTAATATGCACGTTATTTATTTTTCACATTTTCATTCTAATAAACAAATCATAAATATCCCATCCTAAAATTTCTGTATCTTTAACGCAAAGCAAAACACCTTTTTCTAGACCTTTTTAGACTTCTCTTCCAAAGGGATTTCCTGCCACCCTTTCCCCCAAACAACAACAATAACAACTAAGTAGTTTGCAGGCTTATTCCCCGAGTAAGCAAAAATTCACTGGTAAAAGTAATACAGCACAAAATATTAGAGCATTTACAAAATTGGAAAGTGCTATTTCAATCGTCTGCAATCGTAAGAAATCTAAAAAAAAAGTAAAAAAAAAAAAAAAAAAAAAAAAAAATATTTTATGACCCAGTCAAGCTATTTCAGTCTGGAAGAAGACACCATTGAGGAGAAAAAAAAATCTCAGTCGACGGAAACCTGATGCCTTCAAAACTTTTTTAACCGAACACTTCGGAGTGAGCATTAAACGTCTAGACGCACTGACTGATTACATGTCGAAACAAGTAAATAATGCGCCGAAGTTTCTTCGACTTTTTTTTTTTTTTTTTTTTTTTTTGGTGCACGGCACACAATGGTGTTTGAGCCGCTGCCCATGAGACTTTCAGCCAAGGCCGGTGGTAGCCTCTCCTATAGCGCTGCCAGACGCAAGATCAAGCTAACTTTAGCCTTAAATCAAATAAAAACTACTGAGGCTAGAGGGCTGCAGTTTGGTACGTTTGATGATTGGAGGGTGGATGACCAACGGACAGACAATTAGCCACGTCAATAGATTTCTTTTACAGAAAACTAAAAGGTGGGTATATACATATATCCTTTCTTGAGTCGAATCGAAAATATATGCTACGAGAAACACTGACGGTATACGGAGAGAAAATATGGATTTATAAATAAACTAACCGTTGATTGCTATACTCGATCACGTAGTAACACATACATACCCAAAAGCGGCGATAACATACGATACGTTAAAAAATGTACGCAAAGTAGCGTGAGTCTTGTAATATTTTAAAAAGGCCGACTACTTGTTTTTATAAACAACTCAGCTAGTTCAAGTGCTTGTATTTTGACTTTGTTGAAGATTTAGTTTTAAGCGTATCGAAAGAACATAGTAGATAAAACATTCCTTTATTTTTTTACCTAAAAGCGACAACATACGATACGTTAACGAATATTTTAAAAAGACCGACTACTTCTTTTTATAAACAACTCAGCTTGTTCGAGTGCTTATATTTTGACTTTGTTAGAGATTTATTTTTAGATAATATGTACCAATACGTAACTGTAGATTTATTCCTCCACACAATACGTTTTTGGAAAGACTAGAATGGTAGTATCGAATGAACAAAAAAAAAAAAAAAAAAAAAAAAAAAAAAAAAAAAAAAAAAAAAAACGTTTACGGACAGGATACAGAATGTTTCGCAACCAATTGCATACAGGTTTGAAATATTTTTTATGAAGGTGGCCGTGCAATTGCATTAACACAATTGCTATAAGAAGCGATTTCAATGGTAACTGCTAATGCGTGTGGTATCAAAGTATTAAGACTTCCAACCGTAAAAATAATAATAATAATAATAATAATAATAATAATAATAATAATAATAATAATAATAATAATAATAATAGTAATAATAATAATAATAATTCTTTGTTGTAAAGACCCCCAGCATCGGCAACGGACCAGTGAAAATTCGACCCGCCAAGACTCAAACCAACCCTTTGCAATATATATATATATATATATATATATATATATATATATATATATATATATATATATATATATATATATATATATATATATATATATATATATATATATATATATATATATATATATATATATATATATATATATATATATATATATATATATATATTATATATATATACATACTTGCCCACTACTACTACTACTACTACTACTACTACTACTACAAATAATAATAATAATAATAATAATAATAATTAATAATAATAATAATAATAATAATAATAATAATAATATTTGGTAGAAGACCCTCTTTTAATAAACAGGTTTGGTGATTTTCATAAGCAACGGCTATCCGATCAAGCTCATCGCCCGTGAAATCCGTACTGCCCTGGAGAAATTATATAAATGCAATGAGAGCCCGCAATCCCCCACCCTCAGGACATGATCAGGATTTATTTGTGCCTTCGCAGTATCGAGCAGCAGAGGAGTCCAAACACCAAACCCACTGAGGAGGGCAAGAGCACTGAGCTTGTAGTGTACAACAAGAAACAAGACGAACGAGAGACCTAATCATGGGAAATAGTCCCTCTCCTCGCCTGCACGTGATCCTCTCAAGCAGACGAATGTGGTGTACCACTTCAAATGCCCCGCCCGTGGATGTCCCGGCTTCTGTACTTTTTTATGATTTCTATGCATCTCGCGAAGCAGATCTCGTGCCACGCCCGGGAGGGCGCCATCAAGAACCATACCTTAACTAGCCATAATCTAGAGATATCCAGCGATAGCATTATCCTAAGTTTGCGGATAACTGGGAGAGAAACTGACTTGCGCTGCCTCCGTCTGCTCGAGGCACTCCTCATTCAAAAGCACAGGCATTCCTTAAATACCAAACAAGAGGCTTTTCTCTTACCAAAAATCAAAAGGAGGAATACCACCATACCACAACAGGACAGCGACACCAACGATGACAACCACGACGAAGGAAATCAGGGTAATAATACCAGCTGCGACGTCACTCAGCAGTCAGACAACCAGAATTCGTCCCCCAGATGACATCATAGATCTCTCAGTCAATCAAAATTCGACCTGCGATGACGTCACGCAACCCCATCAGGTCCTGAGACTTGAACTTGGCCCTCAACAGCAATGAGAGACTAGCTCTACACGCACACCCAACCAGAATTTGTCCCCCAGATGACATCATAGACCTCTCAGCCAATCAAAATTCGACCTGGAATAACGTCACGCAACCCCATCAGGACATTAGACTTGAAGCTGGCCCCCAACAGCCAATGAGAGACCAGCTCTACACGTGCAGCCAACCAGAATTCGGCGCGCTGAACCCCCCCCCCCCCCCCCCCCCCCCCCCCCCCCCCTCCCCCCCCCCCCCCCCCCGTCCCCCCCCCCCCCTCTGCTGAACCCAGTGAATATAAGAAAGACGGATTACACCATCTACCACAGTCCCTCACTCGCCCTTCGCCAAGGGAAATCTACATAACTCTAAGGAATCTACCCACTAGATTTCATTTACCATTCTCGTATTTTGACTGATACCAGAGAATTACTCACCTGCCTTAACAGTAACGGGAGAGCCGCTATAAGAAAGATGTAGGAAAACCTCTACAAGATAATAATAATAATAATAATAATAATAATAATAATAATAATAATAATAATAATAATAATAATAATAATGTCAGGAAAGCAATTGTCCACCGTATACTTCCGAATGTCAAAAAAAGAAAAATATTTGCTCTAAAACTGCGTCACGATCCATCTGAATATCAAATGAACCCCTTTTTTGACCCAAAGCTTAATTCCCCAAAATGTCACCAAAATTCATCAACGACAGTTTGCAATGACTTTTAGACGAACAAATAAATAATGTTGAAAGTCAATGAAAACAAGAAACTACATCCAAGTTCATCTGTTAGTTTCCTACGACAAAGTGTATATATGTTACAGGCAGGTAGCGAAACCAGGCAGTTCGTCCTGAAATTTCAGACAGATAGCAATATAAACTTAGCTACATATGATCCCCCAGAGGGTAGTACTAAACACGGCGAAATACATTTGACACCACAGGGACTAGTACTAAACACGGCGGAATGCATTTGACACCCCAGGGGTTAGTACTAAACACGGCGAAATGCATTTGACACCCCAGGGCCTAGTACTAAACACGGCGAAATGCATTTGACACCCCAGGGGTTAGTACTAAACACGGCGAAATGCATTTGACACCCCAGGGACTAGTACTAAACACGGCGGAATGCATTTGACACCCCAGGGGTTAGTACTAAACACAGCGAAATACATTTGACTCCCTCCCCCCGGACAAGTACTATATAAGGCGAAACAGTGTCCTTAAGGACATTTCGCTATCTGCCTGAAATTTCAGGCGGTTTGCGAAGTGTCTGGTGTTTTGCTATCTGCCTGTAAAATGTGGTGTGTGTATATATTATATATATATATATATAAATATATATATATATATATGATATTATAGATATATATATATATATATACCCACGCAACTAAATAATCACGCCTACAGTGAGCCACGCTGACTAGGGCAAATGGCTTTTCCATTATGAAATGTTTAAAATACACACACACACACACACACATATATATATATGTATGTGTGTGTGTGTGTGTGTGTGTGTGTATTTTAAACATTTCATAATGGAAAAGCCATTTGCCCTAGTCAGCGTGGCTCACTGTAGGTGTGATTATTTAGTTGCGTGGGTATTTTCTCTGGGACGCACGGCCGATTTGCCATGTACAGAT
>NC_087202.1:85902460-85914960 GCF_015104395.2 Macrobrachium nipponense | reverse complement strand
AATAAAGGTCCTGGAACTGGAACTGAGGAAATAATAGGAACTCTGGAATCCTCTGGAACTGAGGAATAAAGGTCTCAGGAACTCGAGGAATAAGGTCCTCTGGAATGAGGATAAAGGTCCTCTGGGACTGAGGAATAAAGGTCATCTGGAACTGAATAAAGGTCCCTCTGGAACTAGGAATAAAGGTCAAATCTGGAACTGAGGAATAAAGGTCCTCTGGAACTGAGGAATAAGGCCTCTGGAACTGAGGAATAAATCTCTGGAACTGAAGATAAAGGTCTCTGGAAACTGGAGAGGAATAAAGGTCGAAACTCTGGAAACTGAGGAATAAAGTCAGGAAACTCCTGGAACTGAGGAATAAAGGTCCTCTGGAACGGAATAAAGGACTCTCTGGAACTGAGGAATAACAAAGGCTCTGGAATAAACTGAGGAAATAGGTCCTGGAAACTGACGGAATAGGTCCTCTGGACTGAGGAATAGTCCTCTAAAGGTAACTGGAAAGGAATAAAGGACCTCTGGAACGGAGGAATAAAGGACCTCTGGAACGAGGAATAAAAGGTCTCTGGAAACTGAGGAATAAAGGTCCTCTGGAACTGAGGAATAGGAAATCCTCTGGAACTGAGGAATAAAGGTCCTCCGGAACTGAGGAATAAAGGTCCTTCTGAAACCTCTGGAACGGAGGAATAAGTCTCTGAGGTAAACTGAGGATAAAGGTCCTCCTGGAACTGAGGAAATAAAGGTCTCTGGATGAGGAATAAGGTCCTCGGAAAGGTGGACCTGAAAGGAAAGGTCCTCCTGACTGAGGAATAAAGGACCTCTGGAACTGAGGAAATAAAGGTCCTCCTGGAAACTGAGGAATAGGAACTCTGAACTGAGGAATAAAGGTCCTCTGGATCTGAGGAATAAAGGACCTCTGGAACTGAGGTAAAGTAGGTCCTCTGGAACTGAGGAATAAAGGTCCTCTGGAACTGAGGAATAAAGGATCTCTGGAAATGAGGAATAAAGGTCCCCTGGAACTGAGGAATAAAGGTCTTCTGGAACTGAGGAATAAAGGTCCCCTGGAACTGAGGAATACAGGACCTTTGGAAATGAGGAATAAGGGTCCTCTGGAACTGAGGATAAAGGACCTCTGGAACTGAGGAATAAAAAGGTCCTCTGGAACTGAGGAATAAAGGACCTCTGGAACTGAGGAATAAAGGTCCTCTGGACATGAGGAATAAAGGTCCTTCTGAGCTGAAGGGGAATAAAGGGTCTCCTCTGGCAACTGAGGAATAAAGGACGCTCTGGAACTGAGGAATAAAGGACCGCTGGAACCTGAGGAATAAAAAAAGGGGGTCCTCTGGAACTGAGGCAATAAAGGTGCCTCTGGTAGCTGAGGGAATAAAGGATCCTCTGGAACTGAGGAATAAAGGACCATCCTGGAAATGAGGAATACAAAGGTCCTCTGTAACTGAGGAATAAAGACCTTGGAACTGAAAGGAATAAAAAAGGTCCTCTGGGGAACCTGGGGAGGAATAAACACGGTCCTCCTGGGAACTGAGGAATAAGGAAACCTCTGGAAATGAGGAATAAAAGGACCTCTGGAACCTGAGGTAATAAAGGACCCTCCGGTAACTGGACAATAAAGGAGGACCTCGGGACTTGAAAGGAATAAAGGTCCTCCTGGAACTGAGGGGAATAAAGGACCCTCTGGAACTGATGGAATAAAGTGGACCCATCTGGGAACTGATGGAATAAAGGGACCTCTGGGAACTGAGGAATAAAGGACCTCTGGAACTGAGGAATAAAGGTCCTCTGGAACCTGAGAATAAAGGACCTCTGGAACTAGGAATAAAGGACCTCTGAAATGAAATAAAGGACTCTGGAACTGAGGAATAAAAGAACCCGGAACTGAGGAATAAGGACTCTGGAAACTAGAATAAAGGTCCTCTGGAACTGGGGAATAAAGGACCTCGGGAACTGAGGAATAAAGGACCTCTGGAACTGAGGAATAAAGGTCTGGAACTGAGGAATAAGGGCCTCTTGAACTGGAGGTAAAGGACCTCTGGAACTGGAAAGTCCTCTGGAACGAGAATAAAGGATCTGGAATGAGGAATAAAGGCCTCTGGAAATGAGGGAATAAAGGACCTCTGAATGAGGAATAAAGGACCTCGGGAACTGAGGAATAAAGACCTCTGGAACTGAGGAATAAAGGTCCTCTGGAACTGGGGAATAAAAGGACCTCGAACTGGAATAAAGGACCTCTAACTGAGGAATAAAGGTCTCTGGAATGAGGAATAAAGGACCTCTGGAAACTGAGGAATAAAGGACCTCTGGAACTGAGGAATAAAGGTCCTCTGGAACTGAGGATAAAGGCCATCTGGAACTGAGGAATAAAGGACCTCTGGAACTGAGGAATAGGTCCTCTGGAACTGAGGAATAAAGGTCCTCTGGAACTGAGGAATAAAAATGGACCTCTGGAACGAGGAATAAAGGTCCTCTAGAACTGAGGAATAAATGTCCTCTGGAACTGAAGGAATAAAGGTACATCTGGAACTGAGGAATAAAGGTCCTCTGGAAGCTGAGGAATAAAGGAACCTCTGGAACTGAGGAATAATAGGACCTCTGGACCTTGAGGAATAAAGGACTCTGGACTGAGGAATAAAGGACCTCTGGAGCTGAGGAATTAAAAGGACTCTGTAACTGAGGAATAAAGGACCTCTGGGAACTGAGGAATAAAGGCCTCTGAACTGAGGAATAATGAACCTCTGGAACTATGAATAGAACCTCTAACTGAGGAATAAAGACCTCTGGAAACTGAGGAATAAAGGACCTCTGGAAATGAGGAATCAAGGACCTCTGGAACTGAGGAATAAAGGTCCTCTGGAACTGAGGAATAAAGGACCTCTGGAACTGAAGAAATAAAGGTCCTCTGGAACTGAGGAATAAGGACCTCTGGAACTGAGGAATAAATGGTCATCTGGAAACTGAGGAATAAAAGGACCTCTGGAAATGAGGAATAAAGGTCCTCTGGAACTGAGGAATAAAGGTCCACTGGAACTGAGGAATAAAGGACCTCTGCAACTGAGGAATAAAGGACGTCTGGCACTGAGGAATAAAGGACCTCTGTAACTGAGGAATAAAGGTCCTCTGTAACCTGAGGAAATAAAAGGTTCCTCTGGAACTGAGGAATAAAGGACCCTCTGGAACTGAGCGGAATAAAGGTCCTATGGAACTGAAGGAAATAAAAGGTCCCTTCTGGACAATCGAGGAATAAAGCGGACCTCTAGAACTGAGGAATAAAGGACCGCTGGAACTGAGGAATCAAAGGACTCTGGCAAACTCGAGGAATAAAGGTCCTCTGGGAAAAACTGAGGAATAAAAAAGGCTCCTTCTTGGAAACTGAGGAATAAAGGTCCTCTGGAACTGGAGGAATAAAGGTCCTTCTGGAAAATGAGGAATAAAGGACCTCACCTCTAGAACCTGAACGGAATAAAGGGCCTTCTGGAACTGTTTTAGGAATAAAGGGAACCTATGGAAAAACTGAAAGGAATAAAGGTCCTTGGAAACTGGAACTGGGAATAAAAGGTCCTCTGGAACTGAGGGAATAAAGGTTCCTCCCGGAAGCTGAGGAATAAAAGGTCCTTCTGGAGATGAGGAATAAAGGTCCCTCAACTGAAGGAATAAAGGAACATTTGGGAAACTGAAGGAATAAAGGTCCTCTGGAGCTGAGGAATAAAGGTCCCTCTGGGGAAACTGAGCGGAATAAAGGACCTCCTGGAACTGAGGAAATAAAGGAACGTTTGGAAATGAGGAATAAAAGGACCTCTGGAACTGAGGAATAAAAGGATCCTCTGGAACTGAGGAATAAAGGACCTTCTGGAAACTGAGCGGAATAAAGGACCTCTGTAAAAACTGAGGAAATAAAGGTCCTATGCGAAACTCGAGGAAATAAAGGTCCTCTGGTAACTGAAGGAATAAAAGGTCCCCTCCTGGAAGCTGAGGAATACAGGCTCCAAATCTGGTGGAACTGAGGAATAAAGGTCCTCTGGAACTGAGGAATAAAGGTCCTCTGGAACTGAGGAATAAAGGTCCTCTGGAGCTGAGGAATAAAGGTCCTCTGGAACTGAGGAATAAAGGTCCTCTGGAGCTGAGGAGAAGTTCGACAGCCAGGCACATTTCCTCATATTGGTGCGTGTGTTCAGCGAGTCAATATTTTATTTTTTATATATGAAAGAGATTGCGGGGAGCTCTCTAAAGATATTTATTTCTTTTTGAAAGTCTCTGTACATAATATTTTCTCTTTTCTAATTTTTTTTCAGAATTACATTTGCAGATGGGATGAATTTAAACAAACAAACAAACAAACAAACCAGACAGTTACAATTCACAGCACAGGTTTTATTTATTTATTTATTTATTTGTTAAAGAATCTGACTATTACAGTTCACAAAACAGATTATATTTATTTATTTTTTATTTATTCATTTTTTAACCAAAAAAATGTATACGCACTGACAATGAAAAGTCGGAACAGCCTGAATAACCCCACAATCTTATTAAAAAAATCCCCACTATTAAAGAATTACGAATAAACCATCTTAAGCGACTAGCTGTGAGCACGGGTGCGCGCACGAGCGTAAATAATTTAATCGCTTTTACCAAAAGATGAAATATACAATTTCTCGCTGGAGTCAGTTCTTTTAAACTGTAACGTCCTGGAACCCATTCTCTGTACGCATTTACGTAAATGCCTGAGAGAGAGAGAGAGAGAGAGAGAGAGAGAGAGAGAGAGAGAGAGAGAGAGTATCCACCTCTGCGACGCGTTTAGTAAAAGCCTGTTTGGGACAAACGTGAAAACATAAAACAATATCATAAAAGATAATAATAAAAAAAAGCGACTCAGTGGCGTGGTCGCGTATGGTGTTGGCGTGCCACCTCGATGGCCGCGAGTTCGATTCTCATGCATTCTATTGAGGGGTCAGAGATGTGTATTTCTGGTGATAGAAGTTCACGAATCTCGACGGGGTTCGGAAGTTACGTATGAAGCCGTTGGTCCCGTTGCTGAATAACCACTGGTTCCATGCAACGTAAAAACACCATACAAACAAACATAAAAGATATTGACCCCAAAATATATCGGTCCTAGATAACGACACCCCCCAAAACCCTTTTGGGGGTTGGGGTGTGGTCACTATCTAAGAAAGATGCGTTCATAAGAGATAATGAAAGAAAGAAAAATGTAAGTTTTGGACGTATGACGACCTACTCTGTAGCTTGTCACAGACCGGCAAAACCCTCACCTGGGCGTGAAACCGTTACCACGGAGAGGTCAAAGCGTACGAATGGAAACGCATCTAAAGGGTGACATCTCCTGCCTGGTCGGATGCGTCACGGACGCCTAAGTGCGTCACGGCTGCTTAATTAAAGTACGGAAGAAGCTTACGAGGCGAACTTACGTAGTGCACCCAGAAACCTCTTTTTTTTTTTTTATTTTTTTTGTTTTGAGCAACGAATGAAAGAGTATTCGCAGAGTTGCTACGCAAGTTAAAAGATTTTGTAATGCCTAATGACTATAATACATACACACATACACACATATAATATACATGTATACACACACACACACACACATATATATGTGTGTGTGTGTATGTACGTATGTATCTTGCATACGTACATTATACAGATAGACAGCCATTCCTATCTTAGTATTCACCTTGTAAAGGTTAATATTCCTGTTTAATCTTGACTTTCGTCAATTTCAATGTCACCTTGTGAATAATTGTAGTTGTTTAAATTTTTAACTGCCTAGATTTTACGAGTAACTTTAGTTCTTTATATGTCCTTTTAAATTAGCGTTTTTTTTTTGTTCTTTTTAAATTAGGTTGGCACGAAACGTTTCTTAATAAACTCTTATTGATATTCTGAGTTTCGGTTATCCTACTGATGACTATATATTATATTTTATTATATATATATATATATATATATATATTAGTTATATATATTAATGTATATATATTATATATATATACTATATATGTATATATATATATATATATATATATATATATATATATATATATATATATATATATATACATACATACTACATATCTATATATATATATATATATATATATATATATATATATATATATATATATGTGTGTGTGTGTGTGTGTGTGCGTGTGTGTGTGTGTGTGCGTGAGAGAGAGAGAGAGAATATGAGAGAGGCATCGAACAGGGTTGGCAATTTCAAATCAAACTAATTTAATCAAGTGATTAAATCATTGATTTTTTCACACACAAAAAAATCATGATTTTTAACAATTTTTAATTTTTTTATTTTTTTTATTTGAAAGCAAACAAATTGAAAAACATGGTTTCGAGGGTAATAAAATCTTAAGCAAAACTGTGCTGCATCGATTTATTTTGATATATATATATAAACGCAAGTACGTACTTTAGACCAGAACTGGAAACCTAAAAGATAAATCAATAGTAATTCTGTCATAAAATACATTTTGAGGGAAAAAAAAGGATTGAAAAAACATCTAACAATTAAAGAAAAAAAATACAAATATCATATAAATAAAAAAAATAAAATCACTGATTTTTTTTAGCTTTTTATTTTTCTACAAAAAACAAAAAAAAAAAAAAAAAAATCACCAACCATGGCAGCGAATGAAAGAGTCTTCATGCGCTGAGTACGGGATCACGGTCGAGTTCAGAGACGGGTTACGAAAACCATAAAGAAGTAGTTTAGAGAAACAAACAGGTTTCGTTGCCGTCACGCCCTTTTTGTCATGGGCGCCCGTTTTCCCGACCTTCCCGTCGGCGGCGTTTCACGCAAAGGTGGGCGTTAGGCGATCCTGTTCTCGAATGTTGGGGCCGTCGGCGGCGGCCCGTCCTTTGATGTCAGGGGTCCTCCTCGAGGGATGGGGGTGGGGGAGAGGAGAAGCCATCCGTGGGTCACGCACGAGATCATCCTCGGCTTTGCAAAAGGGAAGGGCTCCGTGGTCGCTACGTCTTAAGGAAATCTCGTTCCGCCCCCAGTACTTTGCCACCTCGAGGACCGAGAGAATTCTTATACTTTTGTCTTGTCTTTTCTTTCTCTAGTCCGCTGGTATTGTAGCGGTTAGTGTGGCAGCATGCCACTAACATGTCGCGGGTTCGCATCTCCTCCCTCCAGGCCGATGAGAAATCACTGCTGCAGTGTTGGGGTGAGGTCTTCGCGGAGGGAGGTTGAAACCAACATCCTTTGGAAGCTTGAATTTCAAGTCAGTGGCTCCTTTGGTGTGCTTGTTCCATGTGAATAGGTTTCATCTACCGAAATGATAATAATTAATAATAATAATAGCAAGGGAAAAAATGGATAAGTATCAATGCCTGAAAACAGAAATAAAGACATGGGATATGCCAGTGGAAATTGTACCCATAATCATAGGAACACTAGGCACGATCCCAAGATCCCTGAAAAGGAATCTGTAAACTACAGGCTGAAGTAGTAGCTTCAGGACTCATGCAGAATAGTGTGCACCTAGAAACAGCATACATAGTAAGAAAAGTGATGGACTCCTAAGGAGGCAGGATGCAACCCGGAACCCCACACTATAAATACCACCCATAAACAAAGAATAATAATAATAATAATAATAATAATAATAATAATAATAATAATAATAATAATAATAATATATGCTGAAGGAGACCTTCATTAATAAAGGTTTTATTGAAAATGATGGCTAATTCAGCCGCGTTTATTTTGTATAGAAGTTTCTCTATTCCTCTTACTGCTGACTTTTATTTTGTACTCAAGTTGGCTATTAAAGTCTGTACTGCATTTTGTATAATATATTCAATTTGGCAAATACCCCGTTTTTGAGATGAATGAATCCCCCATTTGAAGTTTTAGTAGCCAACTTGAGTGCAGAAGAAGAGTCAGCAATAAGAAGAATAGAGAAACTTCAATATAGGTGAAATAGCTGTTATTTCAATAAGTAATAAATAAAATAATAATAATAATAATTAATAATAATAATAATAATAATAATAATAATAAAATGAATAATAATAATAAGGAATGGGAACATATCCACAGTTATGTAAATGTACATATATATAAATTTAAAAAACAGCAAGGATAGCTTTCGGGAATCTGTTCGGAAAGCTATTCTTGCTGTTTTTAAATTCAAATATATGTACATTTACATAACTGTGGATTTGTTTCTCCATTTGAAGACTCGTGCTACTATGAGGATTTTTTAATAATAATAATAATAATAATAATAATAATAATAATAATAATAATAATAATAATAATAATAATAATAACAACAACTCAAGAAAAGAGGCAACACAATCAACCATCTGATGTTCATGGACGACATCAAGCTGTATGGTAAGAGCATCAAGGAAATAGATACCCTAATCCAGACTGTAAGGATTGTATCTGGGGACATCAGGGATGGAGTTTGGAATAGACAAATGCGCCTTAGTCAACATACAAAAGGGCAAAGTAATGAGAACTGAAGGGATAAAGCTACCAGATGGGAGCAACATCAACACATAGATGAGACAGGATACAAATACCTGGGAATAATGGAAGGAGGTGATATAAACACCAAGAGATGAAGGACACGATCAGGAAAGAATATATGCAGAGACTCAAGGCGATACTCAAGTCAAAACTCAACGCCGGAAATATGATAAAAGCCATAAACACATGGGCAGTGGCCAGTAATCAGATACAGCGCAGGAATAGTGGAATGACGAAGGCAGAACTACGCAGCATAGATCAGAAAAAAAAACCAGGAAACATATGACAATACACAAAGCAACTACACCCAAGAGCAATACGGACAGACTATACATAACACGAAAGGAAGGAGGAGAGGACTACTAACCATAGAGGACTGCGTCAACACCGACAGAGCACTGGGGCAATATCTGAAAACCAGTGAAGACGAGTGGCTAAAGAGTGCATGGGAAGAAGGACTAATAAAAGTAGATGAAGAACCCAGAAATATACAGAGCAGGAGAATGACAGACAGAACAGAGGACTGGCACAACAAACCAATGCATGGACAATACATGATGACAGACTAAAGACTAGCCAGCGATGACACATGGCAATGGCTACAGAGGGGAGAGCTAAAGAAGGAAACTGAAGAATGATAACAGCGGCACAAGATCAGGCCCTAAGAACGAGATATGTTCAAAGAACGATAGATGGAAATAACCAATCTCTCCCATATGTAGGAAGTTGCAATACGAAAAATGAAACCTAAACCACATAAGCAAGCGAATGCCCGGCACTTGCACAGAAACCAGTACAAAAAGAAAAAGAGGCATGATTCAGTGGCAAAGCCCTCCACTGGAGCCTGTGCAAGAACAAACATCAGCTACCTTGCAGTAATAAGTGGTACGAGCACCAACCTGAGGGAGTGATAGAAAACGATCAGGCAAAGATCCTCTGGGACTATGGTATCAGGACGGATAGGGTGATACGTGCAACAGACCAGACGTGACGTTGATTGACAAATTCAAGAGAAAGTATCACTCATTGATGTCGCAATACCATGGGACACCAGAGTTGAAGAGAAAGAGAGGGAAAAATGGATAAGTATCAAGATCTGAAAATAGAAAGAAGAAGGATATGGGATATGCCAGTGGAAATCGTACCCATAATCATAAGGAGCACTAGGCACGATCCCAGATCCCTGAAAAGGAATCTAGTAAAAAACTAGAGGCTGAAGTTAGCTCCGGGCCTCATGCAGAAGAGTGTGATCCTAGAAACGGCCACACATAGTAAGAAAAGTGATGGACTCCTAAGGAGGCAGGATGCAACCCACACTATAAATACCACCCAGTCGAATTGGAGGACTGTGATAGAGCAAAAAAACAAAAAAAAAAAAAAAAAAAAAAAAACAATAATAATAATAATAATAATAATAATAATAATAACTAATAATAATAATAATAATAATAGTAATAATAATAAGAATAATAATAATAATAATAATAATAATAATAATAATAATAGTAATAATAATAATAATAATAACAATAATAATAATAATAATAATAGTAATGATAATAATAATAATGGAGCAAACATATCCACAGTTATGTAAAGCTGTACATATATATAAAATTTTAAAAAACAGCAAGGATAGCTTTCGGGAATCTGTTCGGAAAGCTATTCTTGCTGTTTTTAAATTCAAATATATGTACATTTACATAACTATGGATTTGCTCTCCATTTGAAGACTCGTGCTACTATGAGGATTTTTTAATAATAATTAATAATAATAATAATAATAATTAATAATAATAATAATAATAATAATAATAATAATACGCATCTGGTTGCTCATGATATGATTGTTTTGCTGTCTTCAACATTCACTACTCAATATCATGTTATGACGGAACTGGACTGCGCAAAAACTGCCAAATATTTTGAATTTAAAAGAAAAAATCATCTTCATAAAAAAAAAAAATTGCACTTGCTAAAAACAGGTCCCTTTCAGTCCATTTCATTTTACCCTATTAGCGTACCGTACGTAAAAGTCTTCGAAAAATGTCAGTCAAAAAGGAGTTGCTGTGAACTCTTCGTGGAATAAAAAAAAAAAAAAAAAAAAAAACAAAAAAGTTCCTATCACATTCCTAGAAGAGCATCAATGATAGAATCTCTCTTTGGTTTCAATTGCCATGGCTGCTCTTCTCTGATGCTATTTTTACGCTTCGATGCTGAGAGAGAGAGAGAGAGAGAGAGAGAGAGGCTACAACACTGTCACTATTACTTTTTACTAGCAAACAGCCATTAAGCACTTATAACCATTTTGCTTGAATTTTTGCTTACGGTTTTCCACCATTCGGGGGGTGGGGTTGGGGGGGAGAGGTAGAATGAAAACCCATTACAAACCATCTTAGGGGTCCCCACTATAACCCTGCCAAGTTTCATGCCCATCGGACCTGCCGTTTGGCGGTGATCGAATGACAGACAGATGGACGGAGACAGACACAACGCCCATTATAGTAGTAAGATTTTAACGTTGTACCGGAATATTATTTTCGATATGGCGAGAGTATTCGAGGCGCTTCGAAGTCTGAATTATTTTGAGGTAAGTTCCAGACCCAAGACAGATGGAAAGGCTTTAAGTCTTCCACGACTCCCCCCTTAGGTATTCGTGAATCTGCCTATGCAACTGATGTTGTCGTTCTCATCAGCCAGTGAAACTGCAGTGTTCGTTTCATGAAAAGCCCAAGTTCTTCATAACAAGTTGCCAAAGCCTTATAAGGTACTTAACACTCCCTGTTTTAAGTGTAGACCCGAGATGTATACTATAGCAGATTCACATCAACCGTTTGTCTAATGTCTAGGCTAGTCCCTTACGACGCTCCCGATTGGCTGTTGATAAGCCAATCACAGGGCTGGAAACTCTCAGACTCTCGAGAGAGTTCACATAGGCAGGATGTACGTATGTTCCACCTCTCCTGAGGGATACGTCTTTCAAAAGTATCCCCAGGAGAGGTGGAACATAGGTACATCGTGCCTATATGAACTCTCGAGAGAGATTGAGAGTTTCCAGCCCTGTGATTGGCTTATCAACAGCCAATCAGGAGCGTCGTAAGGGACTGCCCTAGACACCAGATGCAAGGTTGATGTGAATCTACTTTATAGTACTGTACCACCCCCTTTTTTTTTTTTGTTTTTTTTGTTTTTTTTTTTTTTTTTTTTCCCCTTTTTTGCCCTGCCCCTAGGTTATGTTAGGTTTGGTTGGTGCAATGGGTCACCCGCTGCTAATTTGGGTGCGTGAAACTTAATATGGCTGTTTTCAAGAAGATTCTATGGTTAGTTTTTAAGATATGGCGTCTAGCTTCTCTCAGGGAATGTTCCGGTACTCGGTTACAGTTCGGGAATATGATTCCGAGTTTCTGATCTATGTCTGGCTAACGCTCTTCTCTCGAATTGAAACATAACGTCTTCTTTTCCTTCCCATTCTGTCAAGAAGCGCACATTGAGGTACTGGGCTCTATGACCTTTTATCCAAGTGGGAAGTCAACAGCAAAAACAACAACAATCATAACAACAACAATAATTAACAACACTCAACTCGACGGCAAAGGAACGGAAGATGATTGCACAACCCACGACGTGGAGCAAAACAACCCCTTTCCAGGAGGTCACGTGGGATGCCACATTTACCTCACTTTCCGAAGAAGGGGTAGAATCCCTCTCGAATAATACGCAGACCTGCCATAACGGGAGCGAATATGACTATTATTACATAAATTCAAGTTATCGATTGATTCAGCGGGAAATGGATGGGATGAAAACATGTTGACCACCGAGGTAAAAATCGCAGATTTCAGAATTTTTTTTTATAGGAGGGATTCCAGGAATTAGGTCGGGTTTGGTGACCTTCAAGTCGCTGGAAAATACTCTTCAAAGTCGGTCGACTTTTCAACGAAGCTAAGGCCAGTCTTTAATTAACAAAAGGCCACTA
>NC_087202.1:85889960-85897460 GCF_015104395.2 Macrobrachium nipponense | reverse complement strand
GAGCATGCCACAGCCACCCACCCCTGCAAACCGGTTTGTCAGCCCCGTGTAGGATAGGCAGGGGAATGGGAGGGTAGGGGGGACATCCGCCCTTCTCATTCAAACCTGTGTTTTCCGCCCGGGTGGGGTTGGGTAGATAGGAGAATGGAGGGGGCTCATGAAAACTGTTTGTCTGCCCCTCGTGTAGATGGGTAGGTATGAGAATTGGAGGGTAAGGGAGACACCCACCCACCCTCCGCATGAAAACCCGTTTATCCGTCGCGAGTGGGGCCGGGATAGGTAGGAGAATGGGAGGGTTGGGGAGACACCGACTCTTCTCATGAAAACATGTTTGTCCACCCCGAGTGGGGGCAAGATAGGAAGGGGATCGGGAGGGTAGTGGAGAAAGCAGCGCCGGGTTCCAGCGCGATCCATCGAGCTCGTTCGTGTGTGAAATTCATCGTTCGGCTTATCTACGAAAGACTGGAATCGCGAATCATAAAAAAATGACATCAGTGAGGAAGGCTGTGTAGGATATAATAGTCCAGGTAGGAAAAACGTCCCAACGAAACTTGCAACATCCTTAGCATCAAAACGATATCCCCGAAAGCCAATGGAGTGATAAGCATAGATTGAAAATAAACTATCAATTGAATGTCACCACTCAATTCAGTGATAACGACCCTACTACACAACGCGAAGCATATGCACGTGACATTAGCTTTGTGTGTGACGCAGATAGTCTACGGGCAATGGAATCCCCGTTCAACTATTGCAGCACCGAAACAGATATTTTATGAGTATGATGCAATAATTAAACTAATAAAAAAGATGACCCGGTTTCATGATGACGTCACGGTCACCTGAAGATAATCCTTGGAACCGCTAAGCATTCCTATTCAAGGCCTTATTAATCCTTTGTTGTCATATATCCTCTCGAGACAGGAATGAAAGTTAATGCATACTTTTGTGACTATTTAATATCTATGCTCCACTTCTCATCATTAATATCTATACTCCACTTCTCATCATTAATATCTATACTCCACTTCTCATCATTAATATCTATACTCCACTTCTCATCATTAATATCTATACTCCACTTCTCATCATTACGAATATCCAAATGAATCCATACCATAGTTCATGGTCCGCTATTAAAAAAAAACCATAAAAAATTTGGAAGGTGAAATATACATGCGATTCCGCTCAAGCAGACATAATTCATGACAAAATTAGCATATGAGAAGCCGTTCTTCCCCTGTAACAAAATGAATAATATGCAAGTATGTTTCTAACAGTGAGACATATATTCTGGCAAAGGAAAACACGACGCAAAAATATATTGACTCTGGTGCTTGGTTACTGCAACGAAATGTAGCTGATTTCCATTTTGAGAATTAACAGTCATTTCGTATTCAGTGAATACTTAGCATTAAAAGGTTAGATTAGCATTCTGTGACCAGATAAACGAACAACACACACACACACACACACACACACACACACACACACATATATATGTGTGTGTGTGTGTGTGTGTGTGTGTGTTTGTGTGTGTGGGCGCGCGCCGCGCGTGTATACTTTGTGGACGTCGCAAACCAGATGGTCAATCGAATTAACTCGACTCTCACGCCATTCAAGTCTTAAGTATTTGAGAGCAGAATGCTCTACCTTACTCTGTATTCCCTTGAAAGGCTTAACCAGTGTTTCAGATTCTTGAGCTTCCTCCTTTCACTTGTACTCGGGGAGTCTTAGATCATGAAATATTTCAACGAACACTGTTTTTTACTCCATATTACGATGTCACTCTTTTTGTGACTTTCATTGTTGTGCTTTACAGATATTTCATGACATTAATGATAAGTGCTTATACTAACATTCCACATATCTAATCATTCCCTTTTAAAGAAAAGAGGATGCCAAACTTATGGAGGAGACTTGGCATACAAACATTCCAGACCAGAGAAAACCAAAGAACAAAGAATGAAGGTTGTAGATATGGACAGAAGTGACCTTGTAATTTAATTAATTAAAGCTTGTTAGATATGGACAAGAATGACATTAAAATGAAGACTTGATAAGTTATGGACAAGAATGACTTTATAATTAAGCTGTAGATATGGCACAGAATAGACATTAAAATGAAGGTTGTAGATATGGACAGAATGACATTAAAATTAAGGTTGTAGTTATGGACAGAATGACATTATAATTAAGGTTGTAGATATGGACAGAATGACACTATAATTAAGGTTGTAGACATGGACAGAATGACATTAAAATTAAAGCTGTAGATATGGACGGAATGACATTATAATTAAGGCTGTAGATATGGTCAGAATGACATCATAATTAAGGTTGTAGATATGGACAGGATGACATTATAATAATCAAGGTTGTAGATATGGACAGAATAACATTATATAACTATATATATAATATATATATATTATTTACTTATATAGATTATATTATATATACATTATTATTGTGAGACGAGCTAGTTCTGATGCTGTTTAATGTCCTGCTAATTTCTGCCTTATTTGTTTAAAAACTTTAAAGAATAGACGTAACTGGTTGTTGCTAGAAAGTATAAATAACAAATCTCTGCAGAGATGGCTCCATTACGAAGTGGGCGTCTTTGGAATGTGGAAAATGAACGTTAATTTTATCATATGGTAGCTTGAAACGCCGACAAAAGTGAAATAATGCTCTACCCTCCGGAATATACCTTGGCGGAGGAGTGAAGCATTAATTATCATCATCAAAGCAAGTTTAAATCTACGGTTCTAACAAGTATATTTCAAATGTCATGCCTCCAGCAACTGAACTAAAAATACCGGGTCATGATAGAAACAGTTACAAAAATATGAAACATTAAGAAAAATAAATAAATGAAAATGGAAATAACAGTTATATAAAATGAAAATCAACACTGTTTGTATTTTCTTTTCGTTATTCTAGTCTTAATCACATTAAGTGTCCCTACGGTTCATGTCTCTCTTTGGATTTTGCATTGTAACGGATTGACAGTCCGTCTCAGAAAATAATTATAATCAGCTCTTCCTCGTCTAACAGATCACGCATCTAAAAATTCGCTCAATATCGTCCAATATTTTAAAAACCTTAAAGAAAGGACAAACAAACACACACGAACACCCCCACATCATATGTATATGTACACACACATATATATATGATATATATATATATATATATATATATATATATAGATATATATATACAAGAAATTGTAATAGCAACAATGTCCTCTTACATTTTCAGATTCTTTGCTATTTAATTTTTTTTTTATTAATTTTTTTTTTTTTTTTTTTTTGTTTTTTTTTTTGGAAGGGGGGGGGGGGGCGGGGGGCGGATACGCGTGTCACAATAAAGCCTCGAAATCCGAGCTCCAACTTCCAAAGAAATATGAAGAAATCATGACGTCCGGTAGCAGGAAACGAGGTCACCTTGCCGACCTGACCACGAGAAAGATTTAAAGTCTACTACTCCCTCTCGTACATAAATATACCTTTCGTTTTCAGATCTTTATTTATCAGATGGAATTGTCGCGTTACATTGAATTTAATCGTTTTTTACACAAGAAATGAGAAAAGCTATTTTAAGTCCGTTTAACCCACTTACCAAAATTAGATCAAAGTACTTTTTCGCTTCATGAGCGCCGCTAACACCCGACTCCTTAGGTTGTTTAAGCTTACACAAAATAACAAGTTCAAATGTCGATTTCACGACCTAATCCCGCTGACTTTATCATCGATTATCCCGCAGTACACTATAAAATATGAAACAATAAAAAAAATTATACTGCAATCGACCCAATTAAAGAACAGAAATTTGGAAAGATTAAACGATAAAGAATGGAATCTGTACTTACGAGTTCCTGGTGTCCTTCGCCATGTTGATCTACCTGTGACAGGGTGAGAAAAATGCATTAAGAAGGCATCCACAGCCACTGCTCTACATCACATACGAAAAACCTCATTTATTTAATGCTACATAAATATAAGCCCCGTAGGGTACAATGTAGGCATTACTAAAGGTTCTTTGCGGCGTCCCTTCGGCCCCTAGCTGCAACCCCTCTCGTTCCTTTTACTGTAGCTCCATTCATATTATCTTGCAACCCCTTTCGTTCCTTTTGCTGTACCTCCATTCATATTATCTCGCACCCCCCCCCCCCCCCCCCCCCCCCCCCCCGTTCCTTTTACTGTACCTCCAATCATATTATCTTGCTTACATCTTGCTATCCTCCCCCTCTCAGCGATGAATGACCTCATAGGTCCCAGTGCTTGGCCTTTGGTCTACACACTGTATTCCATTCAATTCCATAAATGCGAGACTCTTTCATCAATACATTGCCAAAAGTGTACCTGAAAGTTAAATAATTAATTTTGCGTGACGCAGCGGAGCTGTTTTTCACGGACGTTTCAAATGAATTTAAAAAAACAAAAGCATAAAACAACACAAAGTCGGCCATACGCCCCATTACAACTGAAAGAAAGACCAACACACATTAAAGAACCTTCAAGTGCTCTGGACAGCTATTTATCTTTTCGAAAGGATTTGCTTTTACAAACGAGATGGACCCACCCACTCACGAACACTTCAGACACCACCGCGAGTCATATATTTCGAGGAACATGACGCTGAGAGGTACGTACACACAGATTTTAGCCCCTGGTCGAGGGCGACTTGCATTTATGCCCTTTGATACTACCTACGCAACTTTGATATTTGTTATCGCATACGCTTTTAAAGCAATAAAATGAGTGACGCATATCAAAGTTACCTGCTGAAATATAGAGTATAAGGGTTCTAATTCAAAACCTTCTATCTAGAATAACTGTGAAGCGCAAAAACAGCCGGAGCTTCTTAAGGCGTGCAGTAAGCCTATCTCCAGCCATGATTCCACCTTCCTCAATAATATAATCTGATTTTTTCATAAAAAAATGACAAACTATCTATAACTAAGAGCTAAAAAAGGCCGAACCTTGTTAACACGTGCAGTAAGCCAATCTCCAGCTATGATTCCACCTTCTTCAAGAGTATAATCTGATTTTGTCATAAAAAATGGACAAACTGTCTATAACTTAACCTGATTTTGTCATTAAAAAAAGAACAAACTGTCTATAACTATCTGATTTTGCCATATAAAACGAAAAACTGTCTATAACTTAATCTGATTTTGTCATAAAAAAAGGACACACTGTCTATAAATTAATTTGAATTTGTCATAAAAAGAAGACAAGCTGTCTATAAACTAATCTGATTTTGTCATTAAAAAAGGACAAACTGTCTATAACTAACAGCAAAAAAAAAATGGCTGAACCTTGTTAACACGTGCTTGTAAGCCTATCTCCAGCTATGATTCCACTTTCTTCAAGAGTATAATCTGATTTTGTCATAAAAAAGGACAAACTCTCTATAAATAACAGATTTTGTCATAAAAAAGACAAACTGTCAATAACTAACAGCCAAAAAAAAGAGGCTGAGCCTTCTTAACACATGCAGTAAGGCTATCTCCAGCCATGACTGTACAATCTGATTTTGGCATGAAAAAAAAAAAAATTATAACTAACAGCGGATGATCGAACGCGCCATTAGACCTATCCCTATATTTCTACCGCCTCCCTGAACTCTCTCATCCACTCTGGGTCTTGTATTCGTCCACAGACTCTTTCCATTAATAAATTTCGTCGCTTAATGCTCTTCCTTCCTTCCCTCTTTCCATCCTTTCACCTCCTAAAAATAAAAAGTGAAAATATCCTCCCACCCAAAATTCTGGATTCCTAAATGTTTCCTTTCCTGTGCCGGAGAGATAGGAGAGAGAGAGAGAGATATGCGGAAGTCTGGCTCCTGTGGGGATGAGGACGACTATGTTCTATTTGTATTTTTGTGATTTTTTAGGGTTGAGGACCATGAATTTTTAAATTGTAAACTTGTAAAGAACCTCACATTTAGGCTAAATATCTTCTAGGTCAATGATATATATATATATATATGTATATATATATATATATATATATATATGTATATATATATATATATATATATATATATATATTTAATATATATATATATATATATATTATATATATATATATATATATAATATATATATATATATATATATATATATATATATACATATATATATATATATATATATATAATATATATATCATATATATATATTATATATTTATATATATAATCTATATATATAATTATATATATATATATATATGATAATTATATCTATACTACTATATATATATATATCTATATCTAATATCTATATATGATTATATATATATATTATATGGTTCTATATATAGATATATACACAAATATGTGTGTGAGTGTGTATATATATATACAATATATACAGAAAGAGAGGAGAGAGAGAGAGAGAGAGAGAGAGAGAGGAAGAGCGGATTAATAATTGTAATGTCTTTTTGATATGATGCGGCACTGACTTCTCCGAAATTCGAGTCACTCTCCAACGAGATACAATAAAAAAAAAAGAGAAAAAAAAACATGCAAGGGCTCATCATCAACCCGACTGCCACGGCGCAACCAACGTAGGAATGTGGAGAGAATTAATCTAGTTCACTATAATCTGTTTTTTTTCATCTGTCCATCCGCTGTGGTGTTTTTGTATGGTAACACTGCGTCCCGGGCTTTCGATAGTTACGCTATGTGTAAGTTTTAGGTAAATAAAAGGATATCTGGGTGTACATTTGCAACTGAAAAGTGTTTTAATAATTTACTATATGCGAATTACACCGTTAATATTCGAAATAGGATATTATTATAATCGTTGAATGTAAGCTGAATGTAACTATCTAAAGCCCCACAGGCGGAAGGACAGATGAAAAAAAACAGAGTATAGATTAGAACCCAATCATGTACGTGGGCTGGAATAGGACAGGAAGCAGAGCTTAGGCCAAAAGACGAGCGCTGGGACCTACGAGGTCATTCTGCGCTGAAAGGGAAATTGACAGTAAGAAGGTATGAAAGGCATGACAGGAGGATAACCTCAAAGTAGTTGCACTTTGAAACCACTGTTAGAGAGGGTGGAAAGTCAGATGGAAGATAATAAGAACGGAGATACAGCAAAAAGAATGAAAGAAGTTGCTGCTAGGTGCAGAAGGGACGCTGCAAAGACCCTTCAGTAATGACTAAAGTACGTCACGTGAGGTGCGCAGTCTAAAACGTTAGGTGCTTTACATAACAAAAATAAAATAAAATAAAATAAAAAAAACCAGTTTTCCTCTTATATCACAGATACTTCTGGAATATCTTTACCGCTACCAATAGCGTAGTAGCAAGATTATAAACCATGGTTGCGGGGTGTCTTCAGATTTTCGAAACTCCCCCCCCCCTCCCCCCCCCTCCACCACCACCACCACCAAAAAAAAAAATGGAGCAACAGTACTAGACGTACCCGACGAAGAAAGAAGGAGAAAACTGGAAAGTAGATAGGGGGTGTTGTGG
>NC_087202.1:85874960-85887460 GCF_015104395.2 Macrobrachium nipponense | reverse complement strand
AAAAGCGTCAGATAGAAGTAAGTTTCGAAAATGTAGAAGCTGTTTAATGTTCAAAGTAGACAGATCCACTATATGATCTAGCAGATATTTCAGCTCGTTGCAGCAAAGCTGAAAAACCACTTTCATTAGCATTATATCCTATTTCGTATATCCTTCAAGAGAACAGCGGAAAGAGAAGCGGCCTCATATTCTAAAATAAAATGCAAAATTACAGAAGTACGGATAGTAATAATAAAATGTTTCCTTTCTTAAGGAACAGTGTCAGACACAACCCTGCCTTGATTTTACAATGCAGTAGGCTGAGATTTCCAAGTAACACACTCGTTTGTATGCAAATGTAAAACCGTCTTTGTGAGTGTGTGTGTGTGTGTGTGTGTGTGTGTGTGTGTGTGTGTGTGTGTGTGTGTGTGTACGTGTGCAAGCAAACGAGCGCCCTTGGGAATTCGTTCGACGCAGTGTCCATCGAACAAAGATTAAAAAAAAAAGAAATTCCAGGAATCGGTTGCCTGGAATCTATGGGCAAGAACTCTTGTCGGAAGTTACGTTGGTCGTAAAGAACAAGTCATCGCCAAAACTTCTCGGAAATTCCTCTTCTCTCTCTCTCTTCTCTCTCTCTCTCTCTCTCTCTCTCTCTCAGTCCTACCCTACTTCCTTTTGAGGCTCCTTCCAACTTCCTCCTTCCCTCCTTCCCTCCCTACCTTCTCCCCCCCTCCCATCTTTGCTGGTCTTTTTGTCTTGTATTAGTTGCTGCCCGATTGTTTACCGTCTTGATTCCTTCGTTAAGACCTTATTGAGTGATTGTTCATTACTATCATCCGTAACTACTGCTTTAACTTACAATACGTCTTCAGCTGCAGCTGTCATTACGAAAAGTACTACTACCATCATATCACCATCATGACAAGCATCGCTACCATCGCTGTGATAAGCACCACTCCACCACTACCATCATCAATGATAAGAATGATGTTAAGCACTACTACCATCATCAGCGTGATAAGAATGAGCAATATCAACATATACAACCGAAGTTATCACCTCTATCAATCACTGGCATGATGATAGAGATGATTAATCTCCTTGTATTCAACAAACAGGAGCCTCCCCAGTTGGAAGGTCGCTCGTAAATCACGAGGTTCGCCTCGACGTCTAAACACTCTCTAAAAGTCTCAAGTCCGCGGAAGAGAGTCATGATGGCAAAACTGTTAAATAAAACTGACAAAACAAAACTTATCAGTCTGAGCATCGACTAAGTATACCGTGAGGTTAAGATGATAAATATCTATAAAGCGGACGGTAATGAAATGAATTGCCGTCGCTCACGAAAAGGGGTACGAGGTTAATGAGGCAGGGAGAGGAAGTATAAAGTATATATATATATATATAGTATATATTAATATATTATATATATATTATATATATATATATATAATATATATATATATACAGCGCTTAGAAGGCCTAAGAGCAATTATTCAACCGGGGTGACATAGCGGCTGACCTGTGACCTATCTAATTGCCATAAATACCACTTTTCAAGAACCTTTTCACATCCATCCCCACCCTTACCTGAAGAGAGAGAGAGACACTTTGGTCTCCGAAATACTTGATTTACTTTCTACATTTCGGCGTTTTTATTGGGTCCTTTCATTATATATATATATATATATATATATATATATTATATATATATATATATATATATATATATATATATATATATATATATATATATATATATATATATATATATATATATATATGTATGTATGTATAACTGAATCTCGAAAGTTAGGAACGTGATAAATCCACAAATAAAGACATTAACAACGGGAGCGTCGCCCCCGCTATTTTCATATTTGGTATGTGTTTAGCCAGAGCGGAAAGCGAACTGGTAACACTCAGTCCCTCCCCTCTCTCTCTCTCTCTCTTTCTCTCTCTCTCTCTCTCTCTCTCTCTCTCGCAACCACTCTCTCTCTCTCTCGCAACCTCTCTCTCTCTCTCTCTCTCTCTCTCAACCTCCACTCCATTATCTAAAGTCACCAAATCAGAGTCGGAGCTACAAAAATATACGTTTATTCAAAGCAAAGTACTAATAGAATAATTCAGGTTCTTACAGGATAAAATAATAGAATGATAATTCATAGTTCAAGTCTCACAGACAACCCCCTGGTATTTTAATAGTCTTAATCAGTAATTAGTCACACCAATTATCTCTTCTCCAAGACACAGTCCCCTCACTTGGACACTTAGTCCCCTCCACTAGGACACTTGGTCCCCTCCACTAGATCCGCCCATTACAGCTTGGAATATCACTTAAACAAAAATATAGTATAGAGCCATCCAGGCTCTTTCTCCCAAGGCAGCCGTCTCCTCCATTCTGCCTAAAACTTGCCGTTATGAACGGACATAGCTCGTACACGTACAGACAAACTCACGCCCTTCGTCCAAACCCTGAAACTACTTTCAACTAGTTTCAAAGTCACCTTCTCTCAAACTCACATACTTACAGAATGAACGTTAACCTGCTAAATAAGCATCTTAATGTCACACCATCCCAGAAAAGATTTATCAGCTTTCTTAAGCTGTCGCTCAGACTCTGTCTCCATGGGAAGTTAAATATGATAAGTCTGCACATTCCTCCTTTCAACAAAGATATATGCCACGAAGGAAAATAAACGACAGAGTATCCGCGAGACCTTTCGACATTTAAACGTCCTTTACTAAGCAGATGAACTGCTTAGTAAAGGACGTTTAAACGTCGAAAGGTCTCGCGGATACTCCGTCGTTTATTTTCCTTCGTGGCATATATCTATATATAGAATATTATTACATCTCCGTGATTCATGTAAATTATTCAAGCTACAAATGTCCTTTAATATCTAGTTCGCTCTACCTCGGAATTAATATATTTTTATATATGTAAACCAAATTGGATTTTTTTAGTTGATAATAATTTCGTCCTCTCGTGGGTTCGAACCACCACCCAGCGTCACTTGTTAGCCGAATCGATAACATCACTGACGTCCTGATTCCTTCTCTATCCACTGGGTAAAGTTCGAACCCCTGAAAGGACGAAATTACTATCAACTAAAACAAAATTCCCCTTCGGTTTACATATATGAAATATATTAATTACGATGTAGAGCAAATTAGATATTAAAGGACATTTGGAGCTTGAACATAAGATATATATATATATATATATATATATATATATATATATATATATATATATATACTATATATGAATATATAATAATTAAAACATATAGATTTTTTTTTACTCTCATCAGGGATCGAGCCCAGCCAGGTGTTTCAGTTGAAAGGCAAGGACGCTACCAACAAAGCTACATAAGTATTGAAACCTGCATACCAATGTATCTCAAGTTTTAGCTTGCCAAAGTAAAACCGTAGGTACAGTGGTACTCTGGCTCCAATTTTGATTAATATCATACATACATACATATATATATATATATATATACTATATATATATATATATATATATATATATAATCTTGAAAAGAGCACGGTAGTGAATTGTTAATCTCAGCTCTTTCCAGTTAGAGACAGGTCGCTTAGAGACAAGCGCAGGATTCCTCGAAAAATGCTGAAATGAAAACAGCCAGGAAAGATGACCAATGCAATTTGAGGTTGGTGACGCCTCGGAAATCACATGCTTTGGACATGGGGCACCCTTGTTTGCTGGATGCCACACAGGGTGTGTCTGCATGTGTGTTCGTAGCAAACGATATATGGCTTTGGTGATGAGAAATAAGAATAAGAGAGGACGGTCTTTGATCACTTGTGACAGGGTGCAGAACACACCTGGAAGAGGTGTTGAAGGTATTGAGAAGTGTTGCAGACCCATCGAATAAGGTAATGTAATACAGAACTTTGAAAAAGTTAACCTTTGCAGTAATAATAAATATGTGGGAGAAAGAGGAGTGTGGTGCGGTACACATTATTTTTTTATTAACTCCCATGGGTAAAGTAGTGTAATAATCGTGGTCTCTACTTCAGATGGGTACAATGTCACCATATAGAAAAATGGATTCTCTAAGACTTGATTGACTTATTAAAATGTTGTGGTTGGTCGGACATAATAAGAATAAGAAAGGGTACTTACTTAAACATGTTTGCGAGACGAAAACGATAGTTTAACGGTTTTTTGGGGGGTCAGAGTTAATTCATTTTGTTCCATTTTAATGTTAGCTAATTTGGGAAATAAAAAGTATATTTTAGTACCTACAGGGATTCATTTCTGCCTAGCCTGCATTTCAGCTAACGCCCGGACAGATTCAGCCACAGAACGAAGGGTAGGTAGTTGCCTGTTAGCAGTTTGTTTCATTTCGTGTAAACGAGTATCATTTGGTCCTAAAAACTCCTTTAATAGGTGGTGGCAGCGGTAAACAAATTTCATTAGTGCCATGGTAGTGCATCCGAAGAGACTATATATAGATTAGGCATATTTTTGGGAGAGTGTTTGTAATTATGGGTGTGGCTTTGTGCAGGCACTGCCAAACAGTCTTTCTAGCAATGGTATAGTGTACAGACGTATTTCTGTGATTCAATGGGGGGGGGGGGGGTGTTAACGTATATTTGTAGCGTATTAAAGTGTGTTTATAACGTAGCGGGAATAAATTACGCTCAGTTGCAATGGGTAGACACGTAGGACCACGTACTTTCGAATATCCTTAAATCCAGGATGGAAAGGTAAGCGAAAAAGGGACTTGGAACAAGTACTTTCGTAGTATATTCTACAATTTCAAGTTCACAATTGAAAATGTAAAATATACAACAAAAATACTTGTTCCAAGCCTTTGTTTCGCTTACTTTTCTTCCGTGGGTTCAAGGATATATGTATATAATATACTATATATACACATAAAATGCATGTCAAATATATGAATTGTATCCACAATATTATACATTGATAGAGAAACCTCGTAACGCAATTAATAAGAGAGTATTCTCGACTTTCAACTGTCCTTTTCAAGTCCAAAAGACACGAAAACACGAGGACTCTTCAAACTCCCATTTCCTGTCGTCATCCCCAACGAAGGTGAACTATCACCCCATAAGCAACAGGACACCATTTGTTACCTAAATAATATAATATCATTTATCCTCCCGAATTTCATCGTCACCGACCGATTCCACATGTGGGGTGGGGGGGATGGTAGAGGAAATAAATAAGGCGCCGGACACAAGACGCGCTGATTTTGCTTGCGTTATCAGTAGTCCCGCTGGACGATATGACGTCACCGGTGACGTCATCATTACAGGTGGCCATTGATTTCTCTCCACCACGTCACTAACAATGTCAGTTTGAGTTCATATTCACCTGAGGAAGCTAAAATGTGAGGTGGCCGTCGCTGCTATGGTCGTACATCAGACGCGAGGTATAGAGGAGGGGGAGGAGTATTCACAAGAGATTCGAGGAACGGTTGAATGGACGACTCATTTGCTGTTGTGGATGTGAATCCAAGAGGAATAGGATCCAAGTAAGATACCTGGCAGAACCCCCAAACCCCTCATCAAATTCCCTTCCAAAATATAAATAAATAAATAAATAAATAAATAGCAGCAATTGTGCACGACAGCTCACGTAAACTTTATATCAGCATCCTCTGCGCTGAACAGGTTTCATCTCTGGGTTAAACCTTTGAAGTTAGCCCAATGTTTTAATCGCAGTGGGTGAAAATGAAGGCAAACCAGATGCATTATGTAATAGCAGTTCCAGATATTGGTCATGGTGTGCGCATCGTTTCCTATAGTAGATTCACATCAACCGTGCATCTGATGTCCAGGCCAGTCTCTTACGACGCTCCTGATTGGCTGTTGATAAAACAATAGCAGGGCTGGAAACTCTCAGTCTCTCGAGAGAGTTCACATAGGCAGAATGTACTGTGTTCCACCTCTCCTGAGGGATACTTTTGAAAGACGTCTCCCTCAGGAGAGGTGGAACATACATACATCCTGCCCATGTGAACTCTCGAGAGAGACTGAGGAGAGTTTCCAGCCCTGTGATTGGCTTATCAACAGCCAATCAGGAGCGTCGTGAGGGACTGGCCTAGACATCACATGCACGGTTGATGTGAATCTACTATAGTATCTGACAGTTTTAGGAAACCTGCATTTGCCGGGATTACATTGTGTGTTTTTCATATCAGTAAATTCTACTTGATCACAATATTTACTACTGATTTCTGCCTGAATTCTAAAGCTTTCGTAGATAGTGACCTCCAATTCTAGGGTCGTTATCAAGGACCAATATTTCTTGGGTGTCATTATCTTAAAGTTATTGACAGTCTTTTGTTTATGATTTTACAGTCATCCCAAAACGGGCTTGTACTAAACACACGGCAAAGGTAGATACATAACGGGTTTTAAATTCTTGGCGGTCACTATCTAAGAAACATCCGGCCTCTATTTTCCCAAAATAAGGGCTATCTTTCCAGTATTTTGGAGTTAATTCTCATTTTAATATCAACACATATATATAAATAACTAATATCAATGATAAAATCTGCAAACATGAATTTCTAACGCCCCATTCAGTGTGCACTATTTTTATTAATTTTTTTTTTTTTTTTTTTTTTGCTATTTTCCATTGAGAGCCTTACATATATTATTATCATTATTATTATTATTATTATTATTATTATTATTAGTTATATTATTAGTTATTCCGAATGATGAGCCTGAAGCCTATTTTTATGGAACAAGCCCCCCAAATGGACCACTGTCTTGAAATTTAAGCTTCCAAAGAACATGGAGCTCATTAGGAATAAGTAAGAGGAGGTAAGACGAAATACACTAAGAAGAGACACCGCTTATTAAAAAAAGGAAAAAAAAATAAATTGATAACCTAACTAATAGATAAAAATGTATTAAAATGCAAGGAGGAGAATAGTATTAAGGTGACAATGTATCTGCAACTTCGCTTGAAGGTACAAATCGTCCTTAAATAATACTTTCCAAATTTAATTTGTAATCACGACTTGAGTCTTAAACATTCTTTTGAGCCATTAACTCAATCTTCAGTGATTTCTTCAAAAGACTAAATGTAAACAAAATACCACAATAACTTGTTGTGTTCAGCATGAAAGACAAGTTTCTTCGGCGTAAACTCTGCCACGGTCCGGTGGTGGCCTCTGTTGTTGGTACCTATAGCACTGCCAGAAGTACGATTATGGCTAACTTTAACCTTAAATAAAATAAAAACTACCGAGGCTAGAGGGCTGCAATTCGGTATGTTTGATGATTGGAGGGTGGATGATCATCATAACAATTTGCAGCCCTCTACCCTCAGTAGCTTTTAAGATCTCAGGGCGGACGGACAGACACAAAGCCGCCACAATAGTTCTCTAAAAATAAATTAATATCTAACAGCTTGCAGATTTGTGCATGCTTTAGAGAATAAATTAGAATCCTAAAAAATAAGTATTTGTAAATTTGGTTATGACAGCAACACTGGCAAATCGTTATGAGAATTGCATTATTGTTAACATTAGATCATTGCTCATTTACGTGACCAAACTACGAACATAACCTGCAGTCCTCCGCGAAATATAAAAAAGAAAATGACGCAACTTGAAAAATAAACGCATATACATATATGTATACACGCACACACACACACATATATATATATACATCGAGCTACAAATGTCCTTTAATATCTAATTAGCTCTACCTCGGAATTAATATGTTTTCATATATGTTAACCGATGGGGAAATTTTTATTCGATAAGAAATTTTATCGACCAAAAAATTCCCCCTTGGTTAACATATATGAAAACATATTAATTCCGAAGTAGAGCTCATTAGATATTAAAGGACATTATTTTGTAGCTCGATGTATGTAGATGAATAATGGTAATATGATGACATATATATATATATATATATATATATATATATATATATATATATATATATATATATATATATATATATATATATATAATCTCCATTACTTTTGAAAAACATCCGTTTTCCCTTCTATCTACAGCTAGCTTCCCCCTCAAAAAAAAAAGGGGGCGGGGAATTACAATTTTTTTAGAAATTTTTCGATCCGCCTAAGAAATTCACATCTGACCTTTTCATCAGCAAGTGACCAAAATCTCCAGCACCCCTTGTAATGTCTTCTCCTGCAATTTGATATATGGCATCAGATGCGTTGGCTTTAATAAAAAAAAATAAATGAATGAAAAAAAAATTAATAAAGACATGATTTGATTTTGCGTCTTGCGTCCAAAAGTTGCCATTTTTTTTATTTAATTTTTATTTTATTTTATTTAATTATTTTATATAGCAAGGATGTGTCATTTTGGAAGCGAAAAAAAGGGTCTCAAACTTGTAATGAGGTAAGTATTCAAGTAGAGAGAGAGAGAGAGAGAGAGAGAGAGACCTTACCTTACAGACCTTACAGTTCGTTCGGGTTGCCCCAGGTCCCTCAGTGTGAGGCACCTCTAATGTCTACCAGAGAGTTGCCAGTACATCTTCCGGTATATTTTGCATCTTCCAATCTTGGATGGTCTGGGATGCAGTTTAGATATTTGTCGAGCTTATTCTTAAACACATCTACGCTCACTCCTGATATATTCCTCAGATGAGCTGGCAACGCATTGAATAGACGCTGCATTATCGATGCTGGTGCTTAGTGGATTAATGTCCTGTGTGCTTTCCTTATTTTTCCTGGTATAGTTTTGGGCACTATTAATCTACCTCTGCTTGCTCTTTCTGATATTTTTAGTTCCATGATGTTTTCTGCTATTCCTTCTATCTGTTTCCATGCCTGAATTATCATGTAGCGTTCTCTTCTCCTTTCTAGACTATATAATTTTAAGGATTGTAGTCTTTCCCAGTAGTCAAGGTCCTTAACTTCTTCTATTCTAGCTGTAAAGGACCTTTGTACACTCTCTATTTGTGCAATATCCTTTTGATAGTGTGGGTACCATATCATATTGCAATATTCAAGTGGACTACGAACATATGTTTTATAAAGCATAATTATGTGTTCAGCTTTTCTTGTTTTGAAGTGCCGTAACAACATTCCCATTTTTGCTTTACGTTTTGCCAAAAGAATTGCTATTGATCATTGCCATAAACATGTTCCTACTTCATCATCACACCAAGGTCTTTAACTGCTTCCTTATTTGTGATTGTCTCATTATTAGGTCCCCTATATGCATATAGCTTTCCTTCTCTGTCTCCATACTTTATTGATTCAAATTTATCAGAGTTAAATACACCATCCTATTTTACCTCTGCCCAATCATATACTTGTTAAGGTCTCTTTGTAGAGCGTTTCCTATCTTCATCACAAGTAATTTCTCTACTTATTCTTGTGTCATCTGCGAAACTACTCACTACCGAATCCTTAACATTACTGTCTATGTCTTCAATCATAATAACAAACAGTATTGCAGCTAACACCGTACCTTGTGGCACACCGGATATTACCTTGGCTTCATCCCGATTTCTCATCGTTTGCAATAACTATCTGTTTTCTGTTGTGTAAATTCTTTTAACCATCTTCCTACTTTATCCACGATATTGTGTTTTCTAATTTTCTTCTCTAATATTATTGTCTACTTTGTCAAAAGCTTTCTGCAAAGTCTAGATAAACCACATCTGTTTTCATTTCCGCTTTTCATATTTTTGAATATGTACTCACGGTGGACTAACAATTGGGTTTGTATACTTTTTCCGGGTACGAAACCATGTTTGTCCTATATTAAACAAGTTATTTTTTTTATTAAATGTTTCATAATATTTTTCTTCATTACCTTTCATACACTTTCATAATATGTGATGTTAGACTTCACAGGCCTATAATTACTTGCCTCTAGTCTTTGATCCACTTTTGAAAGTAGGGGAGGGGTAATATATGCTAATTTTGTGCTCATCATAAATCTTGCCTGTATCTACACTTTGTCTTAATAATATTGCAAGTGGCTTTGCGATAGAATGAACTACTTTCTTTAACAAAATAGCAGGAATTCCATCAGGCCCTGCTGCAGCTCCATTTTTAATTTCATTAATAGCCTGCACAATATCAGCTTCATTAATATCTATGTCAGCTAAATATTCACTATTTTCGTCCCTTACTTCTATATCAATATCTTCATTATCTATTCTAGGGGTGAATTCTCTCTTATATCGTTCTGCCAATATGTTGCAAATTTCCTTTTTTTCATTCGTTAATCTCCCTTCAATTCTTAGAGGGCCAATTTCTATTCTTCTTTTATTCGTCTTTTTCGTGTATGAGTATAATAGTTTGGGGTTTTGCTTGATATTTATTAGGGTTTTTTCTTCCAAGTCCAGTTTTTCATTTTCTTTTGATTGTATAATCTTTTGTTCTGCATTTTCTATCTTACTTTTTAGTTCTATAACTTTCCATGCATTTTTTTTCTTTTGCAAGAACTTTTTTCCACTTTCTGATTTTCTGGAACAAGATCCTTCTGTCTCTTGGTATGCATGACTGATGTTTACTTTTCTTCTTCGGTATATATTTATCCACTATTTTCTCTAATATTTTATATAATATCTCCATATTTACCCTTATGTCATCACTTACGAAAATGTTATCCCAATCTTTGTTTAATTCTTCATTTATTTCTGACCATTTTATATTTTTACTGTAGAAGTTGTATTTTCCATATCCTTCCCACTTTTTCATTTCTTGCTTATCTCTGTTTTCACTTGCTTTGGTATGGAATGTTAATTCTATGACATTATGGTCTGAAATACTCGCATCATAAACTATTATTTCTTTAACATAATTCATCTCGTTCACAAATACTAGGTCTAAAGTATTTTCCTTTCTTGTTGGCAGGTGATTTATTTGTTGAATGTTGTATTCTAGTAGCATATCTAATAGCTTTTCGAATTGCCTCTTATCTTCTGCACTACTATTACTCTCTTTTTTATATGTATAAGTACAACCACAATATCCTATTCGTTCTTTCCAGTCTACGAAAGGAAAGTTGAAGTCTCCAGATATGAGAATAGTCCAGTCCTTGTGATTTCTACATATATCATCAAATTTTTCTATTATTAAGTCAAACTCTTTAGTATTAGGAGGTCTATATATTACTATGTTCATTAATTTTTTAGATTCAAATTCTACCGCTATTAGTTCACATTCTGAGTTACTATATTTCTCATATATTTTTCCTTGTTTTTTGTCTTTCCCATATATTGCGGTTCCCCCTTGAGAGAGAGAGAGAGAGAGAGAATAAATAACTATATAAATATAATAAGTTTGAATCAAGTTTAGCTTGTCCTACAGCGAACATTAAACTTACTTCGGCGTTTATATAATTTTGGCAATCTCGATATACTTTTTGGAACCCTTTTTAGTTTTCTGTAAAAGAAAACTATTGTACCGGCTTTGTCCGTCAGCACTTTTTCTGTCGGTCCTCAAGTCTTGAAAACTACCGAGGCTAGAGGGCTGCAAATAGGTATGTTGATCATCTAACCTCCAATCACCAAACATACCAAATTGCAGCCCTCTAGCCTCGGCAGTTTTTATTTGATTTGACGTTAAAGTTAGCCATGATCGTGCTTCTGGCAATGCAGCAACAGGCCACTACGGTAAATCTATTTTTGGTGGCCTTGGTTATACGATGTACAGAAATCTCGATTGCGCCGATGAACTTTGGCGCATTTTTTAACTTGATTTTTAATACCTTATACATGAAACGAAACTTATTATCTAATCCTAAATGTACTTAGAATGAAGAGGCCTACTTCTGACAAAACTGTATTTTCTAAAATGTTGAATGAAACATAAAAAGAAGATAGTACGATATAATGTCAGCTGGGGTACTTTGGGCACCAGAGGAGTTAAAAAAGATATGAGATAAATAAAAAAAACTACATGTAATTGGATAAAGAATAAGAGAAGGGAGGCTGAAGTAGAATGAATACCTGTGGAGGACAAAATACAGTACAGAAAAGTTATGAATCGCTGAATAGAGGCCCTTCGTTTCAAACGGCGAGTCGGTAACGTCACTGAAGTCCTGATTTCTCCTCTGTTCGCTGGTTCGAATCCATGAGAGGACGAAATTATTATCAACTAAAAAAATTCTCCTTGGGTTAACGGATACGAAAATATATTAATTCCGAGGTAGAGCGAAGTGGATATTAAAGGATATTTGTAGCTTAAAGCACGTGTATGGATCAGGGTGATGTGATAAGAATTCATATGTATATATTTTATATATACATGGTGTGTATTATAAAAACAGCCTCGATTAAAAGGGAAAAAAGAAAGACCACTTCAATTAAAAATATGCGCGAGAAACACTCGGTCCAGCTAAAACTCCAAAGCATCAGAAAGTGGGAAATGTAGCAAGCGGCCATAAAGATTACTGGAAGCCAGATAGATAGATATTCACACTATAAATAAACACTACGATGCACTGAACATAGGAGCGACGAGCATCCAGCAGTGGTGGCAGTCATGAGGGCTCCCTCAC
>NC_087202.1:85854960-85872460 GCF_015104395.2 Macrobrachium nipponense | reverse complement strand
GTATTGGTGAAAAGTGAATATATATATAATATATATATATATAATATACTATTATATATATATATATATATATTATATATATATATATATATATATATAAATATATCGTTAGCATTATCTTTTTATTTTCCAAATAAATGAAGACAAGACTCAGTATTTAATATTATTGTAAAGTGCAAAAGTCATAAAATCTAGTTTTTAAAAATTAATTAATTTACCGAGTAGAGAAATATATATATATACTTTCTAGAAAAAAGACCTTAAACTGGTGGGAGTTTAGTTAGAATGCTTCTTTTGCTAGTAACAGTATAACTGCACAGAACAAATCTGTGTATGTGAAACGGAATATATATACTATATAACTTACTATATATCTCAATATATATAAATAATATATATATTATTATATATACTATATCGTAGCATATTTTTATTTTCCAAATAAATGAAGACAATAACTCCGTTAAATTAATACAAGTTGTTTTTAAAAGTGAAAAGTCATGAAAAATTCTTAGTTTTTAAAAAAAAAATTAAATAAAAGTGAAGAAAGCTGAAATCATTAGATATCTCTATTGGAGTTGAAACCTGAGATAACTAGTAATTTAAGCGTCCTTCGCTTTTTCTTTTTTTTTTACTTCTTTTAGACTTTTTTGAAGATTTTTATGACTTCACTTTTACAACTGTTTGAACTTTTAAATTCTTATATTTTACAGCCCTAAAGATGAGACTCAAAGTCTCCAAAATTTGGAAAATAAAAAGACAATGCTACGCTGGATTTTTCCAGTCCAATTAATGCTGAATCTACGACGTTCCAGATGCCACCCCCCCCCCCCCCCCACCAAAAAACTTCCATGTATATATTACAGGCTGTCCATTACATCCCAGTACCATTACGATAAATAAATACTGGTAATGGTACTGGGACTTTATGGACATCCTGTACATACGAAATGTGGCAACACGAACACCCGTAGAGTTTCGTATTTCCGCGTCAAACCTTTAGCAACACTGAACAACTGCCACTTCGGCCATCTGACCTGAGAGAGGTGAAACAAACAATCAGATCGTTTCAGGAAAATATTTACGCAGCACGACGAAGCTATTCTAAGTATCCTTACGAGAGAGAGAGAGAGACAGAGACAAAGACAGAGAGAGAGCGTGTACAAATCTGTGGAATATACCCACGGAGGAAATGCCTCATGTCTGGACGAAAATAAAACGGATTTCCTCACACACACATCTCCCGAGATTCCGAGGATGGTGCAAACACGATGGAACAAAACAAGAAAAAAAGAAGAAGAAGAAGAGGGCGATGCGTTGGAAAAACACAAAGTTCGTTGCCTCAGTCTATTGATGATAAAAGACCAGGGATGTGTATGTTTTTTGCTTTTTTATTTTTTTTGCTGTCGGTATTTGGAGACCGCGAATTTGCTTGTTCAAACTAAATGGTCAGTAAGGGAATATAATTCGTTGTTTATGTCTTCGCACCTCTATTGTCAACACTACGTCCCGTCACCAGGTCTATTTTGGCTCTTAAGTAATCTGTTCTATATTCCACTTCATTCGCTGCCAGTTCAATATTCGCGTGTCCCAACATTAAGAAAACAGAGGTGCACCCCTTTATTAAATATTTTGACGAGAACTAAACTAATTTTTGATTCTGAAATATTGGTTTATCTTGAAAGATGCAGATAGTTACAAGCCTACAAGTATATTGCACACAGGCAGACACACACACACACATACATACTTTACATACAGACATACACACACATAAATTAAAACGTGCTAAAATCTATGTTTAAATGAGCCTCGTTTCACCAACGAAAATTAAAATAAATACGCTATATTTTATTAGAAATATTTATTTTTTACATTTTCCTTCTAATGAATAGATCATAATTATCCTGTCTTCAAATTCCTGTACCTTTAACTCAACGCGAAACACCTTTTTAAGACTTTTTTAGGCTTTCCCAATACCGCCCCCCAAAACAATAATAACAACAGCGAAGTATCCTGTAGGCTTACTCCCCGAGTAAGCAAAACCCACAAAACCTAAGTATCAGGTTGAAAAACCCTTTATTGTGATTTGAATCCTGCCATTAATCAAGTGATATTAGGGTGTCAAGATGTGAAATTTGGTAAATTTCTATCTTTAGTTCCTGGAATGTTGAATGCAAAGGAAACTAAATAGCTTTAACTAGCCTGATGGCACGACCAAATGAAGTATAAACATATAAGTTTATACTTATATGTTTAAACTTATATGTTTATACATATAAGTATAAAAATATAAGTTTATACTTATATGTATAAACTTATAAGTAACAGAACCGGTGAATTAAATGTGGTTACAGGAATAAGAGGAAAACGGAAGTAAAGGAGAGACAGCCGGAGTTTTGCTAACTAGAAAAAGAAGCTATACTCACCTGTACATTCTGTGACGATTTTTAAAATACATTCATGCCTGAGCTACGAAATCTACACTCAGTATATTAGAAAATAACAATAAACCTAATTTACTGAAACTTGCAGGTTTTAAACTCATATGAAGCCATTTGTCAGATTTTAAAGTCACATATGAAACCACTTGCCAATATATAAGAAAAAAAAAATCGTTAACCTACTTAACTGAAACTAGCACGTTTTAAAGTCACCTATGAAACCATTTAGAATCCAACTTTTCGGTTAATATAAAAAATTCTCTTCTATCAAGATGAATTTGCAAAGCTAGTCACAGATATATGATGATTCATTCAGCATGAATGGACAGACAAACTCTCGTCATTTCAGAAAGAGGAAGAAGGACTCCTTTAGAGATATTATTAGAGAGAAGCGAAACTCCACATTTCTCCATTAACCACCCAGAGCGGCTTCGAATTCTTTTGCACACTCCGCGAATATTTCATGAAAGCAGACTCTGTCTTTCCAGTGACGGTGGCCTTCGTTTTTATTTTCACGCAAAACCATTTTTGTTTCTCATTTTTTATATTTTTTTTTACCTTCACAATTTTCTATTTTTGGGCGGCCGTTCCCGGGAATATCAGCGTTTGGGGTCGGATTGCTCATCTGCCTCTTCCTGACATTTCAAAAGAGAGAGAGAGAGAGAGAGAGAGAGAGAGAGAGAGAGAGAGAGAGAGAGAGAGAGAGAGAGAGAGAGTGGTCCAAAATTAGACTCAAGGTCAGAAGAATGTTTCGTATCAAAAGGTTTCTCTCTCTTGGCCAGGTGAATGTGAATGTGAATATAGTATTTAGGCCAAAGGCCAAGCACTGGGACCTATGAGGTCATTCAGCGCTGAAATGAAAATTGACAGTATAAAAGGTTTGAAAGGTGTAGCCGGAGGAAAAACCTCAAAGCAGTTGCTCTATGAATCAAGTGTTAGGAGAGGGTGGAAAGTAAGATGGAAAAGAAAGAGAATATGAAAGGAGGTACAGTAAAAGGAACGAAAGGGGGTTGCAGCTAGGGGCCGAAGGCACGCTGCAGAGAATCTTAAGTAATGCCTACAGTGCACTGCGTGAGGTCCACTGACGGCACTACGCCCCTACGGGCCTGCTGACCAGGTGTGTTGATATTTTGCCTGAAGTCTTGGAGAGAGATGAATCTCCTTGTTAATGCTGTTTTTTTTTTTTTAATCAAGCGGGTTTCATATTAGTGCTATTAAGGGTTTCATATTCATCGGGGCATAGTCATTTATACCCTACTATTTCTGTTCTTGATTCTAATCAAATTATAAACAAAAAATCCAATAGTGATTTCCAAAGACCATTTTCCACAAGCAATCATCTAACAGTTCTGCTACGTCATGAAAACAATTTTATTCATGGGAATAGATACCGAGCAAATATAAGAAACAAAATAGTTTTTAAAAGCTTTCAATGAACTTACTCAACTCTTTAAGCCACTAAACATATCAACATCTTTTATAATATTAACCCTTATCAGATCAAAAATGCATGCAAATGTAGATTACACTGATTGCGCAGTGTATGATAAATTTTGATGTCTTCGCTATCATAAAAATGTATAGAAATGCGGATTACGTTGATTGCAAAATGTATGATAAATTTTTATATCTCTGTTTTCTTATAGAAAATTGTATAGAAATGGGTATTACGTTGATTGCAAAATGTATGATAAATTTCGATATCTTCGCTATCATATAAAAAATATATAGAAATGGGTATTACGTTGAATGCAAAATGTATGATAAATTTCGATATCTTCGCTATCATATAAAAAATGTATAGAAACGCAGATTACGCTGATTGCAAAATGTATGATCAATTTCGATATCTTTGCTATCATATAAAAAATGTATAGAAATGCGGATACGTTGATTGCAAAATTTATGATAAATGTTGATATCTTCGAAATTTATCATACATTTTGCAATCAACATAATCCGCATTTCTATACATTTTATATGATAGCGAAGATATCGAAATTTATCATACATTTTACAGTCTGCATGATTGCAAAATGTATGATAAATTTCGATATCTTCGCATTTCTATACAAATCCGTATTTCTATGCATTTTTTATATGATAGCGAAGATATCGAAATTTATCAAACATTTTGCAATCAGCGTTATTGCAAAATGTATGATAAATTTCGATATCTTCGCTATCATATAAAAAATGAATAGAAATGCAGATTACTTTGATTGCAAAATATATGATAAATTTCGATATCTTCGCTATCATATAAAAAATGCATAGAAATGCGGATTACACTGACTGCCCAATGTATGATAAATTTTGATATATTTCAGTGATAAGCGCGAAATCATAATTATATTCACTATACACTGGACAGAGTGTTTCAGTGACAAAGAACCAAACGTTAATTACTTCATTCATCGTACATAACGTGATATGTTAAAAGATGGGTGAGTCAGATTCTTGTGTAAAAAAAAAAAGTACATATTACTGGGGGGTGGGGGGGATTGACTTCATTTTTGTTTACATTTACCGAGCAAAATCTATAAACATTGTAAGTGATGACAACTATTCAGTGTAAGTTCGCCAGAGAACCTTCTGAAAAGCAGCCCCTTCCTATAGGACTGTCACTACCTTAACATGAAATGCAAAAACTTCGGGCGCTATTATTATTTAACTATCATTTCAGTAGATAAAACTTATTTACACGGAACAAACCCACCAAAGGGGCGACTGACTTGAAATTGAAGCTTCCAAAGAATGTCGGTCTCAACCTCCCACCGCTGAAGACCCCCTAACTGCAGCAGTAACTGATCATGATACAAGCCAGTGGTTTTTCATCGCCCTGGGGGAGGCGCGAACTCGCGACATCTAAGCGGCATGCCACGACGACGCTAGCGACCAGACCAGCGGACAGGAAGTGTTAATAATTGTGAACAGTAAAACCAGAAGTTCAAACGAAGATGCAATGCAATACTACCCTTATACAACTCAATTTATATTTCAATATTTTACTTACATTTTTATTTATATACTTTGTTAATTTATCTGTTTTTCTAATACCTGATCTCTCCTTTCTGTATTTCCCACTAGGTTCAATATTTTACTTACATTTTTATTTATTTACTTTGTTAATTTATCTGTTTTTCTAATACCTGATCTCTCCTTTCTGTATTTCCTACTAGGTTCAATATTTTACTTATTTTTACATTTTTACTCGTTAATTACGTTTTTCTAAGACCTGAATCTCTCCTTTCTGTTTATTTCCCCACTAGCGTCAATATCTTACTTACATGTTTATTATTTTGTTAATTTATCGTTTTTCATATCTATCTTCTTTCTGTATTTCCCACTAGCGTCAATATCTTACTTACATTTTTGTTTATTTATTTTGTTAATTTATCTGTTTTTCTAATATCTGATCTCTTCTTTCTGTATTTCCCACTAGCGTCAATATTTTACTTACATTTTTGTTTATTTATTTTGTTAATTTATCTGTTTTTCTAATACCTGATCTCTTCTTTCTGTATTTCTCACTAGCGTCAATATTTTACTTACATTTTTGTTTATTCATTTTGTTAATCTATCTGTTTTTCTAATACCTGATCTCCTCTTTCTGTATTTCCCACTAGCATCAATATTTGCAGCGTTTAGAAAGAAATCAGCTGCAGGATGAAGCTGTAGGGTAAACACATCAGGCTTTTCTCTAATATCTCTTGTAGTTGTGTAGTTGTGGATGCATGTGTATATAGTTATGTATATATATATATATATATATATATATATATATATATATATATATATATATATATATATATATATATATATATATATATATATATATATAAATATATATATCTATCTATATATATATATAATATATATATATATATATATTAATATATATATATATATATATATATATATATATATATATATATATATATATATATATATATATATATAATTATCACATCGAACCGTGATTCATTTGTATATCATTCGAGCTACAAATGTCCTTAATATCTAAATTCGCTCTACCTCAAAATTGATATATTTCCATATATGTACCGAAGGGGAATTTTTTACTTGATAATAATTTCTTCCCCCCATGGGATCGAACCACCGTCCAAGTGGACGGGAACGTAATCAGGACAGACAGTGACGCTATCCAATCAGCCAACAGAGACGCTTTAAGTTTACATCGATTCTGACCTTACAATTCCAAATTCACAAGCCCTCGAACTCGGTGTTTTTCTGAAATAAATTTGAGAATCGATATGAAACCCCGTCTACCATGTTAGCCAATTCGAGCATTTGACTCATGTAGCCTTTGTTATGAATAATTATCACATCGAACCATGATTCATTTATATATCATTCGAGCTACAAATGTCCTTTAATATCTAAATTCGCTCTACCTCGGAATTGATATATTTTCATATATGTACTGAAGGGGAATTTTTTAGTTGATAATAATTTCGTCCCCCCATGGGATCGAACCACCGTCCATGTGGACGGGAACGAAATCAGGACAGACAGTAACGCTATCCAATTAGCCAACAGAGACGCTATAAATTTATATCGATTCTGACCTTACAAATCACCCTCGAACTCGGTGTTTTCGTAATTAGAATCGATATGAAACCTCGTCTACCATGTTAGCCAATTACAGCGTTTTACCCACGTAGCCTTTGTTATGAATAATTATCACATCAAACCGTGATTCATTTATATATCATTCGAGCTACAAATGTCCTTTAATTTCCATTATTTGACTTGATGAAACAAGATTCAAGTCACATAATGGAAATGTTCTAAATTTAAGTCTTGGTTTATTTAAACTTGATGCCTTCATAATGAAAAAAGTTGTCAATAAATATAAGCAACCAAATTAATATATTCAGTCTTTATATGTTTTGGACTGTACGGATACTTTGTGGTTTCGGTTAGGGTTAAATCTATGTTTAGGTTTGTGACCGTGTGATATCCGACAATCCTGGATTATCTCTTTCATTTTTCCCCTTTTGACAATTAACCATCTGGTATTATTCTTGATGTTGTTGTTTACCTGATAACCTTCTCTCCAGTTGTATTTCATTCGTTCCTTGACAATGCCTTAGTAAAGACGAAAGCGCTTGGATTTCTGACTATCTTTTTCCTGTGGTATTCACTTATTTAATTAAGTCATGTGCATCTAGTGTGATTTTTTAAGCATATATATATATATATATATATATATATATATTATATATATATATATATATATTATATATATACACATATACATATATAAAACAAAAGATAGGCATTGAACATCTCAAAGGGCGTATGGGATATAAAATGGCTACCTGTGGATAAATCTCATGATGTAAATACCGCCTCTTCTGAGGCAGCAGTCTCTGAAATATAGTACTTCCTCTCTTTATTTTGGCACTTTTATGGGATCCTTTTATTAGATAGAATTCTGTGTAACAACATTTTTACCAGTCATATGACATATATATACATATATATATATATATATATATATATATATATATATATATATATATATATATAAAAGTCCCATATAATACTATTTGAACGTTGCAACCATTACAGTATTTCGAGCACCTCCATCTAGATCAGGAGCACAGAAGGAAGTGCTCGAAATATACTATATGGTTGCAACGTTCAAATAGTGTCTTATGGGCCTCTTATCTTCATATCATACTGTTGCATTACAGTTAAAGACGTATATATATATATATATATATATATATATATATATATATATATATATATATATATATATACATATACATATATATATATATATATATATATATATATATATATATATATATATATATATATATATATTATATATGTATATATATATATAATATATATATATATATATATATATATATATATATATATATATAATTATTATATATTTACAACCGTAAAACTGAGCACAAAACAGAGAGGAAGGGAGGAGGCGCATGAAATCCTAACGCAATGAGTTCATCTCCGCGTTTTCACACAAACTCACACACCAGAGAGAGAGAGAGTTATTGAAAAAGAAAAAAAACCATAAAATGTGAAAATAAAATATGAAGACTTTGTTTCGCATCCTGCCAGTGGCCGGGGTCCCGTGAGGCGAATATAAACAAGCAAGAGGGGGGCAGGGGTGTGGGGGGGAAAAGCTTTGTTAATTCCGGGTTGAGTATTGATGCTGCGACTACTTTTTTCTTTTTCTTTTCGTCTTCTTCTTCTTCTTCTTCTTCTTCTTAATTATTTTTACTCATTTAACGAGACATCGCCGTTTTATTCGGTATAGTGTCTCTCGGTGACTTTTGTTCCCGAGCTTGCTTGCGTAGTAAGACGGACTTATATATATATATATATTATATATATATATATATATATATATATATATATATATATATATATATATGTGAGTGTGTGTGTGTGTGTGTGTGTATATATATAGTCTATGTATATGTGATATATATATATATATATATTATATATATATATATATGTATATTATATATATGTATATATATATGTATATATATATATATATATATATATATATATATATATATATATATATATATATATATAAGTACTTTTGATGAACAGTACTAGTTTGTAAACGGAACAAATGATGTCACAAAAAGTCCCAACCATTTCCATTTCTCTCTTTTCTTTTTTCACTAAAGCAAAAAATGAAAACAGTTTTCTTGTCAAGGCCCTTTTCACCTTTTTTTTTTTTTTTTCTACTAAAACTCGAAATGAAAACAATTTATTTGTCAAGTTTCTTTTTAACTTTGTTAAGTTTCTTTATTCATTAAAACACGAAAGGAAAACAGTTTTTGTATCAAGGAGCTTTTCACCTTCCTTTCTTTTCCACTAAAACACAAAAAACTTCTTCTTATCAAATATCTCTTTAACTCTCACTTCAAACTTCCTCTTCAGAGAAAGGGTGCCACAAAAAATATAATAAATAAATAGTAAATAAATAAATAAATAAAATAAAAAAATTTCCATTACTCGAATGGCTTAGAATTTTAAATATTAATGTTGTAACACTTAATACCTGTAGATAGAATACAGAATCTAGGCCAAAGGCCAAGCGCTGGGACCTACGAGGTCAATCAGCGCTGAATGGGAAATTGACCGCAAGGAGGTTTGAAAGGTGTAACAGCGGGGAAAACCTCAAAGCAGTTGCACTATGAAACAATAATTATTAAGAGGGGGTTGTTGGCATCTATAGCAGTGCCGAAAGCACAATCATGGCTGACTTTAGCCTGAAATGAAATAAAAACTGCTGAGGCTAGCAGGCTGCAATTTGGTATGTTTGATGATTGGAGGGTGGATCATCAACATACCAATTTGCAACCCTCTAGCCTCAGTAGATTTTAAGATCTGAGGGCGGACAGAAAAAAGTGTGGACGGAGACCAATAGCCATCTCAATAGTTTTCTTTTACAGAGAAGTCAATCGAAGCTTGAGTCTTGTGGTGAAAGATACTTGTTACTATGGATATTTCGTCGACAACTTTAGGAACGTATCTCTTATCGCAAACAGTGAATGGGGTTTCTGCTATCTTCTACGTTTCCAGAATATTTAAATCTCTCTAGTGAAAGGTTAGAGATACCGTCAGGCGGAAAAATAGTTCACTGATATCTCTTCTCTCTCTCTCTCTCTCTCTCTCTCTCTCTCTCTCTCTCTCTCCTTTTCCTTCTTCTTCTTCTTTCCACCTCATTAGTCCCACTGTATAGCAGGGTCGGTCTCTCGAATTAATTTTCTCTAACTGATTCTATTCTATTCCTTGCATCTTCTTCCCCCCAGGTCCACCGCATCCATCTCTCTCTCTCTCTCTCTCTCTCTCTCTCTCTCTCTCTCTCTCTCCATTAGCTGGGGGCGTGGGAGGGTTGGGGCAGGGGAATTTTATAAGGACGTTACCCCAGCGGGTCTACCTAGCAAAAAAAAAAAAAAAAAAAAAAAAGGAAGTAAAATGAGGAATCGGAGAGAACATGCGGGCGACCCAAATTTCCTTTTATTTTTTTTTTTTTTTTTTGTGGGGGGAGAGGTTGGGGGAAGGGGGAGGTGTACCGTACGTGGTACCGTACTGTCGAACCTACCTACCCCACGTTGCCCTCATTTGTATAGAGGGGATATTTTCCTGAGGGGAGGTTACACGAGGGAAGCCAATTTTCCGGGGTCATATATCATGTTGCTTGTTTCCGGATTCTCTCTCTCTCTCTCTCTCTCTCTCTCTCTCTCTTCCTCTTCACAGGCTACAGAGAGAGAGAGAGAGAGAGAGAGAGAGAGAGAGAGAAGAGAGGACTTATGTTATTGCATACACATTGCAAGAAATACATCAATAAAAATACCACCGGTCAATACAGTCATATCTGATACCCTCTCAATCAGACAGTCGCCAACACGAGGTCATCCCCCCAAAAAATCAATACTCGGGATTGGGTCAACACTCCGTGACCCTTACACCGACCCCGGCGTGTCCAGTGGTCACAAGATTATTCCAACTAACGTTGCATTAGATTCAGCTGGCCTTATGCCAGCACGGGCTCTTGCTCATAGAGCAGCCCGTAGTCCAACTAACACAAATGGAGGTTCTGGCAGACATTAAATTTGTTTGTTTGTATGGTGTTTTCACATTGCATGGAACCAGCGGTTTTTCACTAACGGGACCAACGGCTTTACGTGACTTCCGAACCACGTCGAGAGTGAACTTCCATCACAAGAAATACACATCTCTGACCCCCTCAATGGAATGGCCGAGAATCGAACTCGCGACCACCGAGGTGGCAGGCCAAGACCATACCAATCACGCCACTGAGAGGACCGCTAACTCACATTAAGTCCCATTTCCAATAACTTTGGACCGGAATTTAAAAAAAAAAAAAAAAAAAAAAAAAAAAAGTCCGCTTATAATCATCAAAAATATGTGTCGTATGACTAGGCAACCTGCCGACTTGCATATCCTCGTTATATCATTATTGAACCTCAACACATGCCAAGGAAAAATATCAAAAGCTAGACGATACTTTAATATTTGACCTCTTAAATATATCTTCAACTTAATGATACATGGCTGCAGGAATACAGTCTTCTTAATACAGGCGCCTGTAATAATTTCCTAAGTTGGCAGCCTCATGAACGGATCTTTGTAAAAAGGCATAGCGTGTTTCTAAAATAATTTTTTTTAAACGACTGGTGAGCTTGACTTTCAAATAAGTGAATGAAGGGATTGGAACGTGAAATTTGGAGCAGTTACCCGATCGCAGCTTACGTTAATGAAGAAGCAGTAATTGTGAATCAAATATTTTGGAAATATGAATATGGTAATGCAATGTAAACGTATTAATGAAAACGTGTTATACTACTTACGTTTCTGTGGGGTATTGTTATATTTACGCATAATTTAGTCGCCGAAGGATTGCTGTAAACAACACCGTCAATAAGAAGAAAGAAAAAATAATCTATCAATGAATAATGAATGGGAAAATAACGGTCTAAGAATATTTGAATGACCAACAACCTATATCATAATGTCAAACATAAAAGAAGGCATTCAAAACTTTTAAAATGACAACCAAAGTAAAGGAAAACAAATAAAATCCTTTAAATATCCTCACAGGAGATTAAAAGCAGAAAAGAGAATTCGAACGAGTCTTTATCCTGATTTATTTTTCTTTATCCTTTCTTTACTTTAAATGAGGTTTTTTTGGGGGGTGGGGGTAGACAAACTGCCTCGTCACCCAGGGTAACATCGCAACTCCGTACTGCTGCCCGAGACATCCGGGAGAGAGAGAGAGAGAGAGAGAGAGAGAGAGAGAGAGAGAGAGAGAGAGAGAGGGGGGGGGGGGGGGGGGGGGCGGTTGATGATTGGTTTGCTTACCCGAGATTTAGTTTCGTGTGATGACGAATCGAAAATCTTGGACTCTGCTTAACGCAGAACTGTGACATCGTTCGTACACGGAATTGTGAGATAACGTTTGATGGAAAGAGAGCATAACGTCTTCAATTCATGAGGCAGGGTTATCTGAAGGCACTTAAATGCGCAAACGCGCGCCCACGCCCACAGACACACACACACACACGAAATTTGTTGCATAACGTCTTGAACAATTGTGCACAGGTGCGGAGAATGATTTTCGTTGGTGGATTTTGAAAGTAACAGCCACTACATCGTAACCAAACAAAACCTATATTCAACTTGCATCGAAACATCAAGCTGAATTTACTTTTCAAACCTCAAAATGACTAATGATTCTGGCGTGAAAGACGTAATGCAATTTCACCTAAATCATAACTATTCTCAACTTCGTGCGTTTCTAATGCCATATAAAAACCCGCGTGTCGATTTGGCCTATGTGAACGTGAAAATTCATCCTCTCTTAAGTAAGTCGTGACCCCTCAATATGGGTATTATTCTACCCGCAGAGCGAATGCTTTCAAATCAGCTTCCAAGCATTGGCGCGTGAACACCGAGCTGAAGACTAAAAAATGTAAATCCAGCTTCGCAATATTGCCTTTTAGCTTCAGCCAACACAGAAGATTTTTTGTTGAGTGACGGTCGAGGCTGTTCGATTCCTCAATTTGTAGTCGACGAGGAAAATGAGATCAGTCACTGCGCCCGGCAGTAAAGGGAAGTCTGATTCTCAAATCTTTTGGTAATCGTGACCCCCACCAGTGGTATAATAGATCATCCCTTTCCTCTTCAGTTATGTAAAGTTATAATATAAGGGAAGGAAACATCTTGGAATGCTTAATACAGAAGAAAATAGATTCTGTTGATTTCTGTTTTATTAATTAATTAGTTTATTTATTTATCACTATTATTTATAAATTTAACGAATTTTACTTCAAAGAACAATACTACTTTTAGAAAGTGCCTCGTTAGACCACAGAAAGGGCTTCATTACCCCCACCGGGGTAGTCACCCCCAGTTTGAGAACCATTGCTAAAGAATCAAAGCAACTGTAGACTCACATCTCAAACTTCTATCGACTCTTTCCATAATACTCAGGTCTTGGAACTTTTCTCTATCTATACTCATCTCATTAGCATGTTTTCCTTTTTTGTCTATATCACTCCCCTATGGCAGTGGCTTTTAATAAACGCATTAAAATCCTTGACTACTAATTTTCTGTATTGCCGACATATACTGCATTACATCTCTCTCTCTCTCTCTCTCTCTCTCTCTCTCTTTCTTTTATGTCCCTATGAAGTGGAACACCTTTTCCTTGACAAAAATAGCTTCAGTAAAAAAGAAAAAACACGTAAAATCCTGTATGTGCCGCGCCACATGAAGCTTTCAGCCCCGGCCCGGTGGTGGCCTGTCCTATATCGTAACCAGACGCTAAATTATGGTTAATTTTAACCCTAAAGAAAATAAAAACTACTTAGGCTTGATGGCTGCAATTTGGTATGTTTGATGCATGGTGGGTGAATGATCAACATACCCATTAACCCTCTGGCCCAAGGGTACTTAACAGGGGGTATCCATACCCATTGTGCGTATGAGAACCACATGTTGGGGGTATGGGACTTGATCTCTGGATATTTGTATATAGTTAATTTTAATGTGTCAATCTATACATGGGTACATTTTGTACATATCTATATAAAACTATAAACGCTTTTGATTTTCTTGTATGTTCTGTTCCTAGCCATTCATACCTAAAGTATATGTCATATCACATTACCGTGATTCATATACATATATCGTGCTACAAATGTCCTTTAATATCTAATTTGCTCTACCTCGGAATTAATATATTTTCATATATGTTTAACCGAAGAGGAATTTTTTAGGCGATAATAGATTTGCCGGCCGACGGGCATGATCCATCGACACCTTCAAATCCAGGACGACAATGAAGCCTTAACCCACTCCGCCACTGCAAGAGGGTATAAGTTTATGCCGCTCCCACCTCAAATACCTGTCGCACTCAGGTATTCGTAGTTTTGGAGACTGCATCAAACCCCCTTGTCCTCGGTAGCGATGTAGTGCTTTTGTCCGCACGTAGCCATCATATAAGTCATATCACATTACCGTGATTCATATACATATATCGAGCTACATATGTCCTTTAATATCTAATTCGCTCTACCTCGGCATTAATATATTTTCATATATGTTTAACCGAAGGGAAATTTTTTTGGCGATAATAGATTTTCGAAAGTATATTAATTCCGAGGTAGAGCGAATTAGATATTAAAGGACATTTGTAGCTCGATTTATATATACCTAAAGCATGTAATAAATTAAGTATATTAAGTTGTATTATCAACAAATGCGACTTCAGTGGGCTTAAGTAAAGGGGATATGGATCCATATTAGGCAATTCATGGGGTGTCTGGAGCCATTAGAAGGTTAAGAACCCCTGGTCTAACCTCAGTCTGAGTGAGGACAGAAAACGTGTAGATGGACAGACAAATATCCATCTCAATAGGTTCCCAATACAGAAAACGAAAAAAAAAAAAAATAAAAAAAAAAAAAAAAAATAAAAAAAAATGTATAGTAACTATAAATGTTGAAAACCACTGACATCAAAATGTGAAATTGAAAGATAATATCTCCCCTCTCGAAAAGAAAAGATAAAAAAAATAATGTCTCCCCTTCCTACATATAAGATTTTGGCAGTCCGACAACATATATAATTGTTTTCGTAAAATTCTTTCTGCAAATGCGCACACTGGCAGATACACACACACACATATATATATGTATATATACATATACATATAACCATACATATATATATATATATATATATAATATATATATATATATATATATATATATATATGCCAGTAACTTTATTACGCTCTCCAAAATGAGGCCAAAATACCACTCAACTTCGAATGAACTGTATCCTTGTGATGGGGATTATATATGACAAGCGCATTCAACTTTAATGATAAATATATTATATATATATATATATATATATATATATATATATATAATATATATATATATACTATATATATATATATATATATATATATATATATATATTTCAGAGACTGCTGTCTCCCTCTTCAGGTAGATGAATGAGAAAAGTTTACAGAAAAGGTGGTATTTATACCAAGAGGTCCATCCACAGGCAAGCCAATTTAGGTCACCCCCGCTGATAATCTTCCTTTAATCTTCTTAAGCGTTGGTTGAATGAATACCTTGTCTATCGTATCTGATATCCATGCTCCTTTTGAGATGTTCATTACCTGCCTCTCTTTTATTAAGGCCGATTCCATCATTTGACTCTTGTACCGGCAGTTGAAGCTATAAATTACATGTGACAAATTCCAGTTTATTCTATGGTTATGTTCATTTATATGGTTGAAAATAGCTGAGTTCTGTTGTCCATACCTAACTGACTGTTTGTGTTGTATTAATCTCTGGGGAAGTGATTTACCTGTAAATCCGATGTAAGATTGGTCAGTCCTGGCATGGGATTTGGTAAACCTGTGTCCTTGGGCGATGTCTTTTGTTGGACGTTAATCAGGGATTTGGCTAAGGTGTTTGGGTAAGTAAATGCAAAAGGTTAGATTTTCCGAGGGTCTGAGTCACCTTCTTAATTGTGTCCAGGTGTGGAATTTTTATTTTATTGTTGGGTATCTCTGGTCTTGTCTTTAGGGGGTCGGTAGAAAATTACGTTTGCTTTGTGAATTGCTTTCTCAATTATATGGTCAGGATACTTTAAAGACGAAAGTTGCTTGCGAATTAGTTAAAATTCTTTTTCCAGGAAGTCTGGGGAACAAATTCGTAAGGCTCTTAAGAACAGGTTGCTGGCTACACCTATCTTGATAGCAATGTTGTGATAGCTAAAGTAGTGAATGTATGAAAGTGAGAACGTTGGTTTTCTGTATATGGTAAATTTGTATTCTGTCGTGTCTCTGATTATTAAAACATCAAGAAAAAGAATTTTATTGTCTGTTTCCCATTCAACTTTAAATTTGATGCTGGGCACTAATGCGTTTAATTTTGAGAGGAATTAAAATTGCCCCACCTATTATCCCAAAATGTTAGGATATCATCCACATATCTCATCCACAGCATGTTTTTGGGTTTTGTTGCATTTATTACTGTAGTTTCAAAGTATTCCATGTACAGATTGGCTAAAACAGGACTTAAAGGACTACCCATACTACACCCGAATTTTTGCTTGTAGAATGATTCCCCGAATGAAAATACGTTATTAGATGCACATAATTCAACTAACTTTATTATTTTGTCAAGCGCCAATGGGAAATGATCTGAATAGGGGGATAATTTTTCCCTTAAAAACTGAAGAACGTCCTGTACTGGTACTTTTGTGAATAGGGATTCTACGTCAAGGCGTAAAAGTTTTATGTTGTGAAGTGGTATATGTGCTTCTCTAAATTTGTGACAAAAATCTTCCGAATGTTTAATGTGACTGGGAGAAAAAGTGCCTAAAAAAGGGGAAAGGAGGCCAGCTAACCATTTAGAAATTTTGTAACTGAAAGCGCCAACACATGAAACGATGGGTCTGAATGGAAGATTGTCTTTGTGAGTTTTGGGAAGGCCATAAAAGTAGGGGAGTTTAGGATTAATTACTTTAAATTTCTCTAATAGTTCAATACTCTTTTTGTCTTGGCCAATTAATCATACTTTCCAAAAAAATTCCGTGGGAACGTTTTGGAGGGGATTTTTCGTCAGTTTGTCATAAGTGTTTGTGTCGCTAAGGAGCTGGTTGATTTTGTCGAAGTAGAAGTCTGTGTCCATTATTACGATTTAGCCGTCTTTGTCGGATCTACTTATTATAACATCTAACTTTTTTAGCGAGTGGATGGCTATTATGAATCTACGGGGAACAGGATATTTCTTATTTAGGTCAGTTAAAGCATTTAGTAACACTCCTTTTAAACATATCTCTTCACGGCTGTAGCTTTTGTCAGATATGAATTTATCAAAAGCCACTATGAAGTCTAAGTTGTTTTTGCGGTCTGGCATAAGGGCAAAGGATAAGCCTAGATTTAAAACTAAATGTTGATTTACAGTAAGGA
>NC_087202.1:85844960-85852460 GCF_015104395.2 Macrobrachium nipponense | reverse complement strand
GTACATCGCTTTGTAGAAATACATATATATGAATAAACAAATAAAATGCAATGAAGAGCACAAGCCTTAATTATTACTCTCATCTGGACACTCGATTCACTTGGTAAAATATATCGGTAAAAAAATATCTGATAAAAACGAGAAATATTAATAAATGATTAAATTATTGGAATTAATATTCTGGGCTGCACTGTTTACAATTTTTCGAATTTAATCGACCATCTTATTAAATATTCTTGCGCTTCATTCGACCACTTAATTAAAATTGCCAATCAAAATTAAAACTTTATTCGACTTTATTCTAAACTGCTCGGATCTTTTTATACCGTCCTTATCAACAATTTCCACATCTGACTCAATACTTTTCAAGAGTGATGACATTAATGTCTTTACTGGGGTCTTATAAAATATTTCTAATATACGACATTCTCATGAAAAAAATTCCATCTCATTCGACAGCTTTTTTTTTTTTTTTTTTTACAAATTTCGTAGCGTACTTGACCACTACATATTACAATGTTTACATCTTATTCTAGTTAATGTGAATCTTACCCAACCATCTTTGGTCACCCTGGTAAAAATAACATTTAAAACATTTATGCATTTGATTCGGTCTTACTAAAACGTCTCCGTATTTGGCTCGACTGCATTCTTAGAAGTGTTTGCATTCTATTCGCCGCCTTATCAGAGGTGTACACATTTTATCTGCATTTTTTTCGAGTCTCTCTCTCTCTCTCTCTTTATCCTTCAGATTCACTTTGGTTCACCCTGGTAAAAATATTTTTGCATTTGATTCGGTCTGCATCACAAGTGTACGCATTTTATCTGGAATTTTTTTTACGTCTCTCTCTCTCGTCTCTCTCTCTCTCTCTCTCTCTCTCTCTCTCTCTCTCTCATCTCTTCGCCAATTTCTTATTTTTCCTGGCGCACCCTTAATCACGCACCTAACCTCCCCCCCACGGTGGACCACTCCCCAAATCTATTCCCTTATAAACATTCGCCCGTTCCCCACCCATGCACGCCTCACACACACACACACACATATATATACACTCTTATACACATTAACATAACCCAGTCCCTACCCCTTTTTCAGCCCCAGGAAGGTATATACTTCGTCTGTCATCGTATATTATTGGAATTCTTCCCGGTTGTTGTTGGTTCCTCCCAAATTTACTTTGGTTCCTCCTCCTGGCGTGAAGACCCTGCGCGATTGATCGAAGCCGATGCAGTATATACGTTTGACTGCATTCAAACTATGCCCACTGTGTTTGCATATGGTTACTAATGAAATTTAGGCCAAAAGCCAAGCACTGGGACCTATGAGGCCATTCAGCGCTGAAACAAAAAAAAACCTGGATAGCAGAAGGTTTTGAAAAAGGTGGAAACACGAGGAAAAGCCATCAAGAAAGCAGTTTGCACTGATAGGAATCAATTGTTAGGTGAGAAGGGTGGAAAGTAAGATTGAAAGAAAGAGAATAGTGAAAGGAGTTACAGTAAAAGGAACGAAAGGTGGTTGCAGCTACGGGCCGAAGGCACGAGTCCCTTGACAAGAAAGGAACCTGTTCAGTAATGCCTACAGTGCACCGCATTGAGGTGCACTGACGGCACTACTCCCCTACAGGATATGCCACGGTGTTGACACCAGACACGGATAAAAGAGAGAGAGAGAGAGAGAGACTCATGCGCTCCTAAACAACCCCGATCGGCGTGGTATTAGCAACAATAGCTACAATGAGCCTGATTATGGGCTGCTCTTAGGAGAGGCAAGACTCCGTGCTGGCATAAGGGCAGGTAAATCTAAAACAACAAGGAACCTACAAAAAAAAAAAAAATGAAAGAAACACTAAAAGATGGCTGTTCAGTGAAGAGACTTGGGATCTGATCGTGTCTCAATTCCGAGACCCATCAAACCATGCAAAGAAACAAGTGATGTCTTTGAAATCAAATTCATTAGATCAATGAACCAATAGAATTCGGTTTAAAAGCTCAAAGTACAAATCAGGTCACGGGGTGTGTGAAAGAACGTTAAAAAAACCTTTGTAGGTTTTATTAAGTCGTACCTTCATGACATCAATGAAAATTATCTTATCAGATTGATCTAATGACATAAAATTTCATTGATAAATTGGATACATTCGCTTATTTCAGTTTGTCTCGGACCTCACTGTAACCCACTGCTGCTTGCACGACACCCATAATAAGGTCTGTTGCAAAGTTCAGGTACCATTCACTTACCCTCATACTATAAGGTCTTGTTTATTTTATTTTATTTTTTTCTTACGCTGGACCGACATGGGCTTGTAAATTCTCATGCAGGCTAATTTTCGAATTAAAACAGGCATATTAAATCTCCGTTTTCCCCGACATTTTAATTATTATTACTTATTTTATTTTTTTTTTTTTTTTTTTTTTTTTGGGGGGGAGCACTATCACAGTCCCTCCAACTTCGACTGGGTGGGGGTTATTTATAGTTTGGGTCTTTCCGGGTTGGCATCCTGCCTCCTCCTTAGGTAAGTCCATCAACTTTTCTTACTGATGTGGCTGCCGTTTCTAGGATCACACTCTTCTGCATGAGAACCTGGAGCTACTTCAGCCTCTAGTTTTTTCTAGATTCTTCCTTTTCAATGGATCTGTTGGGATCGTGCCTAGTGCTCTCCTAATGATTATGGGTAACGATTTCCACTGGCCATATCCCATATCCTTCCTTATTTCTATTTTCAGAATCTTGATACTTAGCAATTTGTTTTTTTCCCTCTCTTTCCTCTTCAACTCTTGGCTGTCCCATGGGTATTGCGACAGCAATGACGGTGATACCTTTTCTTCTTGACTTTGTCAATCAACGTCCACGTCTGGTCTATTTGCACGTATCACCCTATCCCGTTCTGATACCAGAGTCCCAGAGGATCTTCCTTTGCCTGATCGTTTTCCTATCACTCCTCGAGGTTGGTGCTCGTACCACTTTATTACTGCAAGGTAGCTGATGGTTTTCTTGCCACCATGGGCTCCAGTTGGAGGCGGGCCTTTTTGCCACTGAATCATGCCTCCTTGTTTTTGTACTGGTTCTGTGCAAGTGCCCGGGCATTCACTTGCTATTGTGGTTTATGGGTTTCATTTTTCGTATTGCACTTCCTACATATGGGGAGAAATGTTTTAGTTCCCGTCTATTCGTACTTTGAAACATATCTGGTTCTTATGGGCCTGATCTTGTGGCCGCTGTTATCATTCCTTCAGTTTCCCTTCTTTTAGCTCTTCCCCTCTGTAGGCCATTGCCAATTGTCCATCAAGGCAGGGCTAGTTTCCTTTAGTCTGGTCTCATGTATTGTCCCGTGCATTGGTTTTGTTGTGCCAGTCCCTCTGTTTCTTTCTGTCCTTTTCTCCTGTCTCCTCTGTATATTTCTGGGTCTTCGGTCTACTTTTTATTAGTCCCTTTATTTCCCGATGCACTCTTTAGCCACTCGTCTTCACATGGTTTTCAGAATATTGCCCCAGTTGCCTCTGTTTTTCAATGTTTGACGCAGTCCTCTATAACTTAAGTAGTTCCTCTCCCTCCCTTCCTTTCGTGTTATGTATAGTCTGTCCCCGTAGTTTGCTCTTGGGAGGGTTTAAATGCTTTTGGTCTATTGGTCATTTGTTTCCCTGGTTTTCTGATCTTAATTGCTGGCGGAGTTCCTTTGCTGGCCTTCGTCCATTCCACTATTCCTGCGCTGTAAATCTTGATTTACTGGCGTAACTGCCCATCGTTGGTTTAATGGCTTTTTATCATATTTCCGGTCGTTGGGGAGTTTTTGACTTGCAGTATCGCCTTGAGTCTCTGCAATAATATTCTTTCCTGATACGTGTCCTTCATCCTCTTGGTGTTTTATATCTCCTCCTTCCCAATTAGTTCCCAGGGTATTTGTATCCTGTCCTCATCCTATGTGGTTTGATGTTGCTCCCGATCTTGTAGCTTTATCCCCTTCAGTTTCCTCGTTACTTTAGCCTTTTTGTATGTTTGACTTAAGGCGCATTTTGTTTTCTTATTGCCCAAACTCCCATTCCTGAATGTCCCCCAGATACAAAATCCTTACAGTCTGGATTAGGGTGATCTATTTCCCTTGATGCTATTACCATCAAAGCTTGATGTCGTCCCATGAACATCAGATGGTTTGATTTTGTTGCCTCTTTTCTTGAGTTTGGTACCCGGCAATATCCCATCCTTCTGTAAGGTACCTTTTGTCATTGGGAATCATGGCTACTACGAAGAGGTATTGGGGACAGTGAGTCGCCCTTGGAAGATTCCCTCTCCCTGATATTAACCTCTGGCTAGTTCTTATTCCAGAGCTTGTCAAGTATTTGTATTTGCCAGTTGCGCATTGTATTTTTGAGGAAGCTGATGGGTATTTTCCCTCTGCCCCCCAATATGATTTTTCAAGGCAGTTCTATTAGCCATGTGGTTTGTGGTATCATGTCGAAGGCTTTCTTATAGTCTATCCATTGCCATGCTTAGGTTGTGGTTTGTTTTTCCCCTTCTCCTACTGTTTTTTCACTTAACCATTTTGTCCTATCAGGAGCTGGTCCTTTTGTGCCGCGCCCCTACACTTCCCTTCTGCAGAAGCCTTTCTGTTGGTTAGGGAGGGGATAGGTGTTTGTCTCCTCTAGGTAGTTGTATAGGCCTTTCCACTGATGATACCTGTTAGTTAACTTCCACATTATTGGTAGGCAGGTGATAGGCCTGTTAGTTACTGGCTATATTTTCCCTTACTTCTAGTCTTTTTTGTACTAAGGGATGTTCTTCCTGTGGTCCTCCATTTGGGTGCCTTGGTGGATTTGAGATCAAGCTGCTGGAGGGCGTTTTTCCTGCTATTCCGTGGGTGTAAGGGCCGAAGTTTTTTTGAGCCAGTTAGCCATGGAACCTTTTCATCGGGACCTGGGGTTTTCCCAGTTTGGGCATTTGCTTTAGGAGTTGGTGTCTGACTGGGTGTCTGTCGTGATCTCTGTGAATCTTTGTTTTATTTCTCCCCTTTTTTCTTTTTTTTTTTTTTTCTTCTTTCCTTGACTTCCTGGAGCCATGTTTGCATGTTTGTTGTGTGATACCGGATTGCTCCATAATGTTTTCCCCAGAGTCTCTTACTTGGTTCGGCTTCAAGGAATTTCTGGGTGGTTGTCTTTCCCCTCTTAGTTGGCTGTACAAGTCTTTTTCCTGGTTGGTTCCCGCAATAGTTTGTTCTGATTGTTATCCCTTATTTTCCTGTTCATGTACCGTTTTGAATCTTGTGAATGCTTTGGCCTTAAAGCCTCTGTTTTACCATCTTCTATTTGTGTTTGTTTAGTCCCCCTCTCTTGTTTTACTTTGTATTTCCTCGTTGAGTTTCCTCCCTTGTTTTCTTGCTTCTTAAGCTTTTTTAGCCCTTTTTTCTGCCATCTCTTTCAGTTACCTCAAGTCACGATCTCATCACCATGATTTTGCTTTTCCAGGCGACCTTTTTCCAAGGAAGGGGGTTGCTTGTTTTGGTTTTCTGGTTGGGTTGGTTGTGACGGTGGTGTTGGTGTTCGTAAATCCCCATCAGTTTCTGCTACTAATCTTGCGCCTGCATATGTCAAAGTTTATTTGTTTCTGTGGATACTGGTTGGTGTGGAATTTTAGGCCCATTAGTTTCATTGACCTCACTTGTTTTTTTCCCCCTCCCTTAATTTCTTGGTTGGTTTTGTAGGTCTTTTCATGGAGGGGAATCTTTGTTCTCTCTGTATCTGTCCCTCCATCCATTTTGGTCTATCGTTTTCTATACCCATCTCCGTCCTCTCTGTTACTTCGGTCGGTGGTTTTTCGTTCGTGGGTCGGTTTGTTTTGATGCTTTTCATCCTCCCTGTTCCGTCCTTCTGTGGCATCGTCCTCCTCAGTTGCGGTCTTCGTGTAATTTTCGTTTGTCCGTGTTGACATTTCCCTTTCCAGTGTTTCTTCCTTCTTTCTGCTTGGGGAGAGCCAGTTCTTTTTCTTTATGTTCCATTACTTTGGTCCTGCCAGCCCTCCCCTGCTCTTTTTGGGGGGTGTTATTTACCTCTCATTCCATATGTTGATCAATCTTCTTCTATTATCCTCTCTCCGTTCTGGGTTTTGCTTCTCTTCCTGATGTTAGCATATCCATATTTCCTTAGTTATTATTATTATTATTATTATTTTATTTATTATTAATTATTATTTATTAATTATTATTATTATTATTATTATTATTGTTTTTTTTTTTTTTTTTATCACAGTCCCTCTAATGTTTCGACTGGGTGGTATTTATCATTGTTGGGGTTTCGCCGGGTTTGCATCCTCCGCCTCCTTAGGAGTCCATCAACTTTTTCTTACTATGTGTGCCGTTTCTAGGATCACATTCTTCTGCATGAGTCCTGGAGCTACTTCAGCCTCTAGTTTTTCCAGGTTCCTTTTCAGGAATCTTATAATAGTGTTCCTATGAATATGGGTACAATTTCCACTGGCATATCCCATAACCTACTTATTTCTATTTTCAGGTCTTGATACTTAACCATTTTTTCCCTTTCTTTCTGTTATTATTATTATTATTATTATTATTATTATTATTATTATTATTATTATTATTATTATTATTATTATTATTATTATTATTATTATTATTATTCAGAAGATGAAACCTATTTATATGGAACAAGCCCACCAAAGGGGTCACTGACTCGAAATGCGAGCTTCCAAAGAATATTATGGTGTTCATTTGAAAGGCCTAACAGAAAACAATAGCAAATGCGGAAAGAAGAGATCAGTTATTACAAAAGAAAATAATAAAATAAATTAACAAATTAATAAACAAATAGATAAATATATAATTAGTAAACCATAAAGAGAACTGTTCTAGGGTCGTAAACGGAATATATATAATTTAGGCCAAAGGCCAAGCACCGGGACCTATGAGGTCACTCAGCGCTGAAAGGAGAAATGAGAGCAGAAAAGTTTAAAGGTGTAACAGGAGGACAACATCGAGGCAGTTGCACTATGAAACAATTGTTAGAAGAGGGTGGAAGGTAAGAAGGAAGAAAGAGAACATGAAAGGAGGTAGAGTAAAAGGAATGAAAGGGGTTTTGCAGCTAGGGGCCGAAGGCACGCTGCAAAGATCCTTAAATAATACCTACAGTGCACCGCATGATGTTCACTGATAGGTACTTGGCCCCGTAAAGCGTTGCATCTTCGCTTGAGGGAGGAGGCTGTTCTTCCACAGCACAACGGCGTGAGGAACAACTTCATTCCTTCGCAGGCTTACGCAACGAGTTGGAATACGCCGCCGTGGAGGAGTGCGTATATGCTGTCACCGGCCGGAGAGAAGCCAAATCCTGGATGGTGACCGAAGAGGCGTGAGAAGGAGCGTACGAAATTTTTCGGGTGTGACGGGTCGAGCCAAGGGTGGAGACCCGTTCTGTAGGAGCGATACGCAGGCGGAAAACCGCCTGCTTCTCAGAATTTGTCGGGGATGTCAAAATTACTTTGGATTCTGAATGGATATA
>NC_087202.1:85837460-85842460 GCF_015104395.2 Macrobrachium nipponense | reverse complement strand
CTAAGTACTGACGAAAGCACACCTCAGCCTCCTTAGAAGGGGAGCAGCCATGGAGCAGCTCCACCTTGGCCTTCAGATGGCAACTTCTGCTGCAGGAGGATCCCGGTCACTTGCAACTTCACAAGTTCAAGCCAAGATGCAATACATTGCCCACCATAATGCTATGCCTCTTGCATTTAATACATTTTGATATATTCATCTATTTATTATTTTTTTCTCATTTCTAATAAGTGGGTTCTTTTATTTCTGTATTTCTTTTTCCTTCCTCTTACTTCTTCCTGCATTCTAATACGTTTTCTTATAGTTATCTATTTATTTTTTCTCTCTTTTCTAATAAGTGGGTTCTTTTCTTTCTGTAATTTTTCTTTACTTCCCCTTACTTCTTCCTGTATTTTAATACGTTTTCTTATAGTTATCTATTTATTTTTTCTCTCTTTTCTAATAAGTTGGTTCTTTTCTTTCTGTATTTTTCTTTACTTCCTCTTACTTCTTCCTGCGTTTTAATACGTTTTCTTATAGTTATCTATTTATTTTTTCTCTCATTTCTAAGTGGGATCTCTTTGTTCTGTATTTCCCTTTACTTCCTCTCACTTATTCCTAATAAACACCACATTCTTCTGAACCTTGAAATGGACGTCAAGTCAGAGGCCCCTTTGGTGGGCTTGTTCCATATGAACAGGTTTCACCTACTGAAGCAGTAAATAATAATAATTCTTACTGAAAACTCACAGGTCAGCGGTGAATTAAGTATAAGGTTTTCCTGGAGAAATAAAAAGGATTTCCATGCTTTTAAGGCTGACGACTTCCTGCCGAATGAATATATTATTACTCGCTGCATTACCCGGAAGGATAAAAATCAAGATAAAATCTATTTCGGCTCACACGCGCGCAAAGTTAACCTACTTCATCAGGGGAGGTTGAAAAAAATAAGTCACGGTGTTTGGTAAATATTTCTTGACTAAAAAATGACGAAATCTAGATAGGACAGAAAAATATATGTGGAATAAAATGAATAGAATTCAGGCCAAACGCCGAGCGCTGAGACATATAAGGTCATTCAATGCTGAAATGTAAATTGACTGTAAAAAGGTTTGAAAGGTGTAACTGGAGGAAAACCTCATAGCAGTTGCACTATGAATCAATTGTTAGGAGAGAGAGGACAGCAAGATGAAAGAAAGAGAATATGAAGGGAGGTACAGTAAAAGGAATGAAAAGGTTCGCTACTAGGGACCGAAGGGACGCTGCAAAAGAACATAAGGAATGCCTACTGTGTACCGCACGAGGTGCACTGATGGCATCACTTCCTACGGGAGATATACAGATACACGAACGCATGAAATCTAAAAATGATTTTACGTAAGTTTTCTGAAACTGCGATTATCATGCGAATTTCAGACACGGAAATCTGACCAATGAGGCTCCATGAGTTCGAAAACCAACGGCTAAGACTGCGATCTAAGCTTTGTTGTTTTTTTTTTTATTTATTTATTTTTTATTTATTTTGCTACAGCTGCGATGAAACCACACCTTCATTCATGTTCTCGAGGTTGTCAATCACGTTCATGATAAGTCAATCAATATTTTTCAAAATGTCACAAAAGATTTCAATATACATCTTCATAAATAACAGTGCAGGGAATTTTGACTAAACATCCCAGTATTCAGGTTGGAATAGTAGAGGTAGAAAATGAGTTCTGTATGAAGACATTCAGGTTTTGAGGTTTATCAAGTGTCATGTTTTTTTTTTTTTTTTTTTTTTTTTTTTTTTTTTTTTTAGTAACTGTAGTAGTGCTGATAGGCAACACTACTACAAGATAGAATATATACACAAGCGGATACCATACGTTCAAGAGATACAACGCAATCTCTAACCACTCAGGTGCCGGAACTGCGGGAGCCCGTGACGTCAGCAAATGAAGACATTTGTATTTTTTTCTCTCTCCTCACCAGAAACCCGCAATAAGATTAATGAAGGGCTACGGAGTAGTCCATCTGACCACGGAACCCATCAGGAACTACCTGAGTTCTGACAGACAACGAAATAGCTCCGGACAGGACTACCTGGTTAGAGCTCATCTGTAGGCTCCTTGAGGTTCCTTGAGGTTCCTTAAGGCTCCCCGAAGATCACTAAGAAACCCCGGGACGGGTATGGGTATGAGAGGGGGGCGACGGGGGATGTTGTTGGGGAGGGGGGTGTGGTGGTAAGGAGTCTCCAGGTGATCGCAAGAGCCAACCAAAAAGGTCTTTGCTTCCCCCCTCCTCCCCCGGCTACCCCAACCGAATCCATATCCCTCTCCCCGAAGACAAGCCATCATTCTCTACCAGCCAAGACGGATTCCCTCGCTCGTTGAAGGTGATCTATGGCGCGCGGGTCCTTTGCCAAATGACCTGCCTATGATGCTTCTGGTGAGCCTTCAGCGCGGCTAACTAGGTTGTTAAGTGCCGGAACTGGCCACCGCATCCTGGTCGTTGAAAGACGGTGAGGCAACTAACAAGGAGTGGCACGGGAGATGCCTCTCCCGCCCTTTTGTTTTCCAATTTATATTCATTCCTCTTTTTTTTTTTTAATTAGTCGCACCTGACGTCATGTTTGTTTGGGGGGAAAATGTATTACGACAACCTGTGGCCGCTAAACACCGAAGGCGCATCTTCATTACTATCTCCTTCTCATAGTTCCTCGTTGGACGAGTGGTTTTCACGCTCGCCTACCAATCCGGTGGTCCGAAGTTCGATTTTCTGCTCTGCCAACGCGGAATCCGAGGAATTTATTTCTGGCGATTATAAATTCATTTCTCGATATAATATGGTTCGGATCCCACAATAAGCCGTAGGTCCCGTTGCTAGGTAACCAATTGGTTCCTAGCCACGAATAAAAACATCTAATCCTTCGGGCCAGCCCTAGGAGAGCTGTTAATCAGCTCAGTGGTCTGGTTAAATTAAGATATGCTTCAATTTTCTCCTCCTCATGCACGTAGGAACGAACAAGCTGGGCCAGGACCGTACGTATAACTTCATTTCTGAAGTTGACTGTTACCTAAGTCAACATTCAATTTTTTTTTTTACATCGGTCCACGTAGTACCAAGCGATAGTTTACTAATACCCAGATCATCATTATATTGCCATCTGGGCACTCATACCCAGGCGATGGTGCTGTATCGCCAATGATGCGAAAAATTCTGCTCATAATGATATGTGTAACACGTATAGGCACATTCATTTATATCATAACTGTTTTAAATGTTTAAAGTTTAAAAAAACTTATAAAAAATCTCTGGTATGGCATTCTTACCTTGAGAATTTTACTGAATAAGCCGTTTAAATTTTCTTTGGATACTTACGCATACAGGCAGACACACATTCTACGTACGCAAAGGCAAACATCTGGAAAAAAAAATGCCATAAAAGAAACAAAGGAATATTAATAAGCAACTATATCTCGGACAATACGTAACGACCCTCACCTTGGTGGGAAATGAGAGTGATTGCAACAGATGCAATAGATCACGTTGAACACCTTAATAAACAGGTTCAGTCTGAACACATTATGAAACCTTATGAATATTGTCTACGTAGCACCTTCTGGCATTTTCCACCAAAAGTAGCTCATTAAAATAGCTGTTTCTTGTGTGGGCCTTTTAATGAATAGTATTACAATGTCATATTACCGGAAATAATACTTAACATAGTTATTTAACTATATGTACACATACATACATATATATAGTACTAAATACATACTTATTTAATGGGCCTTTTAACGAAAAGTATTACAATGGCATATTACCGAAAACAGTACTAAACACATGCTTATTTAATGGGACTTTTAATGAAAAGTATTACAATGTTATATTACCATAAACAGCACTAAGCATACATATTTAATGGGGCTTTTAATGAAATGTATTACATAGTTATATTACCGAAATAGTACCAATCACATACTTATCTTGTGGGCCTTTTAATGAAAAGTATTACAATGTTATATTACCGAAAATAGCGCTAAACACATACATATTTAATTATATGTACACATACATACATATAAACACACACAAAGCTAAGTATATATCTCAGTTTAACCAGACCACTGAGCTGAGTAACAGCTCTCCTAGGGCTGGCCCGAAGGATTAGATATTTTTACGTGGCTAGGTACCAATTTGTTACTTAGCAGTAGGACCTACAGCTTATAGTGGGATCCGAACCACATTACATAGAGAATTGAATTCCTAATCATCAGAAATAAATTCCCCCTGATTCCGCGCTGGCGGAGAGTGTAAGTGAACTCGGGCTACCAAATCAGTAGGCGAGCATGTAACCCACTCTTCCAACGATGAACTATCAACACCCACAAATATATATGTATATTATATATATATATATATAATATATATATAGATATATATATATTATATCATATATATATATATCATATATAGTAAAATATATATATATATATATATATATATATATATATATATATGTGTGTGTGTGTGTGTGTGTGTATTTCTTGGTAATAAGAAGTAAAAGGATTTGGTATCTCAATTGTCTTCTAACTTTCCTTTGTGACTGTAATTTTGTTAAAAAATATCTTGTATGTCTACCAAATATCTTGCATCCTTATAAAAAAATATCTTTCATCTCTCTGCAAAATATTTTGCATCTCTCTGAAATACATCTTGTATGCCTCTACACAATATCTCGCATCCCTCTATAAAATGTCTTGTAGCCCCCTAGAATATCTTGTATCCCTCTGAAAAACATCTTGTATCTCTCTACAAATCATCTTAACTATCAATCACTTCTTCAGTTTACGTAATATTATCATTCGGTTCCTGTGATCACAGTGCACACCTTTATCAGATAAAGAAATCGGAATACCCTAAATGGGACTATCATATATATAGCAGTAGAAAGGCAAACTGCTAACCAGATATGGTAGAGAACGGCTATACTTGTACCAGCGGTACTTTCTTTATTTTTATTTTTGTCAGGAAAAAAA
>NC_087202.1:85802460-85812460 GCF_015104395.2 Macrobrachium nipponense | reverse complement strand
AAATCCACATATATTTTAAATAACAAAACCAAACAGACATATTACTGTGGATTTACTTCCACAATAATAATAATAATAATAATAATAATAATAATAATAATAATAATAATAATAATGTGCTGGAAATAATAATAATAATAATACTTTATTATTAAAGTATGCTTGAGAGAGGGACTGCTTACTAAGTACAATAATAATAATAATAATAATAATGCGCTGGAAAAAACGTGAACAGGAAATGCAACGCTAACATGAGTAGATTCACATCAACCGTGCATCTGATGTCTAGGCCATCCCCGTACGACGCTCCTGACTGGCTGTTGATAAGCCAATCACAGGACTGGAAACTCTCAGTCTATATCTCGAGAGTTTACATAGGCAGAATGTACGCTCCTCCACTTTTCCTGAGGGATACGTCTTTCAAAAGTATCCCTCAGGAGAGGTGGAACATACATCCTGTCTATGTGAACACTCGAGAGAGACTGAGTTTCCAGCCCTGTAAACTAGCTTATCAATAGCCAATCAGGAGCGTCGTACGGGAATTGGCTAGACATCAGATGCACGGTTGATGTGAATCTACTATAGTAGATATCATTTGGGAATATATAAGCTTTGATGAATATCAGAGCAATGGATGCAGCTAGATATTCTCCTCAGAATGAAGACGCCATTTCACCATTTCACAACTTAACAGAAACGAGAGATTCGCTCCTCAAAGCGTCGCCAAAGAAATGGGAGGAACGACAAAGAAAAACGCGATAACGCAACGATAAGACGCAGACGTCACACGGGGCCGCCCACGTCCCCGCCCTCGGCTGACCTGAGCTCCTAGGCAAAGAGGGACGAGGTTGCGATATGTAATCTTCCCCTCTCTCTCTCTCTCTCTTTACACACACACTCATACATACATACATATGTACATATATACTATATATATATATATTATATATATATATATATATATATATATATATATATATATAGATACACTATTAATTGACTTGGCTATCGCAATTATGTACATGTAAAAAGTAAAGTAGTAATTTTCGTAATATGACACACACACACACACACACACCACACATATATATATATATATATATATATATATATATATATATATATATATATATATATATATATATATATTATATATATATATATATATATATATATATATATGATTTACGATACATACACACACACACACACACACACATATATATATATATATATATATATATATATATATATATATATATATATATATATATGTATATATATATATATATATAATATATATATATATATATATTATATATATATATATATATATAATATATATATGTATAATAAAAGGAGCCCATAAAAACACCAAATATAGAGAGAAAAATACCATATTTCAGAGACTGATGTCTCTCTCTTCAGGTAGATGAATGAGAAAAGTTTACAGAAAAGTTGGTATTTATACCAAGAGGTCCATCCACAGGTAAGCCAATTTAGGTCACCCACGCTGATAATCTTCCTTTAATCTTCTTAAGCGTTGGTTGAATGAAAATATTGTCGATCATATCTGAATCCCATGCTCCTTTTGGGATTCAGATGTGATCAACAAGAGTTTCATTCAACCAACGCTTAAGAAGATTAAAGTAACATTATCAGCGGGGTTGACCTAAATTAGCTTACCTGTGGATGGACCTCTTGGTATAATACCACCTTTTCTGTAAACTTTTCTCAATTCATCTACCTGAAGAGAGAGACAGCAGTCCTCTGAAATATAGTTATTTTTTCTCTCTATATTTTTTTTGGTGTTTTTATGGGCTACTTTCATTAGATGGAATTCTGTTATAACAAACATTTTTACCAGTCATATATATATATATATATATATATATATATATATATATATATATATATATATATATATATATATATATATATGTATAAATATAAATATATATATAAACTGTTCACCTGTTTGCCTTAACACCGGCGCAATTGAGTTTTATATACATATGTCGTATACTCAAGGCCACCGAAAATACATCTATCTTTCGGTGGTCTTGGTATAATGCTGTATGAGCCGCGGTCCATGAAACTTTAACCAAGGCCCGGTGCTGGCCTGGCCTATATCTTGCCACCCGGACAACTATGGCTAACTTTAACCTTAAATAAAATAAAACCTAATGAGGCTAGAGGGCTGCAATTTTGTATGTCTGTTGATTGGAGGGTGGACGATCAAGGTACCAATTTGCAGCCCTCTAACCTCAGTAGCTTTTAAGATCTGAGGGCGGACGGAAAAAGTGCGGACGGACAGACGAATAGCCATCCCAACAGTTTCCTTTTACGGATAACTAAAAACAAACGAGTTCAACAGCAAATCAAACAAGAGAGAGAGGATGACGCAGCAGCAATTCAAAGGAGTATATGTAGGAATGTCACGCTGGATTGCTACATCCTCGGAATTAATATATTTTCATATGTGTTAACCGAAGGGGAATTTTTTGGTTGATAACAATTTCGTCCTCTCGTGGGTTCGAACCACCGCCTAGCGGACTGAGGAGAAATCAGGACTTCAGTGACGCTATCGATTCGGCCAACAAGTGAGGTCATAAGTTGATACTGATGCCGACATTACAACTCCCTATCGAACTCGGGTATTTGTAATTCGAATCGATGCCCTACCCCGTCTGCCATGCATGTTAACAAAGTCGAGCGTTTGAGGCACGTAGCCACATTATGAATTTTTTATCACATCACCGTCATTTGAACCCACGAGGGGACCAAATTACTATCGTCAACTAAAAAATTCCCCTTCGGTTAACATATATGAAAATATATTAATTCCGAGGTTAGAGCGAATTGGATATTAAAGGACATTTGTAGCTTAATGCATTTATATATGAATCACGGTGATGTGATAAAAATTCATACATATATATATATATATATATATATATATATGATATATATATATATATATATGTATGTATGTATGTATTGATGTATGTGTTTGGAGTTTTTCCTTCAAAGGCATCGAAATTACGGTGCTTAAAAAATATAATAAAAAAATATATATTATATATATATACATATATATATATATACAGTATATATATATATATATATATATATATATATATAATATATATATATATATACTTTGACGCGGCAAGTAGCACGCACTGGCGAACAAATGCCTGGGGCGCAGCCGAAACGGGTGTGTCCGTAGGCAGTAGACAGACGGGGAGGAGTCATTTATACTGGGGTTTCCGGCCGAACTTTGAAATTGAAAACCCCCAAATAATTATTTCCTATAAAATCAGGCTACCCGCCGAACTGTAAGTGCGGAGTCCATCGCAAATAGCGTAATTGTGCAATTACCGGAATTTTTTTTTTTTTTCTTTTTAGATTTAGCGGCGACGAAAATATCGCGTCATTCATTCTTCGTCGCTGATTGATTGATTCTCCCGTCTTTTCAAAATCCGTCTCATTTTTCTTCGTCAGCGATGAATGACACATCCGCTTTCGCTTCCAGGGCGGGAAAATAAAGAAAAAAAAAATAAGAAAAAAACGTAAGCGCGTCGACATCTAAACTACAATACAACAACGGTCAATCGTAAATAGACAAAGGCTGAAAAAGAAAAAGAAAAAAAAAGGTCACGCTGGGTAAAGAAGTAGAAAAAAAAAACACACACACAAACAACGCTTCTACTGGCGATTCGTATATTAATAAACTGAAAGCCTATAAGCGATTTAAAAAAAAAAACACACACACAACACAATCGGTGATGTTATTAGCAGCTTCGTTGCTACGATGACCTTTCGATCAGAGCGTCTGACGAGGGATGATTCACGGGAGCAGGTTGCTTGCTTGCTTGCTTGCTTGCTTGTCGCGCCGCGTAAGCTTTCTTTCACAAAACTGGGCGTTTGTTTGTATACAGCAGCAGCAGGTTCATTATCGCTCGTTATCATGCTGCGAGGATTAAAAGGGGAAAAAGAATTGACATACTATTGCGTAGTGTGGGTGGCATTTTGGGCCAGCGATGCCTTGCATTCATCTTCCACACAGGGACCGACTCGCTTTGTGATGTTGCGCAATGCTAATTTGGTCACCTTTACACTGGATGCAATTCTGTATTACCGAATAGATTTTTACTCGACTAATAGGTCGACTGCCCTCATGGCGAAACCTCCTAGAAATAAAAAAAATAAATAAATAAATAAATAAATAAAAAGTAGAAAGAAGGTAGCATGTTGATGAAACTGTTCAAAGTGCTTTCACCAATCAGCGTCTCTAATACATACTTAATTTCATTCTATCACAAAGCACGTTGTTCTATTTCATTTGCGAAGTGTTTGTGGGCGTGAATCGTAAATAATACAGATTATCATCAAATATGTATTCATATACAGAATAAAAACAAACGAATGTCTGTAGTCCTACATACAATAAAATGACTTGACGTTATATTAAGAAAAAAACAATATTTAATAGACGAAGAAAGCTATCTACTCACCAATTTCAACTTTCAATATGCCAAGTAATGATATTCGCTTACTCGGGGAGTAAGCCTACAAATGGCTTCGTTGTTGTTGTTGTGCTGTTGAAGTTCTTGTTGTCGGGAGCGGGGGGGCGAAGGAGGAAGAGGAAAGGTCTATGGAAAGCGCAAAAAGGTCTGAAAAAATGTGTTTCACGTTGAGTTAAAGATACAGGAATTTTAGTGTAAAGTATTGAAAACGTAAAAAATAAAAAATGTCATGTTAAATAGTACCGAAAAATTATTTCTAATCAAATATAGCGTATACATTTTAATTTCCGTTGGTGAAAAGGCGCGCCAATTGACCTTGGATTTTAGCACGTTTTAATTTACGTCAAAAGTTAGGAATATGATGTTTACAACTTGTGCGTCAGGGGAACATCTTGCATGCGTCCCGAGTAAGCTGCAGGTCGGATCACTCCTTGTTTAGCTTGAACCACAAATGAATTTGCCGTGTGATTTGTCACATCCAATTTTCTCTGGACCAGACTGCTATTACCACAAGAGCATCGTCTATAAAAACTGATTCGAGATTTCGGACACTTGAAAGATTTGGAAAATTATCCAAAAGAAAAGCTTTAAGAATTTAAGTATTAAGAAATAGTCATCATACTTTAACGCGTAAGATGAAAATTGAACAGGCTAGGGCTAACCCGCTCCTACTACTAATATATAGAATGGGAACTATAAAACTTTCACAGCTAGTGACCCCCAACGGTTTCTCCATTTCAAGACTCATGCTATTATGAGTATTATTTAATAATAATAATAATAATAATAATAATAATAATAATAATAATAATAATAATAATAATAATAATTATCATTATTATTTTACTTAAAGTAATAGCTATTTCAGCAGCGTTACACTTGTAGAGATTCTTCTTTATTTGCCGACGCTATTCGGAAATAGAGAAGAATCTCCACAAGTGTAACGCTGCTGAAGTAGCCATTACTTTTAATAAAGTATGCTTGAGAGAGGGTCTGCTTCCTAAATACAATAATAACTATTATTGTTATTGATATTCAGCAGATGAAATTCAGGTTTCCAAAGAATATTATGGTGTTCATTAGGAAGAAGTTAGGAAGAAGTAATGCAGAAAGAAGAGATCCCACTTATTAAAAGAAAATAATAATAATAACAATAATAAACAGAGAAACAGATAAAAATGCATTAAAATGCAAGGAGAATAGTATGAGGGTAGTAACTCATTGCACTGTCGCTTGTGCTTCTGAAGTTACAGCTCTGTTAAGGTGCGTCCACACGGTCGAACAATCTCTGACGGACAAACATTGTTACCGATCAACAATTGTCTGCCTTGTCTTTGTTTTGTGAGCAAATTAAAAACAGTGGTATGCAACCTCATCTGGTACCACTGTCTGTTGCTTATGACGTCATCCTGTTTCGCCTATGATATGGCAACAATGTTTGTCCGTCGGACATTGTTCGACCGTGTGGACGCACCTTTAGAAGTCCCAAAGTATACATAATAATATGCCTACTCTTGTTTGTTTGTAGGGTGTTTTGACGTTGCATGGAACCAGTGGTTATTCAGCAACGGGACCAACGGCTTTACGTGACTTCCGAACCACGTCGAGAGTACACTTCTATCACCAGAAATACACATCTCTCACTCCTCAGTGGAGCTGAGAATCGAACTCACGACCACCGAGTTGGGACGCCAACACCATACCAACCACGCCATTGAGGCGCTATGCCTACTCTTGTGGTCTTGTTGTCACTGCTGTTCGAGCAGATATTTTTTTGTATTTTATTATATTTATTCACTATTTCTATTTTTTACAGCTTTCCGGCATGTATCCACTCTCCCTTTCTTTCTCTCTCTGTCCCACTCACCCACCCCCATTACAACACCGCGCAAACACCGGATGTTTACCGGAACCTCTCCCTGCCGATACGCCCCATCTACCGGAAGTAAGGAAGGAAGGAAAGAAGGAAGGAAGTAGGCGCAGGCGAAAGGGAGGGGCGTTTGAATGGGTGGGTGACCCACAAAAGGGACTTTGGGTAAACACGCATGATTCTGGACCCTCATTGTGATAATCATTCATGAAATCTGCTCTTTATTGGCTGTGTTATCGAGAGCGCGATAGAGAAGGGCGGGGCGGGATTGGGGGTGGGGGTTATGGGGAAGCGGTTATGAACGAGGGTTAGCAATACCGTTGGGAACTTTGTTGACACTCAGACGGGCACATATACAGACAGACACAGGCACAGGCACAAGCAGACGTACAGAAAGACACACACACACACAAACACAGACATAACTTTCCCAAACTCAACAAGACTTTTGGCCGTGTTAGTGCCGTCAGTCCACCTCATTCAGTGCAATGTAACTTTAGGTTCTTTGCAGCGTCCCTACGGCCCCTAGCAGCAACTACTTTCATTCCTTTTACTGTACCTCCGTTCATATTCCCTTTCTTCCATCTTCCTTTCTACCTTCTCCTAACAGTTGATTCTTAGTGACTGCTTTGAGGTTTTCCTCCTATTACGCCTTTCAAACCTTTTACTGGCAATTTCCGTTCCAGCGCTGAATGGCCTTATTGCCCCAGTGCTTGGCATAATGCCAAAAATCTATATAAATAAAACAAGACTTTTGGAAAGAGGTTTGAAGACCGTTGGTCCCCCTCATTGTGACCCAGTCCAGTCAGCTAATTACCAGGTATACAATTCATTTCCTACGTCCGCGGAAGACCAACGCCCAAATCAGTCCGCCTTGGTCAGAGAGAGAGAGAGAGAGAGAGAATTGTTACCAAAATGGAGACGTGAATTAATCTCCCTCTCTATTAACGCATCCGCTCGACCAACCGGACATACAGGCAGGCGGCCGGATAAGGCTCTTACCGGACGGCAGAGATATCCGCTCTGCTTTAAATCTTTCACACCCGCCTCCCACCCTCTCCCCCCCACAACGGTCGGGGTTCTCTTTCCGTGGGAATAAAAAAAAAAAGGGAAAAATAAAAAAAAAGGGCGCCGTCGTTGTTAATTACAGGTGCAGAACAACAGGTGTTTTCAGCTGCACCTGAAACGGGGACGCCGGGTCCCGGAACAACGGCGGAACTGCATCCTGAGAGCAACAGGTAGGTATAAAAGAAGAAAAAAAACACACACACACACAAAACCCTTGCGTAATCGCCCAGAGTCGAAACGCTTTCAAAGGCATCGCTTAGAAAGGGAGGTTTCAATTTGAAAGGGCGGTTTCAAAGCAGATTTTTTTTGGGGCGGTGCAAAAACAAACAAACAAACAAATAAAAAATGCGGATTTGGCAATTTGTACATTTCACCTGGGAGACGCTTCGAAGATTGACACCACGACGATAAGGTTATTCGTTGCATAATCATCATTCAGCAGCGATGATGATATTTAGAAATATGAATATATATACGTCACGTCGTAATCCCATTGCCTCATACTTTACTCCGTAAAACAGTAATAAAACTTTCTAAAAAAAAAAATGAATAATTATTCCGTGAGATATCTGAGGAATAAAATCACGATTTTTTTTCTTTAAAAATGTAAAAGAATATTCTGAAAGCTGTCTGTCTTTTTTTTTTTTTTTTTCTAGGAGGTTCAAAGGACGAATTGAACTATTTGTATTTGACAAGGTTTTTGCCAGTTTGGCCTTATCGCTGCTTTGCACCGCTGAGTTATGGCACTGCTTCACTCATTTTGCCAATTAGACTTCCAATTTTATCATAATTTACTATATCTCCGCTTGACCGAGTTTATTAGCTAAGCGCTTTACCAATATTTACAACCATAAGCAGATTCTTTACCGGTAGACGTTTGCCAATTCTTTTTTGCCAAGAATTTATCACTACTTATTTGTGTCAACTGATCTTCCACTTGTCGTAAGTTTACCAGTACCAATCAATCAATAAACCATCATTATTCATCTGAATTGACCAACGCTTTACCTGATAAAATGCGCTTTGTCACATGCGTTGCAACGGCTTCTGCTTAGCAGTACAATTCAATCAATCAGTCAACCATTATTATTCATATCTGAATTTACCAACGCTTTATCCGATAAACTGCGCTTCGTCACAAGCGTTGCAACGGCATCTGCTTAGTAGTACCAATTCAATCAATCAGTCAGCCATTATTATTCATATCTGAATTTACCAAAGCTTTACCTGATCGACGGCGTTTTGTCACACGAGGCGCCCGAACAACAAAACACCATCGATGAATCTGAATAATGCTTTGCCTATTGTTTTACCGCGTATTTACCAGCCTGACGTCAGTGGGATTCAGGGAAGTGCTTTCCAGAACGGACACAGGCCGCCCCGGTGCTGGTAAACAACTCCTAAGGGAGTCGGGCTAAATTACTATACTGGGGGGGGGGGGGGGGGGGGGGGGGGTGGGGGGGGGGGGGGGGTAACGGGTTTTCTACTGTGTGTGTGTGTGTGTGTGTGTGTGTGTACCTCTCGAAAACAAGAAACTCGACATGACGACGCTTGTTATATACTGATTGGGGATCGTCAATCGACAGAGTGCTTTTCTTTTTATTTTATTTTTTTACATTTTTCTTCCTGTACAGGTTGGAGGAAAATTGACGAGAGAGAGAGAGAGAGAGAGAGAGAGAGAGAGAGAGAGAGAGTACATGGACAAAATTAAGGGAACTGATCATGGTACTGAGACAAAAATATACGAAAATAGAAATTGTCACAAGAAAAAAATGGAGAGAGAGAGAGAGAGAGAGAGATGAGAGGAGGGAGAGAGGAGAGAGTAGGCTTGAAGGATGAGGTGGAGTACGAAAATAAGAAATGTCACGGTGGGGAGAGAGAGAGAGAGAGAGAGAGAGAGAGAGAGAGAGAGTACACTGACAAATCAAGGAAATTGATCATGATCCTGAGACAGAAATATAGGAAAAAAAGAAATTTTCACAAAAAAATGGAGAGAGAGACAAATCAAGGGAACCAATAATGATACTGACGCAGAAATATATGGAAAACTAAATTACTACAATTGATAAAATAATCCAAAACTTTGGACACTGAACGGCGTCTCTTTAATGAAAACTCCGTTCAAAATCATATTTTTTCATTACGAAACCGTACCTGGAAACCAATCTAACCATATATATAAACCCTGTAACTCAAACACAGCTAAATGTTGATTTAATCAACCAGTGGAATATTGACATAACATTATGTAATTTGCATACAAATACAAGTAATTGTCTTGCCCTTGCTTTAGGGCAGTTGGACTTAACCTCTTAAATCGTACCTCTGTTTTGGTAGGTCTACTGATTCTCCAAGTTTGTTGGATTCCAGGTACGTATTTTCCTTTATAATCCGTACCTAACAGTTGTACGAGCTTTCTTTGTAAACTAACTTTCATATTTCTACCAGTCTGCTTAGTAAAGGACGAGAAGTCGAAAGGCCTTGCAGCGGTACTTCAATGTTTCGCTTTCCTTCGTGGCTTTTGCCTTTA
>NC_087202.1:85798693-85801960 GCF_015104395.2 Macrobrachium nipponense | reverse complement strand
TTGCAGCTTTCCAGCCTCAGTAATTTTGATTTCATTTAAGGTTAAAGTTAGTCATGATCGTGCCATCTGTGTGCCAATAACACAGGCCACCACCGGGCTGTGGCTGAAAGTCTCATGGGCCGCGGCTGAGTTTCATGGGCTGCGGCTGAAACTTTCATACACCATTATACGCTGGACAGAAAACCCGTCTCTTTCAACAGCTGTAAATTACTGATAATAATATTAATCTAATCAGAAATTTTCGATGAACATAAAACACATGTTAAGGATTTGATGCATTCTGGAAAATAACTATTTGAAATACTCATCACGTAATCAGGCACTTGAAATATATAGTATATTACTTTGAATCCTTAGGAAAACATTTAAAAAGATATAAGTTTGAAGGGACAGTATGGTGGTTAGTGTTGTGGAATGCCCACTCAGATGTCGCGGGTTTGCGACTCCCCAGGGTAGATGAAAAACCACTGGCTCTGTATCATGATCAGTTACTGCTGCATTGTGGGGTCTGGAGTGGAAGGTTGAAACCAACATTCTTTGGAAGCTTGAATTTCAAGTCAATGGCCATTGGTGTGCTTGCTCCGTGTGGATAGGTTTCATCTACTGAAAGAATAATGATAAATATTTATCGAATGATCTGTGAAGACATTCACTCTGAAGCGAGAGACAGAGATGTACCCTAGAACTATGCTATGGTATCTGTTTAAATAACTCACCAAGAGGGTAGTGAAGTTGTTAGCAATCCCATCGTCCAGTTGCACCACAAAGGATTGATTAATATTATTATCTCATTAGGCGAAACCTCATTCACAAGGAACTAGCACGCCAAAGGGGCCACTGACTTGAAATTCAAGTTTCCAAAGAACGTTGGTTTCAGCCTCCCACCGCAGACCCCACACTGCAGCAGTAACTGATCATGATAGAGAACCAGTGATTTTTCACTGCCCTTGGGGAGACACGAACCCACGACATCTTAATGGCATACCACAACACTAACCGCTGTACTAGCGGACCAGTTTTATATGTTAAAAGAAGAGGTGTGTAGGTACACTCTTTATTTTACAGAATCACATCATTAATGTATCCCTACGGGCTGCTCTGTGAGCAAGAGCCCGTGCTGGCATAAGAACAGCTCAATCTACAACAATAACTTAATATATCCATCAGAGCAGAAAGAAATTTTTGCAATTAATTTCGAGTTGTGATGCTATAATAATAATAATAATTTGTTTATATCGTAAAATGTTACTATAATTTATCTACAAAGTGGGCAGCATAACTGACAATAGGTTAAAATTTGGGAGGGTTGGGAATGCTCTCTCTCTCCCTCACTCTCTCACTCTCTCTCTCCGCCGAAAAGGAATCAACCCAACGAATTTCTCTCTCTCTCTCTCTCTCTCTCTCTCTCTCTCTCTCTCTATCTATCTATCTATCTTCGCCGAAAAGGACTCAAACCAACGAATTTCTCTCTCTCTCTCTCTCTCTCTCTCTCTCTCTCTCTCGCTCTTCACGCTATACCCGAAAACAATACAACCAACGAATTTTTCTCTCTCTCTCTCTCTCTCGAGATACCCATCTGGCCCAAGTTCGCCTGACGGCGGCGGCGTCTTCAGCTCCGTTGAGTCTCCGGCTCCGAGGCACACAATAGAATCCTTCCCTAATCCGGACGTCGGGCGCTTACTGACTGATGCCCCGGCCCGTACCGCCGTGATCTATGAATGGAGGTCGAATATTAGTTTTCATTTTTGCATAGATCCCGAACAGGAAGTTCGCAATGGCATATTATCCCTTATGCATACTGAACGGGTAATGATGATGGGCTCGGGAATTCTCCTCCTCCTCCTCCTCCGCCCCAAATATATACCCTCCTCCCGCCGCCGTCATCGTACCCCCTCCCCCTCCTCCTCCTACCGCCATCACTCCTACCCGGATGTCGTCTCCTTCTTCTTCTTCTTCGCGTACCATGCCGTCTTCTTCTTACGCTTTTCTCTCACCGTTCCTTCGTTCTATTCTTTTCATCATTCCCCACTAACCCCCTTGGCAACTTCCTCTCCAATCTGTGCTGCCCTTCCCCTTCCCCCCAAATCCCAGCCACCTTTTTTGCCCCCATTCCTCTCGAAGCGTTTACGTATTTTCATTGCAATTCATTCACGGCTTTTCATTCATTATTTTTTCCCCGAAGGGTTGTTCCAAGCACAACTTCCTTTATGACGCAACACATTCCAGGGAGAGATTAGTGAAGTGTGTGTTTTGGGTTCAGGATTTAGACTGACCAAGACGGATGTGCCTCTTATTTATTTATTTATTCTTTTTAACGTCAACGTTTCATCGGAATTCTCTTTATTCTTCTTATTTGTTCGAGGGGAAAAAAAATATCGCTCACGATGACTTCGGAGTGATTGCTAGAAATAGCTCTTTTTATATTTTTTTATCGGGCTGGTATAATTCGTCGCATCAAGCGACTTACACGCAACATTAGAATGAACTTCCTCTTTCATTTGTCGATGGAGGGTCTCTCTCTCTCTCTCTCTCTCTCTCTCTCTCTCTCTCTCTCTCTCTCTCTCTCATAAAATTCCCAGTGACGTGGTGATGTGTTTCGAAAATACAAAATGTCCGTATGAAGTACTTAATGCGCGCATAGATACGAACGCTAACATATGCAATAACTGTACATATACAATATAAATACATGTGTTTATATATACTTATATTTTATATACATATATATATATATATATATATATAGTATATATATATATATATATATATATGAACTTATCATATAATCGTACAATTACTAAAAGGACCCTCATTTAAACTGGATGGTATCTAGCGTTAGTATATATATATATATATATATATATATATATATATATATATATATATATATATATATATATCTCTATAATATGTGTTGTAAATCAAAAACTTTCTTTTGTTTTCATTCCGAGTCTGTTGTTCAATGCCTGTTTCTCTTATTACGTAGCTTTGAAAATGGGACTAAACGACTTGAAGCGGCAGCAGCTGAATAAAAGTACTTGGAAAGGAATAAAGAATTGTCCTTTCCCGCCAAACTCATATATATATATATATATATATATATATATATATATATATATATATATATGTATGTATGTATGTAGTATGTATGTATGTATGTATGTATGTACACACAGACAAAGGACAGGGAAGCAAGAAGTCGGATACACGATTTAGCTTGAACTCATTACAACAGGACCCCAAGGGGATGAATGGAATTGAAGGAAT
>NC_087202.1:85763693-85793693 GCF_015104395.2 Macrobrachium nipponense | reverse complement strand
TTGGTTACGCATTACCTTGGGGATTGTTTTGATTATGCATTACCTTGGGGATTATTTTGATTATGCATTACCTTGGGGATTGTTTTGGTTACGAATTACCTAGGGGATTGTTTTGGTTATGTATTACCTTGGGGATTGTTTTGGTTACGAATTATTTCCTTGGGGATTGTTTTGGTTATGCATTACCTTGGGGATTGTTTTGGTTATGCATTACCTTGGGGATTGTTTTGGTTACAAATTACCTTGGGGATTGTTTTGGTTACACATTACCTTGGGGATTGTTTTGGTTACGAATTACCTTGGGATTGTTTTATTTGGGGACCTTGGGGATTGTTTTGGTTACGCATTACCTTGGGGATAGTTTTGGTTACGCATTTCCTTGGGGATTGTTTTGGTTATGCATTATCCTTGGGGCATTGTTTTGGGTTTTCTACGGCATTACTTGGGATCAGTTTGGTCGCATTACCTGGGGATTAATTTTGGTTATGTATTACCTTGGGGATTGTTTTATTACCTTGGGGATTGTTTTGGTTACGCATTACCTTGGGGATTGTTTTGGTTATGAATTACCTTGGGGATTGTTTTGGTTATGAATTACCTTGGGGATTGTTTTGGTTAAGTATTACATTGGGGAATTGTTTTTGTTATGAAATTACCCTTGGGGATTCTTTGGTTTTTACGGAATTAACCTTGGGATTGTTTTGTTAGGATTACCTTGGGGATTGTTTTGGTTACGAATTACCTTGGGGATTGTTTTGGTTACGCATTACCTTGGGGATTGTTTTGGTTCGCATTACCTGGTGAATTGGTTTTTGTTATGAATTACCTTGGGGATTTGTTTTGGGTTACGCTTACCTTGGGGGATTGTTTTTGGTTACGCATTACCTTGGGGTGGATTGTTTTGGTTACGCAATTTACCTTTGGGGATTGGTTTTGGTTTTAAGTATTACCTTGGGGTTGTTTTTGGTTTAGCGCATTACCTTGGGAGATGTTTTGGGTTTATGCATTACCTTGGTATTGTTTGTTATTATTACTTGGGGCTTGTTTTGGTTATTGAATTACCCTTGGGGATTGTTTTGGTTACGCATTACCTTGGGGATTGTTTTGGTTACGCATTACCTTGGGGATTGTTTTGGTTACGCATTACCTTGGGGATTGTTTTGGTTACGCATTACCTTGGGGATTGTTTTGGTTATGAATTACCTTGGGGATTGTTTTTGGTTACGCATTACCTTGGGGATTGTTTTGGTTACGCATTACCTTGGGGATTGTTTTGGTTACGAATTACCTTGGGGATTGTTTTGGTTACGCATTACCTTGGGGATTGTTTTGGTTACGCATTACCTTGGGGATTGTTTTGGTTATGAATTACCTTGGGGATTGTTTGGTATTATTACCTGGGGATTTTGGTTTTGGTTACGCATTACCTTGGGGATTTTTTTGGGTTACCGCATTACCTTTGGTATTGGTTTTGTGTTAAGTTATTACCTGGGTTTTATTGGTTTTTAGTTATGCATTACCTTGAGATGTTGGAGGGGGGGGGATGCCTTACCTCGGGGATTGTTTTGTGGTTATGAATTACTTGGGATTGTTTTGGTTATGAATTACCTTGGGGATTGTTTTGGTTACGCATTTCCTTGGGGATTGTTTTGGTTATGAATTACCTTGGGGATTGTTTTGGTTATGAATTACCTTGGGGATTGTTTTGGTTACGCATTACCTTGGGGATTGTTTTGGTTATGAATTACCTTGGGGATTGTTTTGGTTCTGCGCATTACCTGGATTGTTTTGGTTACCATACCTGGGATTGTTTTTGGTTACGCATTACCTTGGGGATTGTTTTGTTAAGTATTACCTTGGTGATTGTTTGGTATGCATTCCTTGGTGGATTGTTTTGGGTATGCATTACCTTGGGGATTGTTTTGGTAGAATTACCTGGGGATTGTTTTGGTTATGAATTACCTTGGGGATTGTTTTGGTTATGAATTACTTGGGGATTGATTTATGGTTACCGAATTACCTTGGGGATTGTTTTTGGTTATGCAATTACCTTGGGGATTGTTTTAGGTTACACGCATTACCTTGGGAGGTTTTGGTTACCGCATTACCTTGGGGGATTGTTTTGGTTACGCATTACATGAGGGATTTTGGTTTTGCGTTATCGAATTACCTTGGGGAATTGTTTTGGTTAAGCCTTATCTACCTTGGGGATTGTTTTGGTTACGCATTAACCTTGGGGCGGGATTGTTTTGGTTAGCTATTACCTTGGGGATTATGTTTGCCAGTTTAAGGGGTATTACCTTGGGGATTTTTGGGTTTGGTTAATGCATTACCTTGAGGATTGCCTTTGGGGTATTGCATTTTACTTGGGGATTGTTTTGTTAGCAATTACTTGGGGAATTGTTTTGGTTATGAATTACCTTGGGGCGAATTCGTTTTGGGTTAAGTTTATTACCTTGGGGATTTTTTTTTTTTTTTTTTTTTTTTTGCTTTTGGTTAATGAATTACCCCTTGGGGAAAAAAAAATTGTTGTTTGCCAAGCCTTCATGGGGAATTACCTGGGAGATTTTGGTTTTGGTTACGCATTACCATTGGGGATTGCTTTTCGGTTTGAATTAAACTTGGGGATTGTTTTGGATTACGCATTACCTTGGGGCGATTGTTTTTTGGTTAGCATTACCTTGGACCTTGTTTCTGGTTACCAGGAATTACCTTGGGGAGGATTGTTTTGGTTAGAATTACCTTGGGGATGTTTTGCGTTACGCATTACATTGGGGATTGCTTTTGGCTTACGCATTAAATTGGGGAATTGTTTTGCTTAAGTATTACCACTTGGGGATTGGTTTTTGGTTAATGCATTAACTTGAGGATTGTTTTGGTTTATGCCCATTACCTTGGGGATTGTTTTGGAGTTATGAATTACCTTGGGGAATTGTTTTGGTTAGAATTACCTTGGGGAGATTGCTTTTGGCGATTAAGTATTACCTTGGGGAATTGTTTTGGTTAAGAATTACCTTGGGCATTGTTTTGAGTTACGCATTTTTTACCTTGGGCAGATTGTTTGGTTATGAATTACCATTGGGGATTGTTTTTTGGATTACGCATTACCTTGGCGGGATTGTTTTTTTGTTAGCCATTACTTGGGGATTGTGTTGGCTTAAGTATTACCTTGGGGATTGTTTTGGTATGCATTACCTTGAGGATTGCTTTTGGTTTGCATTACCTCGGGATGGTTTTGGTTATGAATTACCTTAGGGGATTGTTTTGAAGTTATTTTTTCATGAAATTCATTACCTGGGGGATTGTTTTGGTTAAGTATTACCTGTGGGGATGATTTTGGTTATGAATTACCTTGGGGATTGTTCTGCGTTATGAATTACCTTGGGGATTGTTTTTGGTTAGCATTACTTGGCCCATTGTTTTGGTTACGCATTACCTTGGGGATTGTTTTGGTTATGAATTACCTTGGGGATTGTTTTGGTTAAGTATTACCTTGGGGATTGTTTTGGTTATGAATTACCTTGGGGATTGTTTTGGTTACGAATTACCTTGGGGATTGTTTTGGTTTACGCCATTACCTTGGGGACTGCTTTTCGTTCATGAATACCTTGGGGATTGTTTTGGTTATGCCATTACCTTGGCGATTGTTTTGGTTTACGCATTTACCTTGGGGATTGTTTTGGTTATGAATTACCTTGGGGATTGTTTTGGTTAAGTATTACCTTGGGGATTGTTTTGGTTATGAATTACCTTGGGGATTGTTTTGGTTATGAATTACCTTGGGGATTGTTTTGACAGTACGCAACTTACCTTGGGGATTGTTTTGGTTACGCATTACCTTGGGGATTGTTTTGGTTACGCATTACCTTGGGGATTGTTTTGGTTATGAATTACCTTGGGGATTGTTTTGGTTACGCATTACCTTGGGTTCTTGGGGAGTGATGTTAATGATTACCTTGGGGATTGTTTTGGTTAAGTATTACCTTGGGGATTGTTTTGGTTATGAATTACCTTGGGGATTGTTTTGGTTAGGTATTACCTTGGGGATTGATTTGGGTTTATTATTACCTTGGGGGATTGATTTGGTTACGAATTAACCTTGAATTTGTTTTGTAGCATTACCTTGGGGATTGTTTTTGGTTATGAATTACCTTGGGGAGGGATTGTTTGGTTTTAAGTATTACCTTGGGGATTTGTTTTGGTTATGAATTATTTCACCTTGGGATTGTTTGGTTATGAATTACCTTGGGGATTGTTTTGGTTACGCATTACCTTGGGGATTGTTTTGGTTATGAATTACCTTGGGGATTGTTTTGGTTATGAATTACCTTGGGGATTGTTTTGGTTATCATTACCTTGGGGATTGTTTTGGTTATATGAATTACCTTGGGGATTGTTTTTCTGGTTAGAATTACCTGGGATTGTTTTGTTATCGCATTACCTTGGGGATTGTTTGGGGTTATGAATTACCTTGGGATTGTTTTGGTTTATGCATTACCCTTTGGGGATTGGTTTTGGGTTCGCAATTTACCTTTGGGATTGTTTTTGTTATTGCTTGGTTAACTTGATTGTGTTGGTAGTTATACTTGGGGCCCATTGTTTTTGTTATTTGGTTATTGCTTTTGGTTTTACCTTAGGTTGGGGATTGTTTTGGTTATGAATTACCTTGGGGATTGTTTTGGTTACGCATTACCTTGGGGATTGTTTTGGTTATGAATTACCTTGGGGATTGTTTTGTTATTGGTAGTTTATTACCTTGGGATTGCATTTGGTTAGCATACCTTGGGATTGTTTTTGGTTACGAATTACCTTGGGATTGTTTTTTTGGTGCAGTTACCTTGGGGATTGTTGGGTTACGCAATTACCTTGGGGATTGTTTTATGGTTAGGCATTACCTTGGGATTGTTTGGTTCTGCAAGTACTTGGGGATTGTTTTTGGTTTAATGAATTACCTTGGGGATTGTTTTGGTTAGCATTACTTGGGGCGGGGTTGATTCTTGTTTTGTTCGACTTACCTTGGGGATTGTTTTGGTTACGAATTACCTTGGGGATTGTTTTGGTTACGCATTACCTTGGGGATTGTTTTGGTTACGCATTACCTTGGGGTTGGATTGTTTTTTGATTACGCTTTCATTGGGGTTTAGTTGCCTTACCGGGATTGTTTTTGTTACGGCATTACCTTGGGGATTGTTTTGGTTACGCATTACCTTGGGGATTGTTTTGGTTACGCATTACCTTGGGGATTGTTTTGGTTACGCATTACCTTGGGGATTGTTTTGGTTACGCATTACCTTGGGGATTGTTTTGGTTACGCATTACCTTGGGGATTGTTTTGGTTACGCATTACCTTGGGGATTGTTTTCCCTTTGGGAGGCCGAGGCAGTGGTGAAGACACACAAATTAGGTATCAGGAACTGGACGGACTAATTCCACACCAGCCGCTCCATAACACATTTCGCATAAGGCTCATACTCTCCTTACACATTTGTTTAAAAAACCAGACTTACATTCATCTACCTTAACTTCTCAGCCAAAATCCTTTCTTCAGAACACTCAGTAAGGTTACGCCTACATAATTTATAATTCATCCATCCCTATGGAACCTTTCCCTCACCCAGAAATACCTAGGAAATCATGGTCAGCTAGTCAGTCCAAAAATCACCTGTAAACCACTGTATCTCACTTGCAATCTCTTAGCTACTGGCGTCTTTCTTTATACTTCAGCCTCTTATTTATTTGTGTTTTTCCTAGATATTGACCCTCTACCACCCCCCCCCCCACCACCCCCCGGCCCGCCCACGGTTTTTAAACCCGGTATGTATCCATCTTTGAGGCGTGTTTAGTACAAGCCAGTTAAGGATATTACGGTAAAAGCACAAACGAAAGACTGTGAATATCATACAGATAATGACCGCCCGTACTTTATACCTATGAATTCAGTTTATCATTATTTTTCAACCTTGAAATAGAAAAATATTCCCACATTTACATTATTCAACGTGAAAGGCTCGTTATAGGCTGTTTATGTAAAGTGAGAGAATTCATCACTCGACTCTCTTCAATATTACTATTACTGATCGTAAAATAATAAAAAATAACTATTAACACTTTTCATAATTAGGTTTTACCGTGAGCACTACATCGACTGAATTATAAAAATCAAACTACAGACCAAAACGCAGATGCTCTACCAGTCATTCAGCGCTTTATGGAAATATTGGATGACCTTCCTCTAGTTACGTCTTAATTTATATTTTACGGTATTTATCTCTTCAATTACTATCAATACTTTAGTAGGTGAAAAATCGTACAGAAATATATTTGGCGCACCCAGTACATACACACACACACACACACACACACACACATATATATAATATATATATATATATATATATATATATATATATATTTATATAATATAATATATATATATATATAATATATATATATATATATATATTATATATATATATATATATATATTATATATATATTATACTATACATGTATAGTATAATATATACATATATATATATATATATATATATATATATATATATTATATATATATATATATATATATATATATATATATATATACTATACATGGGTGGTTGACGTGTTAGCCACACCCTGTTTTTAACTGTTTTCATAAGTATGTGCTTGACTCACGGTGTTCAAATGCCCAGTTACGACCAACGACAGTCGACTACGATGCACCGCTTAGTTCAACAGTGACAAGCTGACTTTTACTTGAACATATATAATACAATGAGCCCATAAAAACGCCAAAATATAGAAAGTAAGTACTATATTTCAGAGACTGCGGTCTCTCTCTTCAGTCTCTGAAATACAGTACTTACTTTCTATATTTTGGCGTTTTTATGGGCTCCTTTTATTAGATGGAATTCTGTTGTAACAGAAAATTTTTACCAGTATTATATATGTTATAATAACCCTCCTATCATTATGTAGCCATTATAATTACACACCTATTATTGTGTATGATGTCAGCGCCATCTATGGATTGTAGATCGTAGCGGATAGCCTGTATGAAATTACCTCTTGTTTTTTACGTTTGTATTCCGAGGTAATGTTTACTTCCAAGCTTTTAAAGTTAATTATTGTGAGTTCGTTATCCGGTGGCTTACGATTCATTTGTTTCTAGTAGTTATTAAGTGGTTATTTGTTATTATTTTGTTATTATATATTCAGACGTAATTTAAAATAAGTAAAGTCTGTTTAATTTTAGCTTTAGTTTAATAATTCACCTAACATATCTACTAGACCTACATGAAGTGTTGCCCTCATTACTGAGAATTGATGACTAGTTCCAGTGGAAAGCTGAAGTTGTGACAATGTATATATATACAATATGTATATATATATATATATATATATATATATATAATATATATATATATATCACTCATAAATATGAAACAAGCACACAATGCTTATATGTGTTTAGTCTGATGACGCTAAGACTAGCTGTAAAAGCGTTTAAACCTAATACCCCTGCAGAAAAAAAAGAAAAAAAACGAAAAACTGGTCTCCATACAAGACTCTTCATTAATAAGAGAACGAGAAAGAGAGAAAGAAAGAAAGAAAAAAAAGAATAGAGGATCTAGTTATTCTTGCTTTAAATGTCTCCGGTTCTGGTCTGTAATCATCTCTCTGAAACACTAGCTTGATAAAGACCTTTCCCAAAAATAGCAGTCCTTCATTTTCTGGCAGCGATTCCTCACGGCGTTTCCTTCCCTTTTGCCCTCTACCCCCTTTTTTCACTCGTCCTCAGCCTTTCTCTTTACCATTTATTTTCGTTCCGGCTTTGTCTGTCTGTCCGCCCTCAGATCTTAAAAACAACCGAGGCTAGAGGGCTACAAATTGGTACGTCGATCATCCACCCTCCAATCATCAAACATGCCGAATTACAGCTCGCTAGCCTCAGTAGTTTTGATTTTATTTAAGGTTAAAGTTAGACATAATCATGCATCTGGCAACGATATAAGACAGCGCACCACCAGGCTGTGGTTAAAGGTTAATTGGCTGTGGCTCATGCAGCACTATATCGAGACCATTGAAAGATAGGTCTGTTTTCCTTGTCCAGAGGAATTTATTTTTGGTGATTAGAAATTAATGTGTTTTGGACCCCACAATAAGTTGTAGGTCCCGTTGCGAAGTAACGAGTTGCTAGTAATCCTTCGAGTCAGCCCTAGGAGAGCTGTTCATCATCTCAGTGGTCTGGTTAAACTTAACCTAAGAAGTAAGAATATTGGTAGGTGACCTTCTCCTGAGAGAGATTCATTTTTATTTTCCGGGAATGTACAGAAATGTACAGGGTGTCCACAAAGTCCCGTACCATTACAAGTATTTAGTTCTTGTAATGGTACTGGGACTTTATGGACACCTTGTATAACTGACTGGACTATAAATCATAATGATATGAGCTCTCAGCACCAAATGTCGCCATCACGTACAAACAGCCTTGAGGGCGCTCTCGAGGTTTAACATCTGCAAGGTCTAACATGGTTGATAATAATAAGTAAGAATGTTCTATGATAACAAAATCTGAGTGGATCTTGTTTGTCCTCCCCCAAGTGACAGTAGGACAGACATGACACATCCGCCCACCCGCTGCAATCTGCCTACGGTGGGGGCGGGTAGGAAAAGGAATAGGAGGGTAGGGGAGACATCCAACTACTGCTAACCTCTTTTTCCTCCCCAGGTGGGGCAGGGTAGGAAGGGGAATAGGATGGAAGTGGAGACATCCACCACCCTCCTGCAAAGATCTTTTTCTGCCCCAGGTGGGGTGTAGTAGGTAGGAGAATAGGAAGGTAGGGGAGACAACCACCCCCCTCCTACAAACCTGTTAGTCCATCTCAGGTGGGGTGTGACAGGTAGGAGGATGGGAGGGTAAGGGAACATGCACCTTCCTCCTGCAAACCCATTTGTCCACCTCGGGTGGGGCGTGGTAGGGGTATGGGAGGGTAGGGGAGACATCCACCCCCCTCCTGCAAACCTATTCGTCCATCCCAGGTGGGGCGTGACAGGTAGGAGGATGGGAGGGTAGGAGAAACATCCACTCTCCTCCTGCAAACATGTTTCTCCATCCCAGGTGGGGCGTGGTAGGTATGGGAATGGGAGGGTAGGAGAGACATCTACCCCACTCCTGCAAACCTGTTTGTCCGACTCGGGTAGGGACGAGGTAGGTAGGGGATGAGCGTAAGGGATACAGCAGCGCTGGGTTCCAGCGCACGTAGCATGCACTAACAAGCTCATATTATTTTATATTCATAAGTGTAACAAGAACAGTGGAGAATAAAGCCAGGCAAGGGAGGAAACGTAAGTGCCAACGCACAGGGTTTTTATTTGGACCACTATGTCGATCTAAGCCACAGCACTGCATTTGACAGCAAAGTAGTTTGCAAAAGAACTCACCTTCACGGGGCTGCTTTATGAGCAAGAGCCCGTGCTGGCATAAGAAATGAACTCGAGTCCAGCGATAGAGAAATTCAAGAGGAGAAAAGCGAAAGAATTAGCCCACTCGTGCGTGATTTTTTTTTCAAATGATAAAACCGTATATCATCCATTCATTTATGCTTAACCGACTGGAATCTGTTATATAATAATATACCTACATCGGAAAGATTGAATAACTACGTTATTATGAGTTATAGGGTGCTTGTTTGCGCCCTGCTTATACAGCTCAGTGGGGAACCCCTTTGCCAATGTGCGGTGGCTTTATGTAGTTAGCCGTGATTCATGTGATTCAGAACTCCCATGGTGATTGCAATGCTAAGCTTTCCCAACTCAATGGGTGTGGGTGGGAGGGGCTGGTGGTGGTGGGGTTGTTAGCATGATGGCTCAAGCACTTTGAACTTTACCCTGAAACCTGCTTGAACTCTCAAGGCAAATTGCTAAGAAGATCGGTAGATAGAAAGGAAGTTCGCTTGAAGGTGCTATCATCATTACTTGACTTGTGGATACTACGGATATTCATTCAGCTGAATCGGTCACTGAATAGATAAGAACTGTGACCTTTCCATTCACAGGAAATTGGACAGAGACAAGAAATGAAAACTAACGTTCAATTTTAAGTTGTTTTTTTTTTTTTTTTTGGACTGAGGGAACAAGTTTTTTTCTTTTACCTTCTTGAGTTGAGTTGAATATAGGATTCAGGCCAAAGGTCAAGCAGTGGAACCTATGAGGTCATTCAGCGCTAAAATGGAAACTGACAGTAAAAGGTTTGAAAGGTGTAAAATGAGGAAAACCTCAAAGCAGTTGCACTGTAAAATCAAGTGTTAGGACAGGGTTGAGGAACGAAAGCGGTTGCAGCTATAGGGGCCGAAGGCATGCCTGCAAAGAACCTTAAATAATGCCTACAGTGCACCGCATGAGGTACACTGACCGCACTAACCTCATACGGGGTTTACCGTCTTGGAATACGGCAGATATGACCTGAAATAAAACGTGTCCGTAGACTACAGATTCTAACGCTTATGGGGCTGCTTATATACACATCTCTCTCTCCCTCTTTTACCTTTATCTACTATTTCCACAAACCTGAAAACTAAAAATAATCCTCTGAAGTTAATTTGATCTACAGACTACTTACACCAACAGCTATAGTAGATTCACATCAACCGTGCATTTGACGTCTAGGCCAGACCCTTACGGCGCTCCTGATTGGCTGTTGATAAGCCAATGACAGGGCTGGAAATTTTCAGTCTCTCTCGAGAGGGGACTGGCCTAAACGTTAAATGCACGGCTGACGTGAATCTATTATAGTTTGTACTCTAATCGTTTCAAAGGTATTTTCGGCATTTTTTTTTTTTTTTTTTTTTTTTTTTTTTTTTTGTGGAAGGAGACTGAAGCATTATACGGTTTTATTTATCCATCCTTGGTTTCTCTCCACCAGGAAGTTCTAATTATGTAGACGGTTATTGCTTTTATTAAGCCCTTGGCTGGGACAGAATTGAGCCAGTACCCAGGCAAACGAAGGGGGACATTCTTCTCAAAGAGTGAATAGTGAAATATACAGAAGAGGAGCCAAGAGCGGAATAAACCCAATGGACCCCCATTGGCCTGAAAAATATAAATAATTCCCATAATTAAGAAAAACAGCAGGCGAGAGCTTCAGCACACAACACAAACATAAATCATGGACAGATGAACTTGTGATTTCATACATACAAGAACAATTAAAAGATGAAACGGAGAACAAATACACCAAAATGAAACTTCCACAAAGGAGAGATGGAGAGATTTTTTTTTTTTTTTTTTTTTTTTTTTTTTTTTAGGTACGATACTTTCCGTAGTAAGCACGATGCCTTTGGAGACACCGTGTCAAATGACTCGAAGATGAGCGATGGATGACAAGACGAGTAGGAAGGAAGTTACTACAGTAGATTCACATCAACCGTGCATTCGACGTCTAAGTCCTTTTACGTCGCTCCGGATTGGCTGTTGATAAGCCAGTCACAGGGTTGGAAACTCCCAGTCTCTCTCGAGAGAGTTCACACAGGCAAGGTGTATGATCCAACTTCTCCTGAAAGACGTATCCCTCAGGAGAGGTGGAATATACATCCTGCCTATATGAACTCTCTCGAAAGACTGAGAGTTTCCAGCCCTGTGATTGGCTCATCAACCGTGAGACATCATGATCAGTTACTGCTGCAGTGTGGGGTCTGTGGTGGGAGGTTGAAACCAGCATTCTTTGGAAGTTTGAATTTCAAGTCAATGGACCCTTCGGTGTGCTTGTTCCAAGTGAATATGTTCTATCTACTTAAATATCATGATAATAATAATAATAATAATAATAATAATAATAATAATAATAATAATAATAATAATAATAATAATGTAATGGCTGATTCAGCTGCGTTAATTGTATACATGACTTTCTCAAGTCCCCTATTGTTGATTTTTATCTATTTTGTTGATTCATTAATAATTTATTTTTATTTTTTAATAAGTAAGGTCTCTTCTTTCTTTATTTCCCTCTTACTTCTTCCTAATGAACACCAAGTTCTTTAAGCAAAGCTCGAATTTCAAGTCAATGGCCCCTTTGGTGGGCTTGTTCCGTATGAGTATGCTTCATCTCCTGAAAATTATTATTAATAATAATAATAATAATAATAATAATAAATCTTTGCCAGAAACTGTACGTGCGTTTCTTTTCGGAGCATCAATCCATTCGTTCAATAAGAGAACGTGCGCAACGCAACACGGGAACGTTCGTTCGTCCTGTCACCATACCAACCGCTCCTCCATCTAGACCTAATCTCTCTCCACCCAACAGGTAACCTGAAGACGAGGCGATGACGTCATCGTCTTACGGTTACGGATTGAGTCATGCCCTGACCTTCTGAGCGGAAAAACATGTTAATCCCCCCTTCCCCCCCCAACAACCCATCACCTCTTCCAGTGTGTGTGTGTGTGTGTGTGTGTGATGAGGGGGAGGGGGGTTTATTTTTCATGGGAGTGTTAGTTTAATCCCAAACTGACAACTATGCATGACAATCACGAGGTTACTTTTGGTACGACTCCTGTGCGCGCCCCGTTGAAGAAGATAAAGAAAGATTTCTTAATTCACCTCTCTCTCTCTCTCTCTCTCTCTCTCTCTCTCTCTCTCATACATATAGGCCTTCGGTGGTGCTATTCTAAGTAATGATAACTGCACGTTACAGCTACATATATTATTATTATTATTATTATTATTATATTATTATTATTATTATTACTTAGAAAGTGAAATGGTTAAAAGATAAAAATCTGCTTAACGTTTGGAGAATAATTGAGAAAAACTGAGAACATAAAAAATATTGTAAAGATGCACTTACGAATTTACATACATACAAATATATATATATATATAATATATATATATATATATATATATATTATGTATATATATATATATATATATATATATATATATATATATATATATATATATATATACATATACACACACACACACACACACACACACACACATATATATATATATATATATATATATATATATATAATATATATATACTATATATATATCACGACCTGACTGGAATATCTTGAAGTAATAATCCACAGTTATGTAAAATGTGTATTAAAAAGATTTAAAAAGACAGGAGCAGCTTTTGTCTACTACTTGATCAGTAGACCTCATCAGCCGTAGTCCAGTGTTGCCGTTGTATCCGCATAAAGTTTCCGCAAGCGCTTAGTTACGTTTTTCAAGCGATGCTTGTTTACTTTTGGCCTTCTATACGAAAACAAAGAAAACGAAATTCTCACCTTACTCGGTAAACTGAATTATTTAATTTTCTAATATTGTGAACAATGTTTCATCCGAGTCTGTCACTGATATGTGTAATATCTGAATTGAAGTGTTCGTCACTATTTGACCATATAATTATGCACTGTTCCTCGGCTGTGTCACATATTATAACACTATTGTCTGCATTGATGTGTTCATCACTATCTGACGATGTAATCATGCACTGTTCCTCGTCATCATTTTGAGGCTGCGTGTCACATAATATAACACTATTTTCACTGGGTTTTTTTTTTCATCATCAGCTTCGTCTGAAGATGAGTAATCTTCAGGAAAAAATACTTTTAATATGTAATCATGTGAATCATATGAATCCACTAATTCATTGTCGTCCTGAGTTTCACAAATTTCAACTTCAGTTTCTTCTTTGGAAAATGGCAGTTTTCTGGGAAAAAAAACTATATATAATCATGCGATTTGCGGCCACTCATGTTTTCTTTATTTATAGGCCATCTGCTGTATATGGTTCACAATAAAGTATCGAACAGGATAAAACAATGAACTCATATGCATGATAATGGATTGCCGATCTGGGAAGATAGAATACTTAGTCCGCATAATTATGGTTGCCACTTGATCCTTACGAGTTTTGCAGAGAAGCAGTTATATTGAATATTAGAAGTTTCATTGTCTATGAAACGTGAGCTCCAAAGATATATTTTTGAAACTCTGGACATTACCTTTGTACACAGCAAATTAATTAAAAGCTAGAATTCTGGCAATGAAAATTCTTTGTTGAAAACACTGAGTATCGTACTTGTTTAGCGTAATACCTATTAGCGATAAAAACTGTATGACCATAGGAGATTGTGGAGGTAATTGATCACTTGTTTACTGCACCTATTCGTAGGATATGTTGATCATGAACTTCGCACATAGGGATTTGAACGATTTATATAAATTTCGTTATACTTAAGGTACATTACTAATATATATATATATATATATATATATATATATATATATATATATGTATGCATATACATATAAACATATATGTGCATATATATACACGCATATTTATGTATATATACACATATATACATGTATATATACATATTTATATATATTATATTTACATATATTTATATACATGCACTGTATATATATACATACATACATATACATGTACCTATATACGTGTATATATACATATATATATATACATATGAGAAGTATTATTTTTTCCTTTCTTATTTGTCCCAGATATATTTACTGATAAGTTTGTAATAAGCATAACAGCATTTATGTATCAGTATATAACTCATTAAATCATATAGGAAATAATTTTATAAAATATTAACAGATTGATGTACATTAAACATATCACCGTCATATTCTGATGAGTCTTATCTTTATTAATATTGTATTTGAATGAGACATTGTTTAAAAGTAAAAAAATATTGCAAATTGTATAAGATAAATTTACATGAATGCGCCATGAGGAAATTGCTGCTGAAGATGCAGATGTGGAATCCGCATCGGCATACAAACTTGGGTAGCTGCCCCGTAGACTGTTTATTCCGCATAGCAGACGAAAATTCCGCACTTCGGCAACACTGAGCCGTACAGATTAAATTTTTTAATTATTTGGTTCTTAAAACTGTAAATATTAGTAAAGACGTTGTTTGCACCACTCCTACTGCCCAGGTTGTCTCTCTTTCTCCTGCCCAGGCATTGGAAGGAAGAACCCCCATTGCAGGTGCTGATGCAGAAGTTTGGACGAGGGAACAACCGAACACACAGAGAAGGTAGTTCAACCACGACGATCGGCTCGTCTTTTGGCCATATATTTGAACGAAGGAATAACATGATTGGGATAGTTTGTTTTTGTTGTTATCTCCCTTGGAGACGGTTCCAGCGTCCTGCCTGTCCTTCGTAACTTTTTGTATTTTTAAAAAAGGAAAAATCAGTACGGCTGATGAGGTCTACTGATCAAATAGACGAAAGCTCCTGTTTTTTTAAGTATTTTTAATACACATTTTACATAACTGTGGACTTTTATTACTTCAAGATACATAATACATATATATATATATATGTATATGTATCTTAGTGTAATACACACACACACACACACACACACACACACACATATATATATATATATATATATATATATATATATATATATATATATATATATATATATATGTGTGTGTGTGTGTGTGTGTGTGTATATTACACTAAGATACATATATACATATATATATATATATGTATTATGTATCTTGAAGTAATAAAAGTATATATATATATATATATATATATAATATATATAAATATATATATATATATAACTATTAAAGAAGAAAGTAAATGTGTCGGTGAATTGTGATGCATCAGCTTTCTTGGCTTGGAGACAGAAAGAACCTAGCGACAGCCTTCCTCGAAGAAGGAACTGTTGAGTATGCATTTGTGAGGCCGAGGCCTGTACAGCCAGTTGCTATGGGTCTTTAAGGTGTGGCTGATAACTACGTGCGTTTGTGTATGTAAGGATGGGTCTAATCGCCCAATACTTAGTGAGAAAAGTCACACGCTCCAGAGGCAAGGTAAAAGACGGTTCGGAGGACACGAAGTGTTGGAAGAAACCCATTGAAGAGGTATGGCACATTTAAAAGCCTTAGGAACAGTTGCCTTTGGAAAGAGAGAGTGTGATTTTGTGTTAATATTTATACATTAATTAATTAATTGTGTGGTGGGAAATATAATGGATTTGTCTCTTTGTTTCAGATGGGTCCCATGTCATTATTCTAGAGATGGAATTCTCTAAAGACTTGACTATTGAAATGTCGTGGTTGACAATTTGGGAGTTTGGGGTGATTACTTAATCTAATTCAGGAGAATAGAATGATAATTTACAGTTCTTTTTGTGGGTCAGACTTGGTTCTTAACATGACCCTTTTTAGTCACTTTGTTCCATATTATGTTCATCTAGTGGGGGAAATAAATAGCATATTTTTGTATTTACGTGAATTCATTAGCCTAGCTTGATATTGCTTGCAGAGAGAGACGGCCAGTAACTGAAAGGTGAGAGTTGCTACTTGTTTAGTTTTGATTAGTGGGTTATAAATATATATATATATATATATATATATATATATATATATATATATATATATATATATATATATAATATATATATATATATATATATATATATATATATATATATATAATATTGGCAAGTCAAAAACTATCATCAATAGTAAGAGAATGAATCAAATAAGGAATACGTACCCCCTTAGCTATAACAGCTCTGTATAAAAAGAACTGTAAGCATTTTTTTTTTGCTTAGGAAATTAGCTGTCAACTGTCAATAAAATAAATACTACAGTTGCTTGTTTTCTTTGCGCTGTAGTAATTCTTTCATTTCCTTCCCGTAGCTCTAAAGTAATCTGTTACCCTCTCAAAACTGAAGTAAACTAGCAAGAATTGTATTTACTAGCAAACATACATGTATGTATACACAAATTATGTATGAAAATTCGTAAAGTAACTAAGTTTACGGGCATAACCAAGTTTCATGCCCATTAGGCCAGCCGTTTGGCTGTGATTGAATGACAGATGGACGGGCAGACATTGCGCTCATTATAGTAAGACTTGGTATCATCACATTCTCGTGATCTTTTAATGGAAAAATAAAGTCCACAGTAGTATATTATGTATTATATTGATAAATACAGGTAGCTTTCGCCTACTGGATTCAGGCTGATGAGGCCAACTGATCAAGTTGGCGAAAGCTACCTGTATTTAGCAATATAATACATAATATACTTCTCAGATCTTAAGAACTACAGAGGCTAAAAGACTGCAAATTGGTATGTTGATCATTCACCCTCCAATCATCAAAAATACCAAATTGATGCCCTCTAGCCTCAGCAGTTTTTATTTTATATCAGGTAAAGTTAGCCATAATCGTGATTCTGGCAACGCAACGACACAGGCCGCTACAGCCGGCTGAGAGTTTCACGGGCCGCAGCTCGCGCAGAATTATACCGAGACAACCGAAAGATAGATCTATTTTGGGTGGCCTTGATTATAAGCCTAAGAAACTTCGGAGCATATTTTACTTGTTTTTTATAGCAGTTACTTCCTATATTCCCCCAAACTTACTACGGACAATTATGAACACTTGGTCTATCTTATTTCCTTTCATTAACCTAGCATTCATGATGAATAAAGGATAACTCGTCTCCGAGAACGACCGCAATAACTTACGCAAAACTCAACAACGCCTGTTCTTCCAATGACTCACAGATAGCAATATTGATAATCATATGGAAATGCGGTGGTAGGTTAACCAGATATAATTAACTTTAAAATATTTGATGGCAAATGAGGGAAAGATGGTTGGGCTATTACGTTATTTCAACAGTCCTTCGTTTTAAGTATTCGGTAAAAAGATGAGACAATGGTTATGATAGATGAGTATCGACCTTTGAAACTTAAAAAAAAAAGAAAAAGAAAAAACACACACACAAACACACAGAATGGAGTACAAATATATTTTTCAATTCATGCAGTTTCGGTGCGTCAAGTTATGAAACTGTTTGTGGTTCTGAATATATTTATTCTCCATTTTTTTTTAATAAGACAAGTTTAACTTTTCCAAACTTTTCTCGCACCGCATAAATCCTGACTTATTTAGAACCTATGCTTATATATATATATATATATATATATAATATATATATATATATATATATATATATATATATATATTATATATATATTATACCCAAATATATATAATATATATATATATATATATAAAAGTGGGCACAATTATTATGCCTGTTTTCGGTAGGAAGATGCCAAATTATTACTTCCAAAATAGCCCTGTGGATTATCTAATTTCAGAGATGTATGTACATGAGGGAATAACGCCCGACTCGTCAAATTACTTTATGTTTGTCCGTCCGCCCTCAGATCTTAAGAGCTGCTGGGCCTAGAGGGCTGAAAATTTGTATGTCGATCATCCACCCTCCAATCATCAAACATACCAAATTGCAGCCCTCTAGCCTCAGTAGTTTTATTCTTATTTTATTCAAGGTTGAAGTTAGTCATAATCGCACTTCTGGCAGCGTTATAGGCACCAACAACATAGCGCCCCACCGAACCGTGGCTGAGTTTCATGGGACGCAGCTAATAGTTTTAGGGGCTGTGGCTGAGGCCACCACCGGACAGAAAACTCGATTGCGCCGAAGAAACTTCAGCGCAATTTTTACTTGTTTCTTTGAACAAGTGGATTTTATCTAGACACTGTCCGATGTTGGCGAGCGAGGGATATCATAACAGTACTCGTCCATTACTCAAGAAATTTTCTAAATTCAGTTTAAAAGCTTCGGTAATCGGGATTTTAAACTGATAAGGACGACGGGTTAGACAATTATCCATCTAAGCGCTAAATATCAATATCTGCCTATCAATAATATATCCTCCTCTGGAATTCTAAAGACGACGGGTTAGATAATAACCCATCTATGCGCTAAATATCGATATCAGCCTATCAATAATATATCCTCCTCTGGAATTCTAAGCGCTAAGTATCGATATCTGCCTATCAATAATATATCCTCCTCTGGAATTCTAAAGACGACGGGTTAGATAATAACCCATCTAAGCGCTAAATATCGATATCTGCCTATCAATAATATATCCTCCTGTGGAATTCTAAGGACGACGGGTTAGATAATAACCCATCTAAGCGCTAAATATCAATATCTGCCTATTAATAATATATCCTCCTCTGGAATTCTAAGGACGACGCGTTAGATAATAACCCATCTATGCGCTAAATATCGATATCTGCCTATCAATAATATATCCTCCTCTGTAATTCTGAAGATGATGGGTTGAATAATTATCCATCTAAGCGCTAAATATCGATATCTGCCTATCAATGACATATCCTCCTCTGGAATTCTAAGGACGACGTGTTAGATAATAACCCATCTATGCGCTAAATATCGATATCTGCCTATCAATAATATATCCTCCTCTGGAATTCTAAGGACGACGGGTTAGATAATAACCCATATCTAAGCGCTAAATATCAATATCTGTCTATCCATAATATATCCTCCTCTGTAATTCTAAGGATGACGGGTTAAATGATTATCCATCTAAGCGTTAAATATCAATATCTGCCAATCAATAATATACCCTCCTCTGGAATTCTAAGGACGACCAGTTAGATAATAACCCATATCTAAGCGCTAAATATCAATATCTGCCTATCAATAATATATCCTCATGTGGAATTCACTTCGCCGCTCACTGTCATAGCTGGTTTCACGTTTCTCAATGTCCTTGCCTGAACAATGTAGCCATCTCTCCCATGACGCTCGTCCTCCGTCAATGGCGAATCATATCTGTCTTTCAGGACAATTGTTATATTCTCCTCACCACAATCTGGTCTTGTGCCAGCGGGAAGAAGCTGCTCCTATATGCGCGATAATGAAAGGTTCAAGCACAAGCCACAGACACGTTAAATATCGGCGCGCGAGTTTGAGGCTACTTCGCGGATCTATCAAGGGCGCTAAAAACACGCCTGTCCGTCCTGGGTTGAGGTTTTGGGGGTGGGGAAGGTTGGGAAGGGGACGAACCCGATCAATAAAAAAATGCAGCCATTTGTCTTCGGGTAAGAAGTGATTCCCCGAATTGGTGGGAAATGAAAAAAGAAAAAAATAAAATAAAAAAAATTAAAAAAAACTCTTGCAGAGAGAGACAATGGACCAGAAGAAGAGGAAGAAGAATGCCACACGAATTATACACGTCCGGCGACGCAAGAAACGCGAACAAATATAATAGGAAAACCGAGACAATAAAACTAAACATTGTGCGCGGTTATCGGAGTCATATACACACAATAAAATGCTCTTTTACGACGCGCAACTGAGCGCAGACTCAGGAACTACTTAATGGACGGATTCTTCTTCGTTTTGAGGCGGTGAGAGAGAGAGAGAGAGAGAGAGAGAGAGAGAGAGTAGAGAGAGAGAGAGAGAGAGAGAGAGAGAGAGAGTCTCTAAAAGTCAGGAATGCGATTTGTTATAGAAGAAGAGAGAGAGAGAGAGAGAGAGAGAGAGAGAGAGAGAGAGAGGGTCTCTACAAGTCAGGAATGCGATGTAAGAGAAAAAAGTTAAGAGAGAGAGAGAGAGAGAGAGAGAGAGAGAGAGAGAGAGAGAGAGAGAGAGTCTCTAAATGTCAGGAATGCGATTTGTTATAGAAGAAGAAGAAGAAGAAGAGGAAGAGAGAGAGAGAGAGAGAGAGAGAGAGGGGGGGGGGGTGGGGGTTATGTAAAAGTCAGGAATACGATTTGTTATAGAAGAAGAAGAAGAAGAAGAAGAGAGAGAGAGAGAGAGAGAGAGAGAGAGAGAGAGAGTCTCTAAACGTCAGGAATACGATTTGTTATAGAAGAAGAAGAAGAAGAAGAAGAAGAGAGAGAGAGAGAGAGAGAGTCTCTAAACGTCAGGAATGCGATTTGTTTTAGAAGAAGAGGAAGAAGAGAAAGAGAGATAGTCTCTAAAAGTCAGGAATGCGATTTGTTAAAGAAGAAGAAGAAGAAGAAGAAGAAGAAGAGAGAGAGAGAGAGAGAGAGAGAGAGAGAGAGTCTCTCTAAACGTCAGGAATACGATTTGTTATAGAAGAAGAAGAAGAAGAAGAAGAGAAGAAGAAGAGAGAAGAGAGAGAGAGAGAGAGAGAGAGAGAGAGAGAGAGAGAGTAGAGTCTCTAAACGTCAGGAATGCGATTTGTTATAGAAGAAGAAGAAGAAGAGAAAGAGAGATAGTCTCTAAAAGTCAGGAATGCGATTTGTTATAGAAGAAGAAGAAGAAGAAGAAGAAGAAGAAGAAGAGAGAGAGAGAGAGAGAGAGAGAGAGAGAGTCTCTAAACGTCAGGAATGCGATTTGTTATGCAAGAAGAAAAAGAAGAAGTTGACATGACTTAATCTTTGTATTTCTGATGTGATTTTGCAGGGGGAGTACATTGGCTCCAGTAAAAGAAGCCAGATCTCCTACTAGAATAATGAAGAAGAAGAAGAAGAAGGAGAACAAGAACGAGAAGAAGGAGGAAAAGGAGAAGAAGAAGAAGGAGAAGGAGGAGGAGGAGGAGAAGAGAAGGAGAAGAAGAAGAAGAAGGAGGAGAAGCCACACGACCAAGTAGTTTATCTCGAGAATGGCTAATAAAGATTTGGTCAAGGAGCACCATCACGTTTTTACCCTCAATCCCGCCCCCTGCCCCCCCCTCCCCTTCCCCCGCCCACTGGCCCCTCCCGCAAGATGTGGATTGTGGATGATGACGATGCCTCGTGGTGGCAAAAGAGAGAGAGAGAGAGGCCACGCCGATTGCATTTGAAGATTAGAATTAGAATAGAATATAGAATTTATAGGCCGAAGGCCAAGCGCTGAGATCTATGAGGGCATTCAGCACTGAAACGCAAAATTGAGAAGACAAGGTTTGAAAGGTGTGACAGGGTGAACACTTCGCAGCTGCTCTATAAAAATAATCGTTAGAAGGGGGTGGAAAGTAAGATGGAAGAAATAATATGAAAGTAGGTACAGTAAAAGGAACGAAAGGGGTTGCAGCTAGGGGCCTTCAGTAATTACCTACAGTGCACCGCGCGTGAGCTGCACTGACGGCACTATCCCCTAACGGGACAAGTGTGTCTGTGAATGAGCGAGAAAAAAACTGAGCCACAATGATGAACTGGTTAACGAGAGAGAGAGAGAGAGAGAGAGTCTAATGACCTTCCGAGGTCATCTGTCATCTTTGGACCCTGGATCCTTCTTCCCCGTCCTGGAGCTGGAATGGGAATGACGACGGATACGACAAAGAACAATTACACCTCCACTGCTACTTCTTCCAGTATTATTTTGGGCATTACTCTCGAAATTTTCTGGTTTACAGCAACGGATAATATAATCTTTTAGATCAGATCCTTCTGATTACCGTGAAAAAAAAAATAAATAAATAAAAAATCCAGTTAGAGCAATCGACCTGCAACTAACATGGCTTTTAGAGTTCTAGATTCCAGAACAGTGATCGCTAGGCTTGATTTAATAACTATCAAGTTAATAAAATATAATTCAATAATATTTCTCGGAAATGGCTTGAGGAACAAACGGAATACCATCATCATCATGCATTAGCAACTGAAACCCACTAGTTAATGAATAATAATAATAACTAGGTTCAAAAATAATACTAGCCAATGAACGAAGTATCAGTGGTAATGATATGAATAACTATACTAATAATAAATCGAGGACCTACGATAACTACTACAGTAGATTCACATCAACCGTGCATCTGATGTCTAGGCCCATCCCTTACGACGCTCCTGATTGGATGTTGATAAGCCAGTCACAGGACTGGAAACTCTCAGTCTCTCTCGAGGGAGTTCACATAGGCAGGATGTAGTATGTTCCACCTCATCGGTGGAATACGTATTTCAAAAGTATCCCTCGGGAGAGGAGGAACATCATACATCCTGTCTATGTGAACTCTCGAGAGAGACTGAGAGCTTCCAGCCGTGATTGGCTTATCAACAGCCAATCAAGAGCGTCGTAAGGGACTGGCCTAGACATCAGATGCACGGTTGATGTGAATCTACTATAGTAGTAACTTCCGACTGGCGACGAAAATAGTGATTGGCTGGTGGGTCTAAAACAAATTTTCTCCTCAGAAGTAAAACGACTTCGTTTTCTTTCTTTCCCTCACACACACACACACACACACCAACAAACACACATACTTACACACACACACACATACACACAGAAGCACGTGGGCCACTGGTTGTCTTCTGTCACCTCGAACGAATCACAAGATCAGTATTATATCTATAACAAAATAAAAAGTCGCCAAAATAGTGTAGGTAACAAGGTAACAGCTTATTAATATAACGAAAATATCAGTAATGCAAAGCAAAATCATTACAAAAAATCAATCTTCCCAATAACGCTAAAAATGGCGTTTATTTATTTGGTGGCCCCGCCCCCTCCCCCCTCTATTTTTTAATGAAGCAGAATTGCGCTTAATTATTATTATCCGGATGAACGGACTTTGACAAAACATACAGTACAAACGTGAAAAAAAATTGCTAATATCAAACACGAAAGACAGGAGACCTGAAAAGTAACTTACGAGTGAAAAAAGGCAAAACAGAAGCAAATATAAACTTTCATTAAAGACAGACGCGAAGGGAGGGACGGACCTGCATTCATCGATGTTGACATATACGCTTGATATAATGAGCAGGGTCCTCTGCGCAAAAGGTCACATCGTCGCCAATAATAATGATGATCTGCTTTGCTATTTGCGTTCGGCCATTCTGACAATGGCGTCACCTGGATTCTAAAACAGGCGAGGAGGGGGTTTCTGTGAGAGAGAGAGAGAGAGAGAGAGAGAGAGGCTGACTTTTTAAACTTATCAAGGAGACGGATGCAAATATTCCATATACTGAATCTGTAACATTAGGATTTAATTATACATACAAATATGCTCCATTTTTCAATGACTTCTTTTTTTTTTTTGAAGGAAAAAAATTTCTTTGAAGTTGGATCTCTAGGCTTTGTAGCATATCCCAAAAATAACAAAGAATTTGATAAGTTAAGAGGGCATTGTGGCTATTACAATTTCATATGTATCTGGTAAAAAGTACCAGTAGATTCTACATACATACTATATATGTATATATATATATATATATATATATATTATATATATATATATATATAAATACACATTTTACTCATGATATGTGTGCACTGTAACTGCCTATTAACTAATTAGAATTATGGTTGTTAAGGTCACTGAATAGCCACGAAACTACACCAAAAAAATTCAATAAAAAAATTCAATGCCCAACAAAGTGGCACTCTTTTCCTCGGCATTTGGTGTTTAACCTCAATGCCCAATGCGCTTCTACTGCAGTTATGAAGCAACTCAGTACTTTATGAAAGCCCTCTCGCAGCCAGTATGTATGCCAAAGTTAAATCACGTGCGAATCATGTTGTATTTGACAATGAAAGGATTTTTTTTTTTTTTTTGCATCTGTCTACCTGGAATGTAGGAGCACAATATGCGGAAAATGCTGGGGGTGGGAGGGTAGAGGTGAGGGAGGAGGTGGGGTTGGGAGGTTGGGGTGGAAGGTGGGGTGGAGTGGAGGTAGGGTGGGGGGGTTGGAGGTGGGGGTGGGGTGGGGTGGAGGTTAGGTGGTGGGGGGTGGGGGGTGCGAGCAAGAGGTCACCTGTGATTTCCCACAGAACTTTTGAACTTGTTCGCACGCACTTTCCGTGCTGACGATCGAAGCGGACCTAAGCCCTTGATGTCGGAAAAAGGAAGCGGAACTTGTTCAAGTTCCGAAGTACATAGAAGGCAAACACACCTGTGGCGCGGTTGACGCCCATCCACTCGCACTGAATAATCATTAGGCATTTTCTATGAATGGCACCGAGGGAAACAGGTGTGTGTGTGTGGGGGGGGGGGGGGGGGGGGGGGGGCTGCCGTCGTTCTGCCGATGATCGGCTATTCATTGAGAGACGAGGAGGAGCTGCTGCTCTCTGATGTATGAAAGAGACTAGGAGAGTTATGACCACTCCCACCATTAGTCACTTTTTTCGAAGGCTACCTCCAGAACCCAGTGAGTAAATGATTTTCGTTTGTATGGTGTTTTGACGTTGCATGGAACCAGCGGTTATTCAGCAACGGGACCAACGGCTTGACGTGACTTCCGAACCACGTCGAGAGTGAACTTCTATCACCAGAAATACACATCTCTCACTCATCGGTGGAATGCCCGAGAATCGAACTGGCGGCCACCGAGGTGCCAGGCCAAGACCATACCGACCACGCCACTAAGGCGCTAGTGAGAGAATGATGAACGCGAATAACTCCCGGTGCTTCGAGTCGGTCAACATGTCACTTAACACCTGATTTCTCCTCTGTCCGCTGGGCGCTACTTCGAACCCACGAGAGGACGAAATTATTATTATCAACTAAAACAATTTCCCCTCGGTTAACATATATGAAAATATATCAATTCCAAGGTAGAGCGAATTGGATATTAAAGGACATTTGTAGCTTAATGCATGAACAGTGTAAATTACCCGCAAGATATTCATCTGAATAACGGGAGCCGGAAACAATTACCAAATACTTTGCAAATGAATGCTCTGAAATTTCACTGTTATCTGACACTTGGTACGAATGTGAACTACAGTTTTATGCAGGGAAATCATTCATAAATTATAGCCAAACACGCTCAGGATGTTCAAGCGCTCCTCTGTCCTGTAAGACCACAGTATGACTAACTCGCGTAGGCAAATTGTCCTACAGAGTTTGAGGATTCGATCTTACTGAGAATTAACAAATAATGGAAGAGATAAGGACAATTGAAAAAAAATTGCATACCCATTACCCATTCCCAACTTTAAGAGATGACCCACAACCACCTCTGTAATTATATATATATATATACATATATATATATAAATATATATATATATATATATATATATATATATATATATATATATATATTTATATATATATATATATATATATATAATTTTTTATTACAAGGGAAGATGTGGGCCATCTCTTAAAGATGGGAATGAGTATACAATTGTTTTTAATTGTCGTTTTCTGTTCCATTTATCTTAGCTTATATATATGTATGTATATATATATATATATATATGTGTGTGTGTGTGTATATATATATATATATATATATATATATATATATATATATATATATATATATATATATGTATGTATAGTCATACATATATATGATATTATGGAACAGAAAACGACAATTAAAAACAATTGTATACTCATTCCCATATATATATATATATATATATTATATATATATATATATATACAAAGCATAGGATTATATTGTTAGATTTTTTTTGATGAACCTGGATAAAAATTTTGTTAAGCTGACTAATTTTCGAACCTTTTCTAAGAAATGTAGCAGATCGCCCCAAAATCGACCAGTCTGTCAGTTTCGACGGCTCTTCGTACGAAAACATAGTCTACGTGTAAATTTAGGTTAGTGGAAAGTTTGTGTGCAATTTTCACCGTTGAGAAATTATTTAACCAGTCTCCTGTGAATGACAAATTTTACGATGAATTTAAAACCACACAATTTGGCGGTGATCATGAGTGTCTTTTTAAAAATCAAATAACAAAATCCGCATAAAAAAATAACCTGCAAATTCTGGAATATTTCCAATAATATTTCCAATCAGAAATTATGAAAAACTTACCGAAAAAAACCATTAAATTCTGGAATATTCTAAATAATATTTCCAATCAAAAATTATGACAAACCTTGCCGAAAAAAAACCATTATATTCGGGAATATTCTAAATAATATTTTCAAAAATTATGACAAACTTCTGGGCACAGGAAAACATCTTTTAAATTCTGGAATATTTCCAATCGAAAATTATGACAAACCTTACTGGGAAAAAGAAAGAAAAAACTATAAATTCAGGAATATTTCCAGTAACATTCCATTCCAAACCACCAGAGAATGAGGGGGCCGAGCGATTCAATTAACTGCTGAATGTAGAAGCAAATAGAACCCCGCTACCCCCTCCCCCAAAAGAGGGACTTCTTCTTCCTCGGCCGTCTTCGCGTGGGCGCTGGTTGCACGCCCAAGCCCGATTTCCAAAATGACGAGCGGATTACGAGCGAGGATTCCCACGAGTTGTATTTCCTGTTTTATTTACTCGAATACCGTCTGTGGGCTGAAGATTACTTTCAAAGCAGTGACTATCACAAGTCATTCAACTTGCCAGTTTGCCAAGTAATGCTCGTGTGGGGGGGGGGTGACTCTTAAAGGCGTGGGGGCCTTAATAAAAATCAATAGAGAAAGTACAGAGACTAACACACACACACACGAACATATATATATATATATATATATATATATATATATATATATATATATATTATATATATATATATAATATACATAAGCAAATCCCACAGGAATATGATGCAGAAATCCAAGCGCTTTCGTCTTGACTAAGACATCGTCAATGAACGAATAAATGGATTCCCGCCTATCATTTTCCAGTGGTATTTGGTTAATTAATGAAGTCGCGTGCATCTATTGTGATTTTTAAAGCATATATATAGTATATATATGTATATTATATACACACACATACACACACACACACACAATCTGTTGGCTGATTGGATAGCGTCACTTGGGACTGTCTGATTTCGTCCCCGTCCACTTGGACGGTGGTTCGATCCCATGGGGGGACGAAATTATTATCAATTAAAAAAAAAATTCCCCTTCGGTACATATATGATATATCATGATTTAAAGTAAATGAATTTAGATATTAAAGGACATTTGTAGCTTGAATTGATATATAAATGGATCACGGTTCGATGTGATAATTATTCATATATGTATATATATATATATATATATATATATATATATATATATATATATATATATATATAATTCCTAACCCTATGTATGTACATTCATATTATGTACATACACATCATTAACGACGAGACAACACAATATAACTGTACGAATACGGCACAGAAAAAAAAAACTTTAACAATGGACACAAGCGATGATTCCAGCTTATTCCCGCGTGTTTACCCTCAGTTAGTCAGTTTGAACTCCGCCCCTCCCCTCGATGCAACAGGTGTTAGCAAAGGCCTGTGAGAGGGGGGGGGGGGGGTTGGGGGGGGGGTCACCTGATGAGTGCACGACAGGTGAGAGCTAGCAGCTAATAGGTGTAGGTGGGTGTGGGTGAGGTTATACTTTAGGGTGTGTACCTCATGTGAACGGGAGAAAGAAACACCTAACACACCCCCACCTCTCTCTCTCTCTCTCTCTCTCTCTCTCTCTCTCTCTCTCTCTCTCTCTCTCTCTGTGAATATGTGTGAATGACTTTGATGACTATCTGTATAAGTTGACATATATGTACACCGATCTTGACCCTGTATTTGATAATGACCTCCATAGGCGCTCTAGTAGCCTGTTATTATTATTATTATTATTATTATTATTATTATTATTATTATTATTATTATTATTATCAATCAGTAGATGAAACCTATTCATATGGAACAAGCCCACCAAAGGGGCCACTGACTTGAAATTCTTGAAGCTTCCAAAGAATATTAAAGTGTTCATTAGGAAGAAGTAAGAGGAGGTAAAGGGAAACACAGAAAGAAGAAGAGATCCTACTTATAAATAGAAATAAGATATTTATATCAATTGGCGATGATGACGACGTAAAGCAAAGTATGATAACGCAGGTCAAGATAGAACGATTGATAGATTGTGTCTATTAAAACTGGCGTCACAACAATAATCAGACGAATAAGGGTGTCAAGCAGACCCACAAAAATCGACACACCGCACCAGCGTAACACCCCGCCACGCCAGTCTTTCTGATCTTGGCTGCGATCGCAAGCGCCCACAATCAAGTAAGTTTTAATCTTTCGAACCGAGAGAGAGAGAGAGAGAGAGAGAGAGAGCCCGATATAGAATCTACGTGATTTATTCGCCAACACAAAAATCCAACAGCTCATTATACGCTTCGACAAACATTAAAAATCAAGGCGCGAATCTATGAATACAGCGCGCTCCTGCAGGCACCCTTTATTATAAATTTTTTTTCTCGCGGGTTATATCAATTAGGAGCTAATTTCACACACACACACATTATCAATCAGAGATATTTGTTGATGTATCAGAAGTCGCATTTCGGGCCTCTCATTTTTTTGTCAAGCCGAATTTGTTATATATATTCGTTCGCTTTATTTTTGAACTTCAATGGTGCGCCCCTGTCACATCCATCTATTTTGATGACGGTTATTTTTATATATATATCTCCTCTCGCCTTAATGATGTGATGTGTCTTTGAGGTTTAAGAGTAATTTTTCGTAAGTTCATTGATTCGGGGACCCAATGACGCCATCTGCGCCAGCTATACAATCTGCTTTGGTCTTTTTCTTCTTTTTTTTTTTCTTTTGGTATCTCATTACCTCGTGACATTATTACGCGTGACTGCTTAAAAAGTTTAGCCTCTCACGTAGAAATATTATTTTCAATAATAATAAATAATAATAATTAATAATAATAATAATAATAATAATAATAATAATAGGTAGGAAGAAATTATTGATCCATTGATTCTCCAACGGCACTTCTACTGCATAAAGTGGGATTGTAAGAGCTCATGCAATGGACAAGCATATACAAGTGAATATATATATATATATATATATATATATTATATATATTATATATTATATATTATATATATATATATGCAGAAGCCAGGTACTATGTCGTACCTCTAAGTAAATGGGGATCCAATCCACAATGAAGTAAAATCCTCTGTAGTTTAAAATATATATCTCTTGTATAGGATTAATATATATTTTAAACTACAAGAGGATTTTACTTCATTGTGGATTGGATCCCCATATATATATATATATATATATATATATATATATATATATATTATATATATATATATATGTATGTATGTATATATATATATATATACACACATATATATATGCTATATGTCTATATATACGTATATATATATATATATATATATATATATATATATATA